>NW_027254919.1:1250000-1550000 GCF_044704955.1 Pristiophorus japonicus | reverse complement strand
TCTGTGCTGAACAGTGTGAAACAGAAACAGATATTATGAGAAGCCATTGCCTCAACGGCATCTGTGTGAATTGCTCTGCATCGATAATTAACAGACCGTAAAGAGGTGAAACTGACGCTGTGAATGCAAAAAGGACAATCCAAAGTGTAATGTTGGAATTGATTTGGCAGATTTTGAGAAAGCTTTCAAATGTTTTGGCATAGTTGGTTCCATGGTGTAATGGTGAGCACTCTGGACTCTGAATCCAACGATCCGAGTTCAAATCTCGGTGAAACCTGAATGTTTGTTGTCCCAGCTGCTGAAAATTTGGACCAAGCATGTAGAAGGCTGCTGTTTGGCAGTTTTGTTGCCTTTGTCATTGATGCTTGATCTGCAAGTCGAGTTTTCAAATCGTGTGTTCAACCGGCAGTTAGCTGTTCCAATCAGCAGAGTAGAAATTAGTTTGCTGTTTAATGCTGCCTTTGCCTGCACAATGTGTGCTGAGATTATCTGTGCAATATGCACTCCGCAGCATGAATAAACGCAATGCCTTTTGAAATGCATGGATTGCACTCAACAAAACGTTGCATTTTCTTTTCATGCCAAGCATTTTGCATGAATGCATTGCAATGCTAACACACGTTTTACCTGGCAAGACTGAAGTACAATCTGTGCTGAACAGTTTGAAACAGAAACAGCTATTTGAGAACCCATAGCCTCAACAGCATCTGTGTGAATTGTTCTGCATCGATAATTAACAGACCGTAAATAGGTGAAACTGACGCTGTGAATGCAAAAATATCAATCCAAAGTGTAATGTTGGAGTTGATTTTGTAGATTTTGAGGAATGTTTCAAATGGGCGACCGTAGTTGATTGCATGGTGAAATGGTGAGCACTCTGGACTCTAAACTCTAGCAATCCTGGTTCAAATCTCAGGGGAGCCTGAATGCTTGTTGTCCCAGCTGCTGGAAATTCAGGTCAAACAAGTAAAAAACTGCAGGTTTGCAGTTTTGTTGCCTTTGACATTGATGCTTGATCTGCAAGTCGAGTTTTCAAATCGTGTGTTCAACCGGCAGTTCCCTGTTCCAATCAGCAGAGGAAAAATTAGTTTGCTGTTTCATGCTGCATAATGTGTGCTGAGATTATCTGTGCAATAGGCATTCCTCAGGATGAATAAATGCAACGCCTTTTGAAATGCATGCAGTACATGGTTTGCACTCAACAAAACGTTGCATTTTCTTTTCATGCCAAGCATTATGCATGAATGCATTGCAATGCCAACGCACGTTTTACCTGCCAAGACTGAAGTACAATCTGTGCTGAACAGTGTGAAACAGAAACAGATATTATGAGAAGCCATTGCCTCAACGGCATCTGTGTGAATTGCTCTGCATCGATAATTAACAGACCGCAAATCGGTGAAACTGACGCTGTGAATGCAAAAAGGACAATCCAAAGTGTAATGTTGGAATTGATTTGGCAGATTTTGAGAAAGCTTTCAAATGTTTTGGCCTAGTTGGTTCCATGGTGTAATGGTGAGCACTCTGGACTCTGAATCCAGCGATCCGAGTTCAAATCTCGGTGGAACCTGAATGTTTGTTGTCCCAGCTGCTGAAAATTTGGACCAAGCATGTAGAAGGCTGCTGTTTGGCAGTTTTGTTGCCTTTGTCATTGATGCTTGATCTGCAAGTCGAGTTTTCAAATCGTGTGTTCAACCGGCAGTTACCTGTTCCAATCAGCAGAGGAAAAATTAGTTTGCTGTTTCATGCTGCATAATGTGTGCTGAGATTATCTGTGCAATAGGCATTCCTCAGGATGAATAAATGCAACGCCTTTTGAAATGCATGCAGTACATGGTTTGCACTCAACAAAACGTTGCATTTTCTTTTCATGCCAAGCATTATGCATGAATGCATTGCAATGCCAACGCACGTTTTACCTGCCAAGACTGAAGTACAATCTGTGCTGAACAGTGTGAAACAGAAACAGATATTATGAGAAGCCATTGCCTCAACGGCATCTGTGTGAATTGCTCTGCATCGATAATTAACAGACCGTAAAGAGGTGAAACTGACGCTGTGAATGCAAAAAGGACAATCCAAAGTGTAATGTTGGAATTGATTTGGCAGATTTTGAGAAAGCTTTCAAATGTTTTGGCATAGTTGGTTCCATGGTGTAATGGTGAGCACTCTGGACTCTGAATCCAACGATCCGAGTTCAAATCTCGGTGAAACCTGAATGTTTGTTGTCCCAGCTGCTGAAAATTTGGACCAAGCATGTAGAAGGCTGCTGTTTGGCAGTTTTGTTGCCTTTGTCATTGATGCTTGATCTGCAAGTCGAGTTTTCAAATCCTGTGTTCAACCGGCAGTCAGCTGTTCCAATCAGCAGAGTAGAAATTAGTTTGCTGTTTAATGCTGCCTTTGCCTGCACAATGTGTGCTGAGATTATCTGTGCAATATGCACTCCGCAGCATGAATAAACGCAATGCCTTTTGAAATGCATGGATTGCACTCAACAAAACGTTGCATTTTCTTTTCATGCCAAGCATTTTGCATGAATGCATTGCAATGCCAACGCACGTTTTACCTGCCAAGACTGAAGTACAATCTGTGCTGAACAGTGTGAAACAGAAACAGATATTATGAGAAGCCATTGCCTCAACGGCATCTGTGTGAATTGCTCTGCATCGATAATTAACAGACCGTAAAGAGGTGAAACTGACGCTGTGAATGCAAAAAGGACAATCCAAAGTGTAATGTTGGAATTGATTTGGCAGATTTTGAGAAAGCTTTCAAATGTTTTGGCATAGTTGGTTCCATGGTGTAATGGTGAGCACTCTGGACTCTGAATCCAACGATCCGAGTTCAAATCTCGGTGAAACCTGAATGTTTGTTGTCCCAGCTGCTGAAAATTTGGACCAAGCATGTAGAAGGCTGCTGTTTGGCAGTTTTGTTGCCTTTGTCATTGATGCTTGATCTGCAAGTCGAGTTTTCAAATCGTGTGTTCAACCGGCAGTTAGCTGTTCCAATCAGCAGAGTAGAAATTAGTTTGCTGTTTAATGCTGCCTTTGCCTGCACAATGTGTGCTGAGATTATCTGTGCAATATGCACTCCGCAGCATGAATAAACGCAATGCCTTTTGAAATGCATGGATTGCACTCAACAAAACGTTGCATTTTCTTTTCATGCCAAGCATTTTGCATGAATGCATTGCAATGCTAACACACGTTTTACCTGGCAAGACTGAAGTACAATCTGTGCTGAACAGTTTGAAACAGAAACAGCTATTTGAGAACCCATAGCCTCAACGGCATCTGTGTGAATTGCTCTGCATCGATAATTAACAGACCGTAAATAGGTGAAACTGACGCTGTGAATGCAAAAATATCAATCCAAAGTGTAATGTTGGAGTTGATTTTGTAGATTTTGAGGAATGTTTCAAATGGGCGACCGTAGTTGATTGCATGGTGAAATGGTGAGCACTCTGGACTCTAAACTCTAGCAATCCTGGTTCAAATCTCGGTGGAACCTGAATGTTTGTTGTCCCAGCTGCTGAAAATTTGGACCAAGCATGTAGAAGGCTGCTGTTTGGCAGTTTTGTTGCCTTTGTCATTGATGCTTGATCTGCAAGTCGAGTTTTCAAATCGTGTGTTCAACCGGCAGTTACCTGTTCCAATCAGCAGAGGAAAAATTAGTTTGCTGTTTCATGCTGCATAATGTGTGCTGAGATTATCTGTGCAATAGGCATTCCTCAGGATGAATAAATGCAACGCCTTTTGAAATGCATGCAGTACATGGTTTGCACTCAACAAAACGTTGCATTTTCTTTTCATGCCAAGCATTATGCATGAATGCATTGCAATGCCAACGCACGTTTTACCTGCCAAGACTGAAGTACAATCTGTGCTGAACAGTGTGAAACAGAAACAGATATTATGAGAAGCCATTGCCTCAACGGCATCTGTGTGAATTGCTCTGCATCGATAATTAACAGACCGCAAATCGGTGAAACTGACGCTGTGAATGCAAAAAGGACAATCCAAAGTGTAATGTTGGAATTGATTTGGCAGATTTTGAGAAAGCTTTCAAATGTTTTGGCATAGTTGGTTCCATGGTGTAATGGTGAGCATTCTGGACTCTGAATCTAGTGATCCGAGTTCAAATCTCGGTGGAACCTGAATGTTTGTTGTCCCAGCTGCTGAAAATTTGGACCAAGCATGTAGAAGGCTGCTGTTTGGCAGTTTTGTTGCCTTTGTCATTGATGCTTGATCTGCAAGTCGAGTTTTCAAATCGTGTGTTCAACCGGCAGTTACCTGTTCCAATCAGCAGAGTAGAAATTAGTTTACTGTTTAATGCTGCCTTTGCCTGCACAATGTGTGCTGAGATTATCTGTGCAATATGCACTCCGCAGGATGAATAAACGCAATGCCTTTTGAAATGCATGGATTGCACTCAACAAAACGTTGCATTTTCTTTTCATGCCAAGCATTTTGCATGAATGCATTGCAATGCTAACACACGTTTTACCTGGCAAGACTGAAGTACAATCTGTGCTGAACAGTTTGAAACAGAAACAGCTATTTGAGAACCCATAGCCTCAACGGCATCTGTGTGATTTGCTCTGCATCGATAATTAACAGACCGTAAATAGGTGAAACTGACGCTGTGAATGCAAAAATATCAATCCAAAGTGTAATGTTGGAGTTGATTTTGTAGATTTTGAGGAATGTTTCAAATGGGCGACAGTAGTTGATTCCATGGTGAAATGGTGAGCACTCTGGACTCTAAATTCTAGCAATCCTGGTTCAAATCTCAGGGGAGCCTGAATGCTTTTTGTCCCAGCTGCTGGAAATTCAGGTCAAACAAGTAAAAAACTGCAGGTTTGCAGTTTTGTTGCCTTTGACATTGATGCTTGATCTGCAAGTCGAGTTTTCAAATCGTGTGTTCAACCGGCAGTTCCCTGTTCCAATCAGCAGAGGAAAAATTAGTTTGCTGTTTCATGCTGCATAATGTGTGCTGAGATTATCTGTGCAATAGGCATTCCTCAGGATGAATAAATGCAACGCCTTTTGAAATGCATGCAGTACATGGTTTGCACTCAACAAAACGTTGCATTTTCTTTTCATGCCAAGCATTATGCATGAATGCATTGCAATGCCAACGCACGTTTTACCTGCCAAGACTGAAGTACAATCTGTGCTGAACAGTGTGAAACAGAAACAGATATTATGAGAAGCCATTGCCTCAACGGCATCTGTGTGAATTGCTCTGCATCGATAATTAACAGACCGCAAATCGGTGAAACTGATGCTGTGAATGCAAAAAGGACAATCCAAAGTGTAATGTTGGAATTGATTTGGCAGATTTTGAGAAAGCTTTCAAATGTTTTGGCATAGTTGGTTCCATGGTGTAATGGTGAGCACTCTGGACTCTGAATCCAGCGATCCGAGTTCAAATCTCGGTGGAACCTGAATGTTTGTTGTCCCAGCTGCTGAAAATTTGGACCAAGCATGTAGAAGGCTGCTGTTTGGCAGTTTTGTTGCCTTTGTCATTGATGCTTGATCTGCAAGTCGAGTTTTCAAATCGTGTGTTCAACCGGCAGTTACCTGTTCCAATCAGCAGAGTAGAAATTAGTTTACTGTTTAATGCTGCCTTTGCCTGCACAATGTGTGCTGAGATTATCTGTGCAATATGCACTCCGCAGGATGAATAAACGCAATGCCTTTTGAAATGCATGGATTGCACTCAACAAAACGTTGCATTTTCTTTTCATGCCAAGCATTTTGCATGAATGCATTGCAATGCTAACACACGTTTTACCTGGCAAGACTGAAGTACAATCTGTGCTGAACAGTTTGAAACAGAAACAGCTATTTGAGAACCCATAGCCTCAACGGCGTCTGTGTGATTTGCTCTGCATCGATAATTAACAGACCGTAAATAGGTGAAACTGACGCTGTGAATGCAAAAATATCAATCCAAAGTGTAATGTTGGAGTTGATTTTGTAGATTTTGAGGAATGTTTCAAATGGGCGACAGTAGTTGATTCCATGGTGAAATGGTGAGCACTCTGGACTCTAAACTCTAGCAATCCTGGTTCAAATCTCAGGGGAGCCTGAATGCTTGTTGTCCCAGCTGCTGGAAATTCAGGTCAAACAAGTAAAAAACTGCAGGTTTGCAGTTTTGTTGCCTTTGACATTGATGCTTGATCTGCAAGTCGAGTTTTCAAATCGTGTGTTCAACCGGCAGTTCCCTGTTCCAATCAGCAGAGGAAAAATTAGTTTGCTGTTTCATGCTGCATAATGTGTGCTGAGATTATCTGTGCAATAGGCATTCCTCAGGATGAATAAATGCAACGCCTTTTGAAATGCATGCAGTACATGGTTTGCACTCAACAAAACGTTGCATTTTCTTTTCATGCCAAGCATTATGCATGAATTCATTGCAATGCCAATGCACGTTTTACCTGGCAAGACTGAAGTACAATCTGTGCTGAACAGTGTGAAACAGAAACAGATATTATGAGAAGCCATTGCCTCAACGGCATCTGTGTGAATTGCTCTGCATCGATAATTAACAGACCGTAAAGAGGTGAAACTGACGCTGTGAATGCAAAAAGGACAATCCAAAGTGTAATGTTGGAATTGATTTGGCAGATTTTGAGAAAGCTTTCAAATGTTTTGGCATAGTTGGTTCCATGGTGTAATGGTGAGCACTCTGGACTCTGAGTCCAGCGATCCGAGTTCAAATCTCGGTGGAACCTGAATGTTTGTTGTCCCAGCTGCTGAAAATTTGGACCAAGCATGTAGAAGGCTGCTGTTTGGCAGTTTTGTTGCCTTTGTCATTGATGCTTGATCTGCAAGTCGAGTTTTCAAATCCTGTGTTCAACCGGCAGTCAGCTGTTCCAATCAGCAGAGTCGAAATTAGTTTGCTGTTTAATGCTGCCTTTGCCTGCACAATGTGTGCTGAGATTATCTGTGCAATATGCACTCCGCAGCATGAATAAACGCAATGCCTTTTGAAATGCATGGATTGCACTCAACAAAACGTTGCATTTTCTTTTCATGCCAAGCATTTTGCATGAATGCATTGCAATGCCAACGCACGTTTTACCTGCCAAGACTGAAGTACAGTCTGTGCTGAACAGTGTGAAACAGAAACAGATATTATGAGAAGCCATTGCCTCAACGGCATCTGTGTGAATTGCTCTGCATCGATAATTAACAGACCGTAAAGAGGTGAAACTGACGCTGTGAATGCAAAAAGGACAATCCAAAGTGTAATGTTGGAATTGATTTGGCAGATTTTGAGAAAGCTTTCAAATGTTTTGGCATAGTTGGTTCCATGGTGTAATGGTGAGCACTCTGGACTCTGAATCCAGCGATCCGAGTTCAAATCTCGGTGAAACCTGAGTGTTTGTTGTCCCAGCTGCTGAAAATTTGGACCAAGCATGTAGAACGCTGCTGTTTGGCAGTTTTGTTGCCTTTGTCATTGATGCTTGATCTGCAAGTCGAGTTTTCAAATCGTGTGTTCAACCGGCAGTTAGCTGTTCCAATCAGCAGAGTAGAAATTAGTTTGCTGTTTAATGCTGCCTTTGCCTGCACAATGTGTGCTGAGATTATCTGTGCAATATGCACTCCGCAGCATGAATAAACGCAATGCCTTTTGAAATGCATGGATTGCACTCAACAAAACGTTGCATTTTCTTTTCATGCCAAGCATTTTGCATGAATGCATTGCAATGCTAACACACGTTTTACCTGGCAAGACTGAAGTACAATCTGTGCTGAACAGTTTGAAACAGAAACAGCTATTTGAGAACCCATAGCCTCAACGGCATCTGTGTGAATTGCTCTGCATCGATAATTAACAGACCGTAAATAGGTGAAACTGACGCTGTGAATGCAAAAATATCAATCCAAAGTGTAATGTTGGAGTTGATTTTGTAGATTTTGAGGAATGTTTCAAATGGGCGACCGTAGTTGATTGCATGGTGAAATGGTGAGCACTCTGGACTCTAAACTCTAGCAATCCTGGTTCAAATCTCAGGGGAGCCTGAATGCTTGTTGTCCCAGCTGCTGGAAATTCAGGTCAAACAAGTAAAAAACTGCAGGTTTGCAGTTTTGTTGCCTTTGACATTGATGCTTGATCTGCAAGTCGAGTTTTCAAATCGTGTGTTCAACCGGCAGTTCCCTGTTCCAATCAGCAGAGGAAAAATTAGTTTGCTGTTTCATGCTGCATAATGTGTGCTGAGATTATCTGTGCAATAGGCATTCCTCAGGATGAATAAATGCAACGCCTTTTGAAATGCATGCAGTACATGGTTTGCACTCAACAAAACGTTGCATTTTCTTTTCATGCCAAGCATTATGCATGAATGCATTGCAATGCCAACGCACGTTTTACCTGCCAAGACTGAAGTACAATCTGTGCTGAACAGTGTGAAACAGAAACAGATATTATGAGAAGCCATTGCCTCAACGGCATCTGTGTGAATTGCTCTGCATCGATAATTAACAGACCGCAAATCGGTGAAACTGACGCTGTGAATGCAAAAAGGACAATCCAAAGTGTAATGTTGGAATTGATTTGGCAGATTTTGAGAAAGCTTTCAAATGTTTTGGCCTAGTTGGTTCCATGGTGTAATGGTGAGCACTCTGGACTCTGAATCCAGCGATCCGAGTTCAAATCTCGGTGGAACCTGAATGTTTGTTGTCCCAGCTGCTGAAAATTTGGACCAAGCATGTAGAAGGCTGCTGTTTGGCAGTTTTGTTGCCTTTGTCATTGATGCTTGATCTGCAAATCGAGTTTTCAAATCGTGTGTTCAACCGGCAGTTACCTGTTCCAATCAGCAGAGGAAAAATTAGTTTGCTGTTTCATGCTGCATAATGTGTGCTGAGATTATCTGTGCAATAGGCATTCCTCAGGATGAATAAATGCAACGCCTTTTGAAATGCATGCAGTACATGGTTTGCACTCAACAAAACGTTGCATTTTCTTTTCATGCCAAGCATTATGCATGAATGCATTGCAATGCCAACGCACGTTTTACCTGCCAAGACTGAAGTACAATCTGTGCTGAACAGTGTGAAACAGAAACAGATATTATGAGAAGCCATTGCCTCAACGGCATCTGTGTGAATTGCTCTGCATCGATAATTAACAGACCGCAAATCGGTGAAACTGACGCTGTGAATGCAAAAAGGACAATCCAAAGTGTAATGTTGGAATTGATTTGGCAGATTTTGAGAAAGCTTTCAAATGTTTTGGCATAGTTGGTTCCATGGTGTAATGGTGAGCATTCTGGACTCTGAATCTAGTGATCCGAGTTCAAATCTCGGTGGAACCTGAATGTTTGTTGTCCCAGCTGCTGAAAATTTGGACCAAGCATGTAGAAGGCTGCTGTTTGGCAGTTTTGTTGCCTTTGTCATTGATGCTTGATCTGCAAGTCGAGTTTTCAAATCGTGTGTTCAACCGGCAGTTACCTGTTCCAATCAGCAGAGTAGAAATTAGTTTACTGTTTAATGCTGCCTTTGCCTGCACAATGTGTGCTGAGATTATCTGTGCAATATGCACTCCGCAGCATGAATAAACGCAATGCCTTTTGAAATGCATGGATTGCACTCAACAAAACGTTGCATTTTCTTTTCATGCCAAGCATTTTGCATGAATGCATTGCAATGCTAACACACGTTTTACCTGGCAAGACTGAAGTACAATCTGTGCTGAACAGTTTGAAACAGAAACAGCTATTTGAGAACCCATAGCCTCAACGGCATCTGTGTGAATTGCTCTGCATCGATAATTAACAGACCGTAAATAGGTGAAACTGACGCTGTGAATGCAAAAATATCAATCCAAAGTGTAATGTTGGAGTTGATTTTGTAGATTTTGAGGAATGTTTCAAATGGGCGACCGTAGTTGATTGCATGGTGAAATGGTGAGCACTCTGGACTCTAAACTCTAGCAATCCTGGTTCAAATCTCAGGGGAGCCTGAATGCTTGTTGTCCCAGCTGCTGGAAATTCAGGTCAAACAAGTAAAAAACTGCAGGTTTGCAGTTTTGTTGCCTTTGACATTGATGCTTGATCTGCAAGTCGAGTTTTCAAATCGTGTGTTCAACCGGCAGTTCCCTGTTCCAATCAGCAGAGGAAAAATTAGTTTGCTGTTTCATGCTGCATAATGTGTGCTGAGATTATCTGTGCAATAGGCATTCCTCAGGATGAATAAATGCAACGCCTTTTGAAATGCATGCAGTACATGGTTTGCACTCAACAAAACGTTGCATTTTCTTTTCATGCCAAGCATTATGCATGAATGCATTGCAATGCCAATGCACGTTTTACCTGCCAAGACTGAAGTACAATCTGTGCTGAACAGTGTGAAACAGAAACAGATATTATGAGAAGCCATTGCCTCAACGGCATCTGTGTGAATTGCTCTGCATCGATAATTAACAGACCGCAAATCGGTGAAACTGACGCTGTGAATGCAAAAAGGACAATCCAAAGTGTAATGTTGGAATTGATTTGGCAGATTTTGAGAAAGCTTTCAAATGTTTTGGCATAGTTGGTTCCATGGTGTAATGGTGAGCACTCTGGACTCTGAATCCAGCGATCCGAGTTCAAATCTCGGTGAAACCTGAATGTTTGTTGTCCCAGCTGCTGAAAATTTGGACCAAGCATGTAGAAGGCTGCTGTTTGGCAGTTTTGTTGCCTTTGTCATTGATGCTTGATCTGCAAGTCGAGTTTTCAAATCGTGTGTTCAACCGGCAGTTACCTGTTCCAATCAGCAGAGTAGAAATTAGTTTACTGTTTAATGCTGCCTTTGCCTGCACAATGTGTGCTGAGATTATCTGTGCAATATGCACTCCGCAGGATGAATAAACGCAATGCCTTTTGAAATGCATGGATTGCACTCAACAAAACGTTGCATTTTCTTTTCATGCCAAGCATTTTGCATGAATGCATTGCAATGCTAACACACGTTTTACCTGGCAAGACTGAAGTACAATCTGTGCTGAACAGTTTGAAACAGAAACAGCTATTTGAGAACCCATAGCCTCAACGGCGTCTGTGTGATTTGCTCTGCATCGATAATTAACAGACCGTAAATAGGTGAAACTGACGCTGTGAATGCAAAAATATCAATCCAAAGTGTAATGTTGGAGTTGATTTTGTAGATTTTGAGGAATGTTTCAAATGGGCGACAGTAGTTGATTCCATGGTGAAATGGTGAGCACTCTGGACTCTAAACTCTAGCAATCCTGGTTCAAATCTCAGGGGAGCCTGAATGCTTGTTGTCCCAGCTGCTGGAAATTCAGGTCAAACAAGTAAAAAACTGCAGGTTTGCAGTTTTGTTGCCTTTGACATTGATGCTTGATCTGCAAGTCGAGTTTTCAAATCGTGTGTTCAACCGGCAGTTCCCTGTTCCAATCAGCAGAGGAAAAATTAGTTTGCTGTTTCATGCTGCATAATGTGTGCTGAGATTATCTGTGCAATAGGCATTCCTCAGGATGAATAAATGCAACGCCTTTTGAAATGCATGCAGTACATGGTTTGCACTCAACAAAACGTTGCATTTTCTTTTCATGCCAAGCATTATGCATGAATTCATTGCAATGCCAACGCACGTTTTACCTGGCAAGACTGAAGTACAATCTGTGCTGAACAGTGTGAAACAGAAACAGATATTATGAGAAGCCATTGCCTCAACGGCATCTGTGTGAATTGCTCTGCATCGATAATTAACAGACCGTAAAGAGGTGAAACTGACGCTGTGAATGCAAAAAGGACAATCCAAAGTGTAATGTTGGAATTGATTTGGCAGATTTTGAGAAAGCTTTCAAATGTTTTGGCATAGTTGGTTCCATGGTGTAATGGTGAGCACTCTGGACTCTGAATCCAGCGATCCGAGTTCAAATCTCGGTGGAACCTGAATGTTTGTTGTCCCAGCTGCTGAAAATTTGGACCAAGCATGTAGAAGGCTGCTGTTTGGCAGTTTTGTTGCCTTTGTCATTGATGCTTGATCTGCAAGTCGAGTTTTCAAATCGTGTGTTCAACCGGCAGTTACCTGTTCCAATCAGCAGAGTAGAAATTAGTTTACTGTTTAATGCTGCCTTTGCCTGCACAATGTGTGCTGAGATTATCTGTGCAATATGCACTCCGCAGGATGAATAAACGCAATGCCTTTTGAAATGCATGGATTGCACTCAACAAAACGTTGCATTTTCTTTTCATGCCAAGCATTTTGCATGAATGCATTGCAATGCTAACACACGTTTTACCTGGCAAGACTGAAGTACAATCTGTGCTGAACAGTTTGAAACAGAAACAGCTATTTGAGAACCCATAGCCTCAACGGCGTCTGTGTGATTTGCTCTGCATCGATAATTAACAGACCGTAAATAGGTGAAACTGACGCTGTGAATGCAAAAATATCAATCCAAAGTGTAATGTTGGAGTTGATTTTGTAGATTTTGAGGAATGTTTCAAATGGGCGACAGTAGTTGATTCCATGGTGAAATGGTGAGCACTCTGGACTCTAAACTCTAGCAATCCTGGTTCAAATCTCAGGGGAGCCTGAATGCTTGTTGTCCCAGCTGCTGGAAATTCAGGTCAAACAAGTAAAAAACTGCAGGTTTGCAGTTTTGTTGCCTTTGACATTGATGCTTGATCTGCAAGTCGAGTTTTCAAATCGTGTGTTCAACCGGCAGTTCCCTGTTCCAATCAGCAGAGGAAAAATTAGTTTGCTGTTTCATGCTGCATAATGTGTGCTGAGATTATCTGTGCAATAGGCATTCCTCAGGATGAATAAATGCAACGCCTTTTGAAATGCATGCAGTACATGGTTTGCACTCAACAAAACGTTGCATTTTCTTTTCATGCCAAGCATTATGCATGAATTCATTGCAATGCCAACGCACGTTTTACCTGGCAAGACTGAAGTACAATCTGTGCTGAACAGTGTGAAACAGAAACAGATATTATGAGAAGCCATTGCCTCAACGGCATCTGTGTGAATTGCTCTGCATCGATAATTAACAGACCGTAAAGAGGTGAAACTGACGCTGTGAATGCAAAAAGGACAATCCAAAGTGTAATGTTGGAATTGATTTGGCAGATTTTGAGAAAGCTTTCAAATGTTTTGGCATAGTTGGTTCCATGGTGTAATGGTGAGCACTCTGGACTCTGAGTCCAGCGATCTGAGTTCAAATCTCGGTGGAACCTGAATGTTTGTTGTCCCAGCTGCTGAAAATTTGGACCAAGCATGTAGAAGGCTGCTGTTTGGCAGTTTTGTTGCCTTTGTCATTGATGCTTGATCTGCAAGTCGAGTTTTCAAATCCTGTGTTCAACCGGCAGTCAGCTGTTCCAATCAGCAGAGTAGAAATTAGTTTGCTGTTTAATGCTGCCTTTGCCTGCACAATGTGTGCTGAGATTATCTGTGCAATATGCACTCCGCAGCATGAATAAACGCAATGCCTTTTGAAATGCATGGATTGCACTCAACAAAACGTTGCATTTTCTTTTCATGCCAAGCATTTTGCATGAATGCATTGCAATGCCAACGCACGTTTTACCTGCCAAGACTGAAGTACAATCTGTGCTGAACAGTGTGAAACAGAAACAGATATTATGAGAAGCCATTGCCTCAACGGCATCTGTGTGAATTGCTCTGCATCGATAATTAACAGACCGTAAAGAGGTGAAACTGACGCTGTGAATGCAAAAAGGACAATCCAAAGTGTAATGTTGGAATTGATTTGGCAGATTTTGAGAAAGCTTTCAAATGTTTTGGCATAGTTGGTTCCATGGTGTAATGGTGAGCACTCTGGACTCTGAATCCAACGATCCGAGTTCAAATCTCGGTGAAACCTGAATGTTTGTTGTCCCAGCTGCTGAAAATTTGGACCAAGCATGTAGAAGGCTGCTGTTTGGCAGTTTTGTTGCCTTTGTCATTGATGCTTGATCTGCAAGTCGAGTTTTCAAATCGTGTGTTCAACCGGCAGTTAGCTGTTCCAATCAGCAGAGTAGAAATTAGTTTGCTGTTTAATGCTGCCTTTGCCTGCACAATGTGTGCTGAGATTATCTGTGCAATATGCACTCCGCAGCATGAATAAACGCAATGCCTTTTGAAATGCATGGATTGCACTCAACAAAACGTTGCATTTTCTTTTCATGCCAAGCATTTTGCATGAATGCATTGCAATGCTAACACACGTTTTACCTGGCAAGACTGAAGTACAATCTGTGCTGAACAGTTTGAAACAGAAACAGCTATTTGAGAACCCATAGCCTCAACAGCATCTGTGTGAATTGTTCTGCATCGATAATTAACAGACCGTAAATAGGTGAAACTGACGCTGTGAATGCAAAAATATCAATCCAAAGTGTAATGTTGGAGTTGATTTTGTAGATTTTGAGGAATGTTTCAAATGGGCGACCGTAGTTGATTGCATGGTGAAATGGTGAGCACTCTGGACTCTAAACTCTAGCAATCCTGGTTCAAATCTCAGGGGAGCCTGAATGCTTGTTGTCCCAGCTGCTGGAAATTCAGGTCAAACAAGTAAAAAACTGCAGGTTTGCAGTTTTGTTGCCTTTGACATTGATGCTTGATCTGCAAGTCGAGTTTTCAAATCGTGTGTTCAACCGGCAGTTCCCTGTTCCAATCAGCAGAGGAAAAATTAGTTTGCTGTTTCATGCTGCATAATGTGTGCTGAGATTATCTGTGCAATAGGCATTCCTCAGGATGAATAAATGCAACGCCTTTTGAAATGCATGCAGTACATGGTTTGCACTCAACAAAACGTTGCATTTTCTTTTCATGCCAAGCATTATGCATGAATGCATTGCAATGCCAACGCACGTTTTACCTGCCAAGACTGAAGTACAATCTGTGCTGAACAGTGTGAAACAGAAACAGATATTATGAGAAGCCATTGCCTCAACGGCATCTGTGTGAATTGCTCTGCATCGATAATTAACAGACCGCAAATCGGTGAAACTGACGCTGTGAATGCAAAAAGGACAATCCAAAGTGTAATGTTGGAATTGATTTGGCAGATTTTGAGAAAGCTTTCAAATGTTTTGGCCTAGTTGGTTCCATGGTGTAATGGTGAGCACTCTGGACTCTGAATCCAGCGATCCGAGTTCAAATCTCGGTGGAACCTGAATGTTTGTTGTCCCAGCTGCTGAAAATTTGGACCAAGCATGTAGAAGGCTGCTGTTTGGCAGTTTTGTTGCCTTTGTCATTGATGCTTGATCTGCAAGTCGAGTTTTCAAATCGTGTGTTCAACCGGCAGTTACCTGTTCCAATCAGCAGAGGAAAAATTAGTTTGCTGTTTCATGCTGCATAATGTGTGCTGAGATTATCTGTGCAATAGGCATTCCTCAGGATGAATAAATGCAACGCCTTTTGAAATGCATGCAGTACATGGTTTGCACTCAACAAAACGTTGCATTTTCTTTTCATGCCAAGCATTATGCATGAATGCATTGCAATGCCAACGCACGTTTTACCTGCCAAGACTGAAGTACAATCTGTGCTGAACAGTGTGAAACAGAAACAGATATTATGAGAAGCCATTGCCTCAACGGCATCTGTGTGAATTGCTCTGCATCGATAATTAACAGACCGCAAATCGGTGAAACTGACGCTGTGAATGCAAAAAGGACAATCCAAAGTGTAATGTTGGAATTGATTTGGCAGATTTTGAGAAAGCTTTCAAATGTTTTGGCATAGTTGGTTCCATGGTGTAATGGTGAGCATTCTGGACTCTGAATCTAGTGATCCGAGTTCAAATCTCGGTGGAACCTGAATGTTTGTTGTCCCAGCTGCTGAAAATTTGGACCAAGCATGTAGAAGGCTGCTGTTTGGCAGTTTTGTTGCCTTTGTCATTGATGCTTGATCTGCAAGTCGAGTTTTCAAATCCTGTGTTCAACCGGCAGTCAGCTGTTCCAATCAGCAGAGTAGAAATTAGTTTGCTGTTTAATGCTGCCTTTGCCTGCACAATGTGTGCTGAGATTATCTGTGCAATATGCACTCCGCAGCATGAATAAACGCAATGCCTTTTGAAATGCATGGATTGCACTCAACAAAACGTTGCATTTTCTTTTCATGCCAAGCATTTTGCATGAATGCATTGCAATGCCAACGCACGTTTTACCTGCCAAGACTGAAGTACAATCTGTGCTGAACAGTGTGAAACAGAAACAGATATTATGAGAAGCCATTGCCTCAACGGCATCTGTGTGAATTGCTCTGCATCGATAATTAACAGACCGTAAAGAGGTGAAACTGACGCTGTGAATGCAAAAAGGACAATCCAAAGTGTAATGTTGGAATTGATTTGGCAGATTTTGAGAAAGCTTTCAAATGTTTTGGCATAGTTGGTTCCATGGTGTAATGGTGAGCACTCTGGACTCTGAATCCAACGATCCGAGTTCAAATCTCGGTGAAACCTGAATGTTTGTTGTCCCAGCTGCTGAAAATTTGGACCAAGCATGTAGAAGGCTGCTGTTTGGCAGTTTTGTTGCCTTTGTCATTGATGCTTGATCTGCAAGTCGAGTTTTCAAATCGTGTGTTCAACCGGCAGTTAGCTGTTCCAATCAGCAGAGTAGAAATTAGTTTGCTGTTTAATGCTGCCTTTGCCTGCACAATGTGTGCTGAGATTATCTGTGCAATATGCACTCCGCAGCATGAATAAACGCAATGCCTTTTGAAATGCATGGATTGCACTCAACAAAACGTTGCATTTTCTTTTCATGCCAAGCATTTTGCATGAATGCATTGCAATGCTAACACACGTTTTACCTGGCAAGACTGAAGTACAATCTGTGCTGAACAGTTTGAAACAGAAACAGCTATTTGAGAACCCATAGCCTCAACGGCATCTGTGTGAATTGCTCTGCATCGATAATTAACAGACCGTAAATAGGTGAAACTGACGCTGTGAATGCAAAAATATCAATCCAAAGTGTAATGTTGGAGTTGATTTTGTAGATTTTGAGGAATGTTTCAAATGGGCGACCGTAGTTGATTGCATGGTGAAATGGTGAGCACTCTGGACTCTAAACTCTAGCAATCCTGGTTCAAATCTCGGTGGAACCTGAATGTTTGTTGTCCCAGCTGCTGAAAATTTGGACCAAGCATGTAGAAGGCTGCTGTTTGGCAGTTTTGTTGCCTTTGTCATTGATGCTTGATCTGCAAGTCGAGTTTTCAAATCGTGTGTTCAACCGGCAGTTACCTGTTCCAATCAGCAGAGGAAAAATTAGTTTGCTGTTTCATGCTGCATAATGTGTGCTGAGATTATCTGTGCAATAGGCATTCCTCAGGATGAATAAATGCAACGCCTTTTGAAATGCATGCAGTACATGGTTTGCACTCAACAAAACGTTGCATTTTCTTTTCATGCCAAGCATTATGCATGAATGCATTGCAATGCCAACGCACGTTTTACCTGCCAAGACTGAAGTACAATCTGTGCTGAACAGTGTGAAACAGAAACAGATATTATGAGAAGCCATTGCCTCAACGGCATCTGTGTGAATTGCTCTGCATCGATAATTAACAGACCGCAAATCGGTGAAACTGACGCTGTGAATGCAAAAAGGACAATCCAAAGTGTAATGTTGGAATTGATTTGGCAGATTTTGAGAAAGCTTTCAAATGTTTTGGCATAGTTGGTTCCATGGTGTAATGGTGAGCATTCTGGACTCTGAATCTAGTGATCCGAGTTCAAATCTCGGTGGAACCTGAATGTTTGTTGTCCCAGCTGCTGAAAATTTGGACCAAGCATGTAGAAGGCTGCTGTTTGGCAGTTTTGTTGCCTTTGTCATTGATGCTTGATCTGCAAGTCGAGTTTTCAAATCGTGTGTTCAACCGGCAGTTACCTGTTCCAATCAGCAGAGTAGAAATTAGTTTACTGTTTAATGCTGCCTTTGCCTGCACAATGTGTGCTGAGATTATCTGTGCAATATGCACTCCGCAGGATGAATAAACGCAATGCCTTTTGAAATGCATGGATTGCACTCAACAAAACGTTGCATTTTCTTTTCATGCCAAGCATTTTGCATGAATGCATTGCAATGCTAACACACGTTTTACCTGGCAAGACTGAAGTACAATCTGTGCTGAACAGTTTGAAACAGAAACAGCTATTTGAGAACCCATAGCCTCAACGGCATCTGTGTGATTTGCTCTGCATCGATAATTAACAGACCGTAAATAGGTGAAACTGACGCTGTGAATGCAAAAATATCAATCCAAAGTGTAATGTTGGAGTTGATTTTGTAGATTTTGAGGAATGTTTCAAATGGGCGACAGTAGTTGATTCCATGGTGAAATGGTGAGCACTCTGGACTCTAAATTCTAGCAATCCTGGTTCAAATCTCAGGGGAGCCTGAATGCTTTTTGTCCCAGCTGCTGGAAATTCAGGTCAAACAAGTAAAAAACTGCAGGTTTGCAGTTTTGTTGCCTTTGACATTGATGCTTGATCTGCAAGTCGAGTTTTCAAATCGTGTGTTCAACCGGCAGTTCCCTGTTCCAATCAGCAGAGGAAAAATTAGTTTGCTGTTTCATGCTGCATAATGTGTGCTGAGATTATCTGTGCAATAGGCATTCCTCAGGATGAATAAATGCAACGCCTTTTGAAATGCATGCAGTACATGGTTTGCACTCAACAAAACGTTGCATTTTCTTTTCATGCCAAGCATTATGCATGAATGCATTGCAATGCCAACGCACGTTTTACCTGCCAAGACTGAAGTACAATCTGTGCTGAACAGTGTGAAACAGAAACAGATATTATGAGAAGCCATTGCCTCAACGGCATCTGTGTGAATTGCTCTGCATCGATAATTAACAGACCGCAAATCGGTGAAACTGATGCTGTGAATGCAAAAAGGACAATCCAAAGTGTAATGTTGGAATTGATTTGGCAGATTTTGAGAAAGCTTTCAAATGTTTTGGCATAGTTGGTTCCATGGTGTAATGGTGAGCACTCTGGACTCTGAATCCAGCGATCCGAGTTCAAATCTCGGTGGAACCTGAATGTTTGTTGTCCCAGCTGCTGAAAATTTGGACCAAGCATGTAGAAGGCTGCTGTTTGGCAGTTTTGTTGCCTTTGTCATTGATGCTTGATCTGCAAGTCGAGTTTTCAAATCGTGTGTTCAACCGGCAGTTACCTGTTCCAATCAGCAGAGTAGAAATTAGTTTACTGTTTAATGCTGCCTTTGCCTGCACAATGTGTGCTGAGATTATCTGTGCAATATGCACTCCGCAGGATGAATAAACGCAATGCCTTTTGAAATGCATGGATTGCACTCAACAAAACGTTGCATTTTCTTTTCATGCCAAGCATTTTGCATGAATGCATTGCAATGCTAACACACGTTTTACCTGGCAAGACTGAAGTACAATCTGTGCTGAACAGTTTGAAACAGAAACAGCTATTTGAGAACCCATAGCCTCAACGGCGTCTGTGTGATTTGCTCTGCATCGATAATTAACAGACCGTAAATAGGTGAAACTGACGCTGTGAATGCAAAAATATCAATCCAAAGTGTAATGTTGGAGTTGATTTTGTAGATTTTGAGGAATGTTTCAAATGGGCGACAGTAGTTGATTCCATGGTGAAATGGTGAGCACTCTGGACTCTAAACTCTAGCAATCCTGGTTCAAATCTCAGGGGAGCCTGAATGCTTGTTGTCCCAGCTGCTGGAAATTCAGGTCAAACAAGTAAAAAACTGCAGGTTTGCAGTTTTGTTGCCTTTGACATTGATGCTTGATCTGCAAGTCGAGTTTTCAAATCGTGTGTTCAACCGGCAGTTCCCTGTTCCAATCAGCAGAGGAAAAATTAGTTTGCTGTTTCATGCTGCATAATGTGTGCTGAGATTATCTGTGCAATAGGCATTCCTCAGGATGAATAAATGCAACGCCTTTTGAAATGCATGCAGTACATGGTTTGCACTCAACAAAACGTTGCATTTTCTTTTCATGCCAAGCATTATGCATGAATTCATTGCAATGCCAACGCACGTTTTACCTGGCAAGACTGAAGTACAATCTGTGCTGAACAGTGTGAAACAGAAACAGATATTATGAGAAGCCATTGCCTCAACGGCATCTGTGTGAATTGCTCTGCATCGATAATTAACAGACCGTAAAGAGGTGAAACTGACGCTGTGAATGCAAAAAGGACAATCCAAAGTGTAATGTTGGAATTGATTTGGCAGATTTTGAGAAAGCTTTCAAATGTTTTGGCATAGTTGGTTCCATGGTGTAATGGTGAGCACTCTGGACTCTGAGTCCAGCGATCCGAGTTCAAATCTCGGTGGAACCTGAATGTTTGTTGTCCCAGCTGCTGAAAATTTGGACCAAGCATGTAGAAGGCTGCTGTTTGGCAGTTTTGTTGCCTTTGTCATTGATGCTTGATCTGCAAGTCGAGTTTTCAAATCCTGTGTTCAACCGGCAGTCAGCTGTTCCAATCAGCAGAGTCGAAATTAGTTTGCTGTTTAATGCTGCCTTTGCCTGCACAATGTGTGCTGAGATTATCTGTGCAATATGCACTCCGCAGCATGAATAAACGCAATGCCTTTTGAAATGCATGGATTGCACTCAACAAAACGTTGCATTTTCTTTTCATGCCAAGCATTTTGCATGAATGCATTGCAATGCCAACGCACGTTTTACCTGCCAAGACTGAAGTACAGTCTGTGCTGAACAGTGTGAAACAGAAACAGATATTATGAGAAGCCATTGCCTCAACGGCATCTGTGTGAATTGCTCTGCATCGATAATTAACAGACCGTAAAGAGGTGAAACTGACGCTGTGAATGCAAAAAGGACAATCCAAAGTGTAATGTTGGAATTGATTTGGCAGATTTTGAGAAAGCTTTCAAATGTTTTGGCATAGTTGGTTCCATGGTGTAATGGTGAGCACTCTGGACTCTGAATCCAGCGATCCGAGTTCAAATCTCGGTGAAACCTGAATGTTTGTTGTCCCAGCTGCTGAAAATTTGGACCAAGCATGTAGAAGGCTGCTGTTTGGCAGTTTTGTTGCCTTTGTCATTGATGCTTGATCTGCAAGTCGAGTTTTCAAATCGTGTGTTCAACCGGCAGTTAGCTGTTCCAATCAGCAGAGTAGAAATTAGTTTGCTGTTTAATGCTGCCTTTGCCTGCACAATGTGTGCTGAGATTATCTGTGCAATATGCACTCCGCAGCATGAATAAACGCAATGCCTTTTGAAATGCATGGACTGCACTCAACAAAACGTTGCATTTTCTTTTCATGCCAAGCATTTTGCATGAATGCATTGCAATGCTAACACACGTTTTACCTGGCAAGATTGAAGTACAATCTGTGCTGAACAGTTTGAAACAGAAACAGCTATTTGAGAACCCATAGCCTCAACGGCATCTGTGTGAATTGCTCTGCATCGATAATTAACAGACCGTAAATAGGTGAAACTGACGCTGTGAATGCAAAAATATCAATCCAAAGTGTAATGTTGGAGTTGATTTTGTAGATTTTGAGGAATGTTTCAAATGGGCGACCGTAGTTGATTGCATGGTGAAATGGTGAGCACTCTGGACTCTAAACTCTAGCAATCCTGGTTCAAATCTCAGGGGAGCCTGAATGCTTGTTGTCCCAGCTGCTGGAAATTCAGGTCAAACAAGTAAAAAACTGCAGGTTTGCAGTTTTGTTGCCTTTGACATTGATGCTTGATCTGCAAGTCGAGTTTTCAAATCGTGTGTTCAACCGGCAGTTCCCTGTTCCAATCAGCAGAGGAAAAATTAGTTTGCTGTTTCATGCTGCATAATGTGTGCTGAGATTATCTGTGCAATAGGCATTCCTCAGGATGAATAAATGCAACGCCTTTTGAAATGCATGCAGTACATGGTTTGCACTCAACAAAACGTTGCATTTTCTTTTCATGCCAAGCATTATGCATGAATGCATTGCAATGCCAACGCACGTTTTACCTGCCAAGACTGAAGTACAATCTGTGCTGAACAGTGTGAAACAGAAACAGATATTATGAGAAGCCATTGCCTCAACGGCATCTGTGTGAATTGCTCTGCATCGATAATTAACAGACCGCAAATCGGTGAAACTGACGCTGTGAATGCAAAAAGGACAATCCAAAGTGTAATGTTGGAATTGATTTGGCAGATTTTGAGAAAGCTTTCAAATGTTTTGGCATAGTTGGTTCCATGGTGTAATGGTGAGCACTCTGGACTCTGAATCCAGCGATCCGAGTTCAAATCTCGGTGGAACCTGAATGTTTGTTGTCCCAGCTGCTGAAAATTTGGACCAAGCATGTAGAAGGCTGCTGTTTGGCAGTTTTGTTGCCTTTGTCATTGATGCTTGATCTGCAAGTCGAGTTTTCAAATCGTGTGTTCAACCGGCAGTTACCTGTTCCAATCAGCAGAGTAGAAATTAGTTTACTGTTTAATGCTGCCTTTGCCTGCACAATGTGTGCTGAGATTATCTGTGCAATATGCACTCCGCAGGATGAATAAACGCAATGCCTTTTGAAATGCATGGATTGCACTCAACAAAACGTTGCATTTTCTTTTCATGCCAAGCATTTTGCATGAATGCATTGCAATGCTAACACACGTTTTACCTGGCAAGACTGAAGTACAATCTGTGCTGAACAGTTTGAAACAGAAACAGCTATTTGAGAACCCATAGCCTCAACGGCGTCTGTGTGATTTGCTCTGCATCGATAATTAACAGACCGTAAATAGGTGAAACTGACGCTGTGAATACAAAAATATCAATCCAAAGTGTAATGTTGGAGTTGATTTTGTAGATTTTGAGGAATGTTTCAAATGGGCGACAGTAGTTGATTCCATGGTGAAATGGTGAGCACTCTGGACTCTAAACTCTAGCAATCCTGGTTCAAATCTCAGGGGAGCCTGAATGCTTGTTGTCCCAGCTGCTGGAAATTCAGGTCAAACAAGTAAAAAACTGCAGGTTTGCAGTTTTGTTGCCTTTGACATTGATGCTTGATCTGCAAGTCGAGTTTTCAAATCGTGTGTTCAACCGGCAGTTCCCTGTTCCAATCTGCAGAGGAAAAATTAGTTTGCTGTTTCATGCTGCATAATGTGTGCTGAGATTATCTGTGCAATAGGCATTCCTCAGGATGAATAAATGCAACGCCTTTTGAAATGCATGCAGTACATGGTTTGCACTCAACAAAACGTTGCATTTTCTTTTCATGCCAAGCATTATGCATGAATTCATTGCAATGCCAACGCACGTTTTACCTGGCAAGACTGAAGTACAATCTGTGCTGAACAGTGTGAAACAGAAACAGATATTATGAGAAGCCATTGCCTCAACGGCATCTGTGTGAATTGCTCTGCATCGATAATTAACAGACCGTAAAGAGGTGAAACTGACGCTGTGAATGCAAAAAGGACAATCCAAAGTGTAATGTTGGAATTGATTTGGCAGATTTTGAGAAAGCTTTCAAATGTTTTGGCATAGTTGGTTCCATGGTGTAATGGTGAGCACTCTGGACTCTGAATCCAGCGATCCGAGTTCAAATCTCGGTGAAACCTGAATGTTTGTTGTCCCAGCTGCTGAAAATTTGGACCAAGCATGTAGAAGGCTGCTGTTTGGCAGTTTTGTTGCCTTTGTCATTGATGCTTGATCTGCAAGTCGAGTTTTCAAATCGTGTGTTCAACCGGCAGTTAGCTGTTCCAATCAGCAGAGTAGAAATTAGTTTGCTGTTTAATGCTGCCTTTGCCTGCACAATGTGTGCTGAGATTATCTGTGCAATATGCACTCCGCAGCATGAATAAACGCAATGCCTTTTGAAATGCATGGATTGCACTCAACAAAACGTTGCATTTTCTTTTCATGCCAAGCATTTTGCATGAATGCATTGCAATGCTAACACACGTTTTACCTGGCAAGACTGAAGTACAATCTGTGCTGAACAGTTTGAAACAGAAACAGCTATTTGAGAACCCATAGCCTCAACGGCATCTGTGTGAATTGCTCTGCATCGATAATTAACAGACCGTAAATAGGTGAAACTGACGCTGTGAATGCAAAAATATCAATCCAAAGTGTAATGTTGGAGTTGATTTTGTAGATTTTGAGGAATGTTTCAAATGGGCGACAGTAGTTGATTCCATGGTGAAATGGTGAGCACTCTGGACTCTAAATTCTAGCAATCCTGGTTCAAATCTCAGGGGAGCCTGAATGCTTTTTGTCCCAGCTGCTGGAAATTCAGGTCAAACAAGTAAAAAACTGCAGGTTTGCAGTTTTGTTGCCTTTGACATTGATGCTTGATCTGCAAGTCGAGTTTTCAAATCGTGTGTTCAACCGGCAGTTCCCTGTTCCAATCAGCAGAGGAAAAATTAGTTTGCTGTTTCATGCTGCATAATGTGTGCTGAGATTATCTGTGCAATAGGCATTCCTCAGGATGAATAAATGCAACGCCTTTTGAAATGCATGCAGTACATGGTTTGCACTCAACAAAACGTTGCATTTTCTTTTCATGCCAAGCATTATGCATGAATGCATTGCAATGCCAACGCACGTTTTACCTGCCAAGACTGAAGTACAATCTGTGCTGAACAGTGTGAAACAGAAACAGATATTATGAGAAGCCATTGCCTCAACGGCATCTGTGTGAATTGCTCTGCATCGATAATTAACAGACCGCAAATCGGTGAAACTGATGCTGTGAATGCAAAAAGGACAATCCAAAGTGTAATGTTGGAATTGATTTGGCAGATTTTGAGAAAGCTTTCAAATGTTTTGGCATAGTTGGTTCCATGGTGTAATGGTGAGCACTCTGGACTCTGAATCCAGCGATCCGAGTTCAAATCTCAGTGGAACCTGAATGTTTGTTGTCCCAGCTGCTGAAAATTTGGACCAAGCATGTAGAAGGCTGCTGTTTGGCAGTTTTGTTGCCTTTGTCATTGATGCTTGATCTGCAAGTCGAGTTTTCAAATCGTGTGTTCAACCGGCAGTTACCTGTTCCAATCAGCAGAGTAGAAATTAGTTTACTGTTTAATGCTGCCTTTGCCTGCACAATGTGTGCTGAGATTATCTGTGCAATATGCACTCCGCAGGATGAATAAACGCAATGCCTTTTGAAATGCATGGATTGCACTCAACAAAACGTTGCATTTTCTTTTCATGCCAAGCATTTTGCATGAATGCATTGCAATGCTAACACACGTTTTACCTGGCAAGACTGAAGTACAATCTGTGCTGAACAGTTTGAAACAGAAACAGCTATTTGAGAACCCATAGCCTCAACGGCGTCTGTGTGATTTGCTCTGCATCGATAATTAACAGACCGTAAATAGGTGAAACTGACGCTGTGAATGCAAAAATATCAATCCAAAGTGTAATGTTGGAGTTGATTTTGTAGATTTTGAGGAATGTTTCAAATGGGCGACAGTAGTTGATTCCATGGTGAAATGGTGAGCACTCTGGACTCTAAACTCTAGCAATCCTGGTTCAAATCTCAGGGGAGCCTGAATGCTTGTTGTCCCAGCTGCTGGAAATTCAGGTCAAACAAGTAAAAAACTGCAGGTTTGCAGTTTTGTTGCCTTTGACATTGATGCTTGATCTGCAAGTCGAGTTTTCAAATCGTGTGTTCAACCGGCAGTTCCCTGTTCCAATCAGCAGAGGAAAAATTAGTTTGCTGTTTCATGCTGCATAATGTGTGCTGAGATTATCTGTGCAATAGGCATTCCTCAGGATGAATAAATGCAACGCCTTTTGAAATGCATGCAGTACATGGTTTGCACTCAACAAAACGTTGCATTTTCTTTTCATGCCAAGCATTATGCATGAATTCATTGCAATGCCAACGCACGTTTTACCTGGCAAGACTGAAGTACAATCTGTGCTGAACAGTGTGAAACAGAAACAGATATTATGAGAAGCCATTGCCTCAACGGCATCTGTGTGAATTGCTCTGCATCGATAATTAACAGACCGTAAAGAGGTGAAACTGACGCTGTGAATGCAAAAAGGACAATCCAAAGTGTAATGTTGGAATTGATTTGGCAGATTTTGAGAAAGCTTTCAAATGTTTTGGCATAGTTGGTTCCATGGTGTAATGGTGAGCACTCTGGACTCTGAGTCCAGCGATCCGAGTTCAAATCTCGGTGGAACCTGAATGTTTGTTGTCCCAGCTGCTGAAAATTTGGACCAAGCATGTAGAAGGCTGCTGTTTGGCAGTTTTGTTGCCTTTGTCATTGATGCTTGATCTGCAAGTCGAGTTTTCAAATCCTGTGTTCAACCGGCAGTCAGCTGTTCCAATCAGCAGAGTCGAAATTAGTTTGCTGTTTAATGCTGCCTTTGCCTGCACAATGTGTGCTGAGATTATCTGTGCAATATGCACTCCGCAGCATGAATAAACGCAATGCCTTTTGAAATGCATGGATTGCACTCAACAAAACGTTGCATTTTCTTTTCATGCCAAGCATTTTGCATGAATGCATTGCAATGCCAACGCACGTTTTACCTGCCAAGACTGAAGTACAGTCTGTGCTGAACAGTGTGAAACAGAAACAGATATTATGAGAAGCCATTGCCTCAACGGCATCTGTGTGAATTGCTCTGCATCGATAATTAACAGACCGTAAAGAGGTGAAACTGACGCTGTGAATGCAAAAAGGACAATCCAAAGTGTAATGTTGGAATTGATTTGGCAGATTTTGAGAAAGCTTTCAAATGTTTTGGCATAGTTGGTTCCATGGTGTAATGGTGAGCACTCTGGACTCTGAATCCAGCGATCCGAGTTCAAATCTCGGTGAAACCTGAATGTTTGTTGTCCCAGCTGCTGAAAATTTGGACCAAGCATGTAGAAGGCTGCTGTTTGGCAGTTTTGTTGCCTTTGTCATTGATGCTTGATCTGCAAGTCGAGTTTTCAAATCGTGTGTTCAACCGGCAGTTAGCTGTTCCAATCAGCAGAGTAGAAATTAGTTTGCTGTTTAATGCTGCCTTTGCCTGCACAATGTGTGCTGAGATTATCTGTGCAATATGCACTCCGCAGCATGAATAAACGCAATGCCTTTTGAAATGCATGGACTGCACTCAACAAAACGTTGCATTTTCTTTTCATGCCAAGCATTTTGCATGAATGCATTGCAATGCTAACACACGTTTTACCTGGCAAGACTGAAGTACAATCTGTGCTGAACAGTTTGAAACAGAAACAGCTATTTGAGAACCCATAGCCTCAACGGCGTCTGTGTGATTTGCTCTGCATCGATAATTAACAGACCGTAAATAGGTGAAACTGACGCTGTGAATACAAAAATATCAATCCAAAGTGTAATGTTGGAGTTGATTTTGTAGATTTTGAGGAATGTTTCAAATGGGCGACAGTAGTTGATTCCATGGTGAAATGGTGAGCACTCTGGACTCTAAACTCTAGCAATCCTGGTTCAAATCTCAGGGGAGCCTGAATGCTTGTTGTCCCAGCTGCTGGAAATTCAGGTCAAACAAGTAAAAAACTGCAGGTTTGCAGTTTTGTTGCCTTTGACATTGATGCTTGATCTGCAAGTCGAGTTTTCAAATCGTGTGTTCAACCGGCAGTTCCCTGTTCCAATCTGCAGAGGAAAAATTAGTTTGCTGTTTCATGCTGCATAATGTGTGCTGAGATTATCTGTGCAATAGGCATTCCTCAGGATGAATAAATGCAACGCCTTTTGAAATGCATGCAGTACATGGTTTGCACTCAACAAAACGTTGCATTTTCTTTTCATGCCAAGCATTATGCATGAATTCATTGCAATGCCAACGCACGTTTTACCTGGCAAGACTGAAGTACAATCTGTGCTGAACAGTGTGAAACAGAAACAGATATTATGAGAAGCCATTGCCTCAACGGCATCTGTGTGAATTGCTCTGCATCGATAATTAACAGACCGTAAAGAGGTGAAACTGACGCTGTGAATGCAAAAAGGACAATCCAAAGTGTAATGTTGGAATTGATTTGGCAGATTTTGAGAAAGCTTTCAAATGTTTTGGCATAGTTGGTTCCATGGTGTAATGGTGAGCACTCTGGACTCTGAATCCAGCGATCCGAGTTCAAATCTCGGTGAAACCTGAATGTTTGTTGTCCCAGCTGCTGAAAATTTGGACCAAGCATGTAGAAGGCTGCTGTTTGGCAGTTTTGTTGCCTTTGTCATTGATGCTTGATCTGCAAGTCGAGTTTTCAAATCGTGTGTTCAACCGGCAGTTAGCTGTTCCAATCAGCAGAGTAGAAATTAGTTTGCTGTTTAATGCTGCCTTTGCCTGCACAATGTGTGCTGAGATTATCTGTGCAATATGCACTCCGCAGCATGAATAAACGCAATGCCTTTTGAAATGCATGGATTGCACTCAACAAAACGTTGCATTTTCTTTTCATGCCAAGCATTTTGCATGAATGCATTGCAATGCTAACACACGTTTTACCTGGCAAGACTGAAGTACAATCTGTGCTGAACAGTTTGAAACAGAAACAGCTATTTGAGAACCCATAGCCTCAACGGCATCTGTGTGAATTGCTCTGCATCGATAATTAACAGACCGTAAATAGGTGAAACTGACGCTGTGAATGCAAAAATATCAATCCAAAGTGTAATGTTGGAGTTGATTTTGTAGATTTTGAGGAATGTTTCAAATGGGCGACAGTAGTTGATTCCATGGTGAAATGGTGAGCACTCTGGACTCTAAATTCTAGCAATCCTGGTTCAAATCTCAGGGGAGCCTGAATGCTTTTTGTCCCAGCTGCTGGAAATTCAGGTCAAACAAGTAAAAAACTGCAGGTTTGCAGTTTTGTTGCCTTTGACATTGATGCTTGATCTGCAAGTCGAGTTTTCAAATCGTGTGTTCAACCGGCAGTTCCCTGTTCCAATCAGCAGAGGAAAAATTAGTTTGCTGTTTCATGCTGCATAATGTGTGCTGAGATTATCTGTGCAATAGGCATTCCTCAGGATGAATAAATGCAACGCCTTTTGAAATGCATGCAGTACATGGTTTGCACTCAACAAAACGTTGCATTTTCTTTTCATGCCAAGCATTATGCATGAATGCATTGCAATGCCAACGCACGTTTTACCTGCCAAGACTGAAGTACAATCTGTGCTGAACAGTGTGAAACAGAAACAGATATTATGAGAAGCCATTGCCTCAACGGCATCTGTGTGAATTGCTCTGCATCGATAATTAACAGACCGCAAATCGGTGAAACTGATGCTGTGAATGCAAAAAGGACAATCCAAAGTGTAATGTTGGAATTGATTTGGCAGATTTTGAGAAAGCTTTCAAATGTTTTGGCATAGTTGGTTCCATGGTGTAATGGTGAGCACTCTGGACTCTGAATCCAGCGATCCGAGTTCAAATCTCAGTGGAACCTGAATGTTTGTTGTCCCAGCTGCTGAAAATTTGGACCAAGCATGTAGAAGGCTGCTGTTTGGCAGTTTTGTTGCCTTTGTCATTGATGCTTGATCTGCAAGTCGAGTTTTCAAATCGTGTGTTCAACCGGCAGTTACCTGTTCCAATCAGCAGAGTAGAAATTAGTTTACTGTTTAATGCTGCCTTTGCCTGCACAATGTGTGCTGAGATTATCTGTGCAATATGCACTCCGCAGGATGAATAAACGCAATGCCTTTTGAAATGCATGGATTGCACTCAACAAAACGTTGCATTTTCTTTTCATGCCAAGCATTTTGCATGAATGCATTGCAATGCTAACACACGTTTTACCTGGCAAGACTGAAGTACAATCTGTGCTGAACAGTTTGAAACAGAAACAGCTATTTGAGAACCCATAGCCTCAACGGCGTCTGTGTGATTTGCTCTGCATCGATAATTAACAGACCGTAAATAGGTGAAACTGACGCTGTGAATGCAAAAATATCAATCCAAAGTGTAATGTTGGAGTTGATTTTGTAGATTTTGAGGAATGTTTCAAATGGGCGACAGTAGTTGATTCCATGGTGAAATGGTGAGCACTCTGGACTCTAAACTCTAGCAATCCTGGTTCAAATCTCAGGGGAGCCTGAATGCTTGTTGTCCCAGCTGCTGGAAATTCAGGTCAAACAAGTAAAAAACTGCAGGTTTGCAGTTTTGTTGCCTTTGACATTGATGCTTGATCTGCAAGTCGAGTTTTCAAATCGTGTGTTCAACCGGCAGTTCCCTGTTCCAATCAGCAGAGGAAAAATTAGTTTGCTGTTTCATGCTGCATAATGTGTGCTGAGATTATCTGTGCAATAGGCATTCCTCAGGATGAATAAATGCAACGCCTTTTGAAATGCATGCAGTACATGGTTTGCACTCAACAAAACGTTGCATTTTCTTTTCATGCCAAGCATTATGCATGAATTCATTGCAATGCCAACGCACGTTTTACCTGGCAAGACTGAAGTACAATCTGTGCTGAACAGTGTGAAACAGAAACAGATATTATGAGAAGCCATTGCCTCAACGGCATCTGTGTGAATTGCTCTGCATCGATAATTAACAGACCGTAAAGAGGTGAAACTGACGCTGTGAATGCAAAAAGGACAATCCAAAGTGTAATGTTGGAATTGATTTGGCAGATTTTGAGAAAGCTTTCAAATGTTTTGGCATAGTTGGTTCCATGGTGTAATGGTGAGCACTCTGGACTCTGAGTCCAGCGATCCGAGTTCAAATCTCGGTGGAACCTGAATGTTTGTTGTCCCAGCTGCTGAAAATTTGGACCAAGCATGTAGAAGGCTGCTGTTTGGCAGTTTTGTTGCCTTTGTCATTGATGCTTGATCTGCAAGTCGAGTTTTCAAATCCTGTGTTCAACCGGCAGTCAGCTGTTCCAATCAGCAGAGTCGAAATTAGTTTGCTGTTTAATGCTGCCTTTGCCTGCACAATGTGTGCTGAGATTATCTGTGCAATATGCACTCCGCAGCATGAATAAACGCAATGCCTTTTGAAATGCATGGATTGCACTCAACAAAACGTTGCATTTTCTTTTCATGCCAAGCATTTTGCATGAATGCATTGCAATGCCAACGCACGTTTTACCTGCCAAGACTGAAGTACAGTCTGTGCTGAACAGTGTGAAACAGAAACAGATATTATGAGAAGCCATTGCCTCAACGGCATCTGTGTGAATTGCTCTGCATCGATAATTAACAGACCGTAAAGAGGTGAAACTGACGCTGTGAATGCAAAAAGGACAATCCAAAGTGTAATGTTGGAATTGATTTGGCAGATTTTGAGAAAGCTTTCAAATGTTTTGGCATAGTTGGTTCCATGGTGTAATGGTGAGCACTCTGGACTCTGAATCCAGCGATCCGAGTTCAAATCTCGGTGAAACCTGAATGTTTGTTGTCCCAGCTGCTGAAAATTTGGACCAAGCATGTAGAAGGCTGCTGTTTGGCAGTTTTGTTGCCTTTGTCATTGATGCTTGATCTGCAAGTCGAGTTTTCAAATCGTGTGTTCAACCGGCAGTTAGCTGTTCCAATCAGCAGAGTAGAAATTAGTTTGCTGTTTAATGCTGCCTTTGCCTGCACAATGTGTGCTGAGATTATCTGTGCAATATGCACTCCGCAGCATGAATAAACGCAATGCCTTTTGAAATGCATGGACTGCACTCAACAAAACGTTGCATTTTCTTTTCATGCCAAGCATTTTGCATGAATGCATTGCAATGCTAACACACGTTTTACCTGGCAAGATTGAAGTACAATCTGTGCTGAACAGTTTGAAACAGAAACAGCTATTTGAGAACCCATAGCCTCAATGGCATCTGTGTGAATTGCTCTGCATCGATAATTAACAGACCGTAAATAGGTGAAACTGACGCTGTGAATGCAAAAATATCAATCCAAAGTGTAATGTTGGAGTTGATTTTGTAGATTTTGAGGAATGTTTCAAATGGGCGACCGTAGTTGATTGCATGGTGAAATGGTGAGCACTCTGGACTCTAAACTCTAGCAATCCTGGTTCAAATCTCAGGGGAGCCTGAATGCTTGTTGTCCCAGCTGCTGGAAATTCAGGTCAAACAAGTAAAAAACTGCAGGTTTGCAGTTTTGTTGCCTTTGACATTGATGCTTGATCTGCAAGTCGAGTTTTCAAATCGTGTGTTCAACCGGCAGTTCCCTGTTCCAATCAGCAGAGGAAAAATTAGTTTGCTGTTTCATGCTGCATAATGTGTGCTGAGATTATCTGTGCAATAGGCATTCCTCAGGATGAATAAATGCAACGCCTTTTGAAATGCATGCAGTACATGGTTTGCACTCAACAAAACGTTGCATTTTCTTTTCATGCCAAGCATTATGCATGAATGCATTGCAATGCCAACGCACGTTTTACCTGCCAAGACTGAAGTACAATCTGTGCTGAACAGTGTGAAACAGAAACAGATATTATGAGAAGCCATTGCCTCAACGGCATCTGTGTGAATTGCTCTGCATCGATAATTAACAGACCGCAAATCGGTGAAACTGACGCTGTGAATGCAAAAAGGACAATCCAAAGTGTAATGTTGGAATTGATTTGGCAGATTTTGAGAAAGCTTTCAAATGTTTTGGCATAGTTGGTTCCATGGTGTAATGGTGAGCACTCTGGACTCTGAATCCAGCGATCCGAGTTCAAATCTCGGTGGAACCTGAATGTTTGTTGTCCCAGCTGCTGAAAATTTGGACCAAGCATGTAGAAGGCTGCTGTTTGGCAGTTTTGTTGCCTTTGTCATTGATGCTTGATCTGCAAGTCGAGTTTTCAAATCGTGTGTTCAACCGGCAGTTACCTGTTCCAATCAGCAGAGTAGAAATTAGTTTACTGTTTAATGCTGCCTTTGCCTGCACAATGTGTGCTGAGATTATCTGTGCAATATGCACTCCGCAGGATGAATAAACGCAATGCCTTTTGAAATGCATGGATTGCACTCAACAAAACGTTACATTTTCTTTTCATGCCAAGCATTTTGCATGAATGCATTGCAATGCTAACACACGTTTTACCTGGCAAGACTGAAGTACAATCTGTGCTGAACAGTTTGAAACAGAAACAGCTATTTGAGAACCCATAGCCTCAACGGCGTCTGTGTGATTTGCTCTGCATCGATAATTAACAGACCGTAAATAGGTGAAACTGACGCTGTGAATGCAAAAATATCAATCCAAAGTGTAATGTTGGAGTTGATTTTGTAGATTTTGAGGAATGTTTCAAATGGGCGACAGTAGTTGATTCCATGGTGAAATGGTGAGCACTCTGGACTCTAAACTCTAGCAATCCTGGTTCAAATCTCAGGGGAGCCTGAATGCTTGTTGTCCCAGCTGCTGGAAATTCAGGTCAAACAAGTAAAAAACTGCAGGTTTGCAGTTTTGTTGCCTTTGACATTGATGCTTGATCTGCAAGTCGAGTTTTCAAATCGTGTGTTCAACCGGCAGTTCCCTGTTCCAATCAGCAGAGGAAAAATGAGTTTGCTGTTTCATGCTGCATAATGTGTGCTGAGATTATCTGTGCAATAGGCATTCCTCAGGATGAATAAATGCAACGCCTTTTGAAATGCATGCAGTACATGGTTTGCACTCAACAAAACGTTGCATTTTCTTTTCATGCCAAGCATTATGCATGAATTCATTGCAATGCCAACGCACGTTTTACCTGGCAAGACTGAAGTACAATCTGTGCTGAACAGTGTGAAACAGAAACAGATATTATGAGAAGCCATTGCCTCAACGGCATCTGTGTGAATTGCTCTGCATCGATAATTAACAGACCGTAAAGAGGTGAAACTGACGCTGTGAATGCAAAAAGGACAATCCAAAGTGTAATGTTGGAATTGATTTGGCAGATTTTGAGAAAGCTTTCAAATGTTTTGGCATAGTTGGTTCCATGGTGTAATGGTGAGCACTCTGGACTCTGAATCCAGCGATCCGAGTTCAAATCTCGGTGGAACCTGAATGTTTGTTGTCCCAGCTGCTGAAAATTTGGACCAAGCATGTAGAAGGCTGCTGTTTGGCAGTTTTGTTGCCTTTGTCATTGATGCTTGATCTGCAAGTCGAGTTTTCAAATCGTGTGTTCAACCGGCAGTTAGCTGTTCCAATCAGCAGAGTAGAAATTAGTTTGCTGTTTAATGCTGCCTTTGCCTGCACAATGTGTGCTGAGATTATCTGTGCAATATGCACTCCGCAGCATGAATAAACGCAATGCCTTTTGAAATGCATGGATTGCACTCAACAAAACGTTGCATTTTCTTTTCATGCCAAGCATTTTGCATGAATGCATTGCAATGCTAACACACGTTTTACCTGGCAAGACTGAAGTACAATCTGTGCTGAACAGTTTGAAACAGAAACAGCTATTTGAGAACCCATAGCCTCAACGGCATCTGTGTGAATTGCTCTGCATCGATAATTAACAGACCGTAAATAGGTGAAACTGACGCTGTGAATGCAAAAATATCAATCCAAAGTGTAATGTTGGAGTTGATTTTGTAGATTTTGAGGAATGTTTCAAATGGGCGACCGTAGTTGATTGCATGGTGAAATGGTGAGCACTCTGGACTCTAAACTCTAGCAATCCTGGTTCAAATCTCAGGGGAGCCTGAATGCTTGTTGTCCCAGCTGCTGGAAATTCAGGTCAAACAAGTAAAAAACTGCAGGTTTGCAGTTTTGTTGCCTTTGACATTGATGCTTGATCTGCAAGTCGAGTTTTCAAATCGTGTGTTCAACCGGCAGTTCCCTGTTCCAATCAGCAGAGGAAAAATTAGTTTGCTGTTTCATGCTGCATAATGTGTGCTGAGATTATCTGTGCAATAGGCATTCCTCAGGATGAATAAATGCAACGCCTTTTGAAATGCATGCAGTACATGGTTTGCACTCAACAAAACGTTGCATTTTCTTTTCATGCCAAGCATTATGCATGAATGCATTGCAATGCCAACGCACGTTTTACCTGCCAAGACTGAAGTACAATCTGTGCTGAACAGTGTGAAACAGAAACAGATATTATGAGAAGCCATTGCCTCAACGGCATCTGTGTGAATTGCTCTGCATCGATAATTAACAGACCGCAAATCGGTGAAACTGACGCTGTGAATGCAAAAAGGACAATCCAAAGTGTAATGTTGGAATTGATTTGGCAGATTTTGAGAAAGCTTTCAAATGTTTTGGCCTAGTTGGTTCCATGGTGTAATGGTGAGCACTCTGGACTCTGAATCCAGCGATCCGAGTTCAAATCTCGGTGGAACCTGAATGTTTGTTGTCCCAGCTGCTGAAAATTTGGACCAAGCATGTAGAAGGCTGCTGTTTGGCAGTTTTGTTGCCTTTGTCATTGATGCTTGATCTGCAAGTCGAGTTTTCAAATCGTGTGTTCAACCGGCAGTTACCTGTTCCAATCAGCAGAGTAGAAATTAGTTTACTGTTTAATGCTGCCTTTGCCTGCACAATGTGTGCTGAGATTATCTGTGCAATATGCACTCCGCAGGATGAATAAACGCAATGCCTTTTGAAATGCATGGATTGCACTCAACAAAACGTTGCATTTTCTTTTCATGCCAAGCATTTTGCATGAATGCATTGCAATGCTAACACACGTTTTACCTGGCAAGACTGAAGTACAATCTGTGCTGAACAGTTTGAAACAGAAACAGCTATTTGAGAACCCATAGCCTCAACGGCGTCTGTGTGATTTGCTCTGCATCGATAATTAACAGACCGTAAATAGGTGAAACTGACGCTGTGAATGCAAAAATATCAATCCAAAGTGTAATGTTGGAGTTGATTTTGTAGATTTTGAGGAATGTTTCAAATGGGCGACAGTAGTTGATTCCATGGTGAAATGGTGAGCACTCTGGACTCTAAACTCTAGCAATCCTGGTTCAAATCTCAGGGGAGCCTGAATGCTTGTTGTCCCAGCTGCTGGAAATTCAGGTCAAACAAGTAAAAAACTGCAGGTTTGCAGTTTTGTTGCCTTTGACATTGATGCTTGATCTGCAAGTCGAGTTTTCAAATCGTGTGTTCAACCGGCAGTTCCCTGTTCCAATCAGCAGAGGAAAAATTAGTTTGCTGTTTCATGCTGCATAATGTGTGCTGAGATTATCTGTGCAATAGGCATTCCTCAGGATGAATAAATGCAACGCCTTTTGAAATGCATGCAGTACATGGTTTGCACTCAACAAAACGTTGCATTTTCTTTTCATGCCAAGCATTATGCATGAATTCATTGCAATGCCAACGCACGTTTTACCTGGCAAGACTGAAGTACAATCTGTGCTGAACAGTGTGAAACAGAAACAGATATTATGAGAAGCCATTGCCTCAACGGCATCTGTGTGAATTGCTCTGCATCGATAATTAACAGACCGTAAAGAGGTGAAACTGACGCTGTGAATGCAAAAAGGACAATCCAAAGTGTAATGTTGGAATTGATTTGGCAGATTTTGTGAAAGCTTTCAAATGTTTTGGCATAGTTGGTTCCATGGTGTAATGGTGAGCACTCTGGACTCTGAATCCAGCGATCCGAGTTCAAATCTCGGTGGAACCTGAATGTTTGTTGTCCCAGCTGCTGAAAATTTGGACCAAGCATGTAGAAGGCTGCTGTTTGGCAGTTTTGTTGCCTTTGTCATTGATGCTTGATCTGCAAGTCGAGTTTTCAAATCGTGTGTTCAACCGGCAATTACCTGTTCCAATCAGCAGAGTAGAAATTAGTTTACTGTTTAATGCTGCCTTTGCCTGCACAATGTGTGCTGAGATTATCTGTGCAATATGCACTCCGCAGGATGAATAAACGCAATGCCTTTTGAAATGCATGGATTGCACTCAACAAAACGTTGCATTTTCTTTTCATGCCAAGCATTTTGCATGAATGCATTGCAATGCTAACACACGTTTTACCTGGCAAGACTGAAGTACAATCTGTGCTGAACAGTTTGAAACAGAAACAGCTATTTGAGAACCCATAGCCTCAACGGCGTCTGTGTGATTTGCTCTGCATCGATAATTAACAGACCGTAAATAGGTGAAACTGACGCTGTGAATGCAAAAATATCAATCCAAAGTGTAATGTTGGAGTTGATTTTGTAGATTTTGAGGAATGTTTCAAATGGGCGACAGTAGTTGATTCCATGGTGAAATGGTGAGCACTCTGGACTCTAAACTCTAGCAATCCTGGTTCAAATCTCAGGGGAGCCTGAATGCTTGTTGTCCCAGCTGCTGGAAATTCAGGTCAAACAAGTAAAAAACTGCAGGTTTGCAGTTTTGTTGCCTTTGACATTGATGCTTGATCTGCAAGTCGAGTTTTCAAATCGTGTGTTCAACCGGCAGTTCCCTGTTCCAATCAGCAGAGGAAAAATTAGTTTGCTGTTTCATGCTGCATAATGTGTGCTGAGATTATCTGTGCAATAGGCATTCCTCAGGATGAATAAATGCAACGCCTTTTGAAATGCATGCAGTACATGGTTTGCACTCAACAAAACGTTGCATTTTCTTTTCATGCCAAGCATTATGCATGAATTCATTGCAATGCCAACGCACGTTTTACCTGGCAAGACTGAAGTACAATCTGTGCTGAACAGTGTGAAACAGAAACAGATATTATGAGAAGCCATTGCCTCAACGGCATCTGTGTGAATTGCTCTGCATCGATAATTAACAGACCGTAAAGAGGTGAAACTGACGCTGTGAATGCAAAAAGGACAATCCAAAGTGTAATGTTGGAATTGATTTGGCAGATTTTGAGAAAGCTTTCAAATGTTTTGGCATAGTTGGTTCCATGGTGTAATGGTGAGCACTCTGGACTCTGAGTCCAGCGATCCGAGTTCAAATCTCGGTGGAACCTGAATGTTTGTTGTCCCAGCTGCTGAAAATTTGGACCAAGCATGTAGAAGGCTGCTGTTCGGCAGTTTTGTTGCCTTTGTCATTGATGCTTGATCTGCAAGTCGAGTTTTCAAATCCTGTGTTCAACCGGCAGTCAGCTGTTCCAATCAGCAGAGTAGAAATTAGTTTGCTGTTTAATGCTGCCTTTGCCTGCACAATGTGTGCTGAGATTATCTGTGCAATATGCACTCCGCAGCATGAATAAACGCAATGCCTTTTGAAATGCATGGATTGCACTCAACAAAACGTTGCATTTTCTTTTCATGCCAAGCATTTTGCATGAATGCATTGCAATGCCAACGCACGTTTTACCTGCCAAGACTGAAGTACAGTCTGTGCTGAACAGTGTGAAACAGAAACAGATATTATGAGAAGCCATTGCCTCAACGGCATCTGTGTGAATTGCTCTGCATCGATAATTAACAGACCGTAAAGAGGTGAAACTGACGCTGTGAATGCAAAAAGGACAATCCAAAGTGTAATGTTGGAATTGATTTGGCAGATTTTGAGAAAGCTTTCAAATGTTTTGGCATAGTTGGTTCCATGGTGTAATGGTGAGCACTCTGGACTCTGAATCCAGCGATCCGAGTTCAAATCTCGGTGGAACCTGAATGTTTGTTGTCCCAGCTGCTGAAAATTTGGACCAAGCATGTAGAAGGCTGCTGTTTGGCAGTTTTGTTGCCTTTGTCATTGATGCTTGATCTGCAAGTCGAGTTTTCAAATCGTGTGTTCAACCGGCAGTTACCTGTTCCAATCAGCAGAGTAGAAATTAGTTTACTGTTTAATGCTGCCTTTGCCTGCACAATGTGTGCTGAGATTATCTGTGCAATATGCACTCCGCAGGATGAATAAACGCAATGCCTTTTGAAATGCATGGATTGCACTCAACAAAACGTTGCATTTTCTTTTCATGCCAAGCATTTTGCATGAATGCATTGCAATGCTAACACACGTTTTACCTGGCAAGACTGAAGTACAATCTGTGCTGAACAGTTTGAAACAGAAACAGCTATTTGAGAACCCATAGCCTCAACGGCATCTGTGTGAATTGCTCTGCATCGATAATTAACAGACCGCAAATCGGTGAAACTGACGCTGTGAATGCAAAAAGGACAATCCAAAGTGTAATGTTGGAATTGATTTGGCAGATTTTGAGAAAGCTTTCAAATGTTTTGGCATAGTTGGTTCCATGGTGTAATGGTGAGCACTCTGGACTCTGAGTCCAGCAATCCGAGTTCAAATCTCGGTGGAACCTGAATGTTTGTTGTCCCAGCTGCTGAAAATTTGGACCAAGCATGTAGAAGGCTGCTGTTTGGCAGTTTTGTTGCCTTTGTCATTGATGCTTGATCTGCAAGTCGAGTTTTCAAATCCTGTGTTCAACCGGCAGTCACCTGTTCCAATCAGCAGAGTAGAAATTAGTTTGCTGTTTAATGCTGCCTTTGCCTGCACAATGTGTGCTGAGATTATCTGTGCAATATGCACTCCGCAGCATGAATAAACGCAATGCCTTTTGAAATGCATGGATTGCACTCAACAAAACGTTGCATTTTCTTTTCATGCCAAGCATTTTGCATGAATGCATTGCAATGCCAACGCACGTTTTACCTGCCAAGACTGAAGTACAATCTGTGCTGAACAGTGTGAAACAGAAACAGATATTATGAGAAGCCATTGCCTCAACGGCATCTGTGTGAATTGCTCTGCATCGATAATTAACAGACCGTAAAGAGGTGAAACTGACGCTGTGAATGCAAAAAGGACAATCCAAAGTGTAATGTTGGAATTGATTTGGCAGATTTTGAGAAAGCTTTCAAATGTTTTGGCATAGTTGGTTCCATGGTGTAATGGTGAGCACTCTGGACTCTGAGTCCAGCGATCCGAGTTCAAATCTCGGTGGAACCTGAATGTTTGTTGTCCCAGCTGCTGAAAATTTGGACCAAGCATGTAGAAGGCTGCTGTTTGGCAATTTTGTTGCCTTTGTCATTGATGCTTGATCTGCAAGTCGAGTTTTCAAATCGTGTGTTCAACCGGCAGTTAGCTGTTCCAATCAGCAGAGTAGAAATTAGTTTGCTGTTTAATGCTGCCTTTGCCTGCACAATGTGTGCTGAGATTATCTGTGCAATATGCACTCCGCAGGATGAATAAACGCAATGCCTTTTGAAATGCATGGATTGCACTCAACAAAACGTTGCATTTTCTTTTCATGCCAAGCATTTTGCATGAATGCATTGCAATGCTAACACACGTTTTACCTGGCAAGACTGAAGTACAATCTGTGCTGAACAGTTTGAAACAGAAACAGCTATTTGAGAACCCATAGCCTCAACGGCGTCTGTGTGATTTGCTCTGCATCGATAATTAACAGACCGTAAATAGGTGAAACTGACGCTGTGAATGCAAAAATATCAATCCAAAGTGTAATGTTGGAGTTGATTTTGTAGATTTTGAGGAATGTTTCAAATGGGCGACAGTAGTTGATTCCATGGTGAAATGGTGCGCACTCTGGACTCTAAACTCTAGCAATCCTGGTTCAAATCTCAGGGGAGCCTGAATGCTTGTTGTCCCAGCTGCTGGAAATTCAGGTCAAACAAGTAAAAAACTGCAGGTTTGCAGTTTTGTTGCCTTTGACATTGATGCTTGATCTGCAAGTCGAGTTTTCAAATCGTGTGTTCAACCGGCAGTTCCCTGTTCCAATCAGCAGAGGAAAAATTAGTTTGCTGTTTCATGCTGCATAATGTGTGCTGAGATTATCTGTGCAATAGGCATTCCTCAGGATGAATAAATGCAACGCCTTTTGAAATGCATGCAGTACATGGTTTGCACTCAACAAAACGTTGCATTTTCTTTTCATGCCAAGCATTATGCATGAATTCATTGCAATGCCAACGCACGTTTTACCTGGCAAGACTGAAGTACAATCTGTGCTGAACAGTGTGAAACAGAAACAGATATTATGAGAAGCCATTGCCTCAACGGCATCTGTGTGAATTGCTCTGCATCGATAATTAACAGACCGTAAAGAGGTGAAACTGACGCTGTGAATGCAAAAAGGACAATCCAAAGTGTAATGTTGGAATTGATTTGGCAGATTTTGTGAAAGCTTTCAAATGTTTTGGCATAGTTGGTTCCATGGTGTAATGGTGAGCACTCTGGACTCTGAATCCAGCGATCCGAGTTCAAATCTCGGTGGAACCTGAATGTTTGTTGTCCCAGCTGCTGAAAATTTGGACCAAGCATGTAGAAGGCTGCTGTTTGGCAGTTTTGTTGCCTTTGTCATTGATGCTTGATCTGCAAGTCGAGTTTTCAAATCGTGTGTTCAACCGGCAATTACCTGTTCCAATCAGCAGAGTAGAAATTAGTTTACTGTTTAATGCTGCCTTTGCCTGCACAATGTGTGCTGAGATTATCTGTGCAATATGCACTCCGCAGGATGAATAAACGCAATGCCTTTTGAAATGCATGGATTGCACTCAACAAAACGTTGCATTTTCTTTTCATGCCAAGCATTTTGCATGAATGCATTGCAATGCTAACACACGTTTTACCTGGCAAGACTGAAGTACAATCTGTGCTGAACAGTTTGAAACAGAAACAGCTATTTGAGAACCCATAGCCTCAACGGCGTCTGTGTGATTTGCTCTGCATCGATAATTAACAGACCGTAAATAGGTGAAACTGACGCTGTGAATGCAAAAATATCAATCCAAAGTGTAATGTTGGAGTTGATTTTGTAGATTTTGAGGAATGTTTCAAATGGGCGACAGTAGTTGATTCCATGGTGAAATGGTGAGCACTCTGGACTCTAAACTCTAGCAATCCTGGTTCAAATCTCAGGGGAGCCTGAATGCTTGTTGTCCCAGCTGCTGGAAATTCAGGTCAAACAAGTAAAAAACTGCAGGTTTGCAGTTTTGTTGCCTTTGACATTGATGCTTGATCTGCAAGTCGAGTTTTCAAATCGTGTGTTCAACCGGCAGTTCCCTGTTCCAATCAGCAGAGGAAAAATTAGTTTGCTGTTTCATGCTGCATAATGTGTGCTGAGATTATCTGTGCAATAGGCATTCCTCAGGATGAATAAATGCAACGCCTTTTGAAATGCATGCAGTACATGGTTTGCACTCAACAAAACGTTGCATTTTCTTTTCATGCCAAGCATTATGCATGAATTCATTGCAATGCCAACGCACGTTTTACCTGGCAAGACTGAAGTACAATCTGTGCTGAACAGTGTGAAACAGAAACAGATATTATGAGAAGCCATTGCCTCAACGGCATCTGTGTGAATTGCTCTGCATCGATAATTAACAGACCGTAAAGAGGTGAAACTGACGCTGTGAATGCAAAAAGGACAATCCAAAGTGTAATGTTGGAATTGATTTGGCAGATTTTGAGAAAGCTTTCAAATGTTTTGGCATAGTTGGTTCCATGGTGTAATGGTGAGCACTCTGGACTCTGAGTCCAGCGATCCGAGTTCAAATCTCGGTGGAACCTGAATGTTTGTTGTCCCAGCTGCTGAAAATTTGGACCAAGCATGTAGAAGGCTGCTGTTCGGCAGTTTTGTTGCCTTTGTCATTGATGCTTGATCTGCAAGTCGAGTTTTCAAATCCTGTGTTCAACCGGCAGTCAGCTGTTCCAATCAGCAGAGTAGAAATTAGTTTGCTGTTTAATGCTGCCTTTGCCTGCACAATGTGTGCTGAGATTATCTGTGCAATATGCACTCCGCAGCATGAATAAACGCAATGCCTTTTGAAATGCATGGATTGCACTCAACAAAACGTTGCATTTTCTTTTCATGCCAAGCATTTTGCATGAATGCATTGCAATGCCAACGCACGTTTTACCTGCCAAGACTGAAGTACAGTCTGTGCTGAACAGTGTGAAACAGAAACAGATATTATGAGAAGCCATTGCCTCAACGGCATCTGTGTGAATTGCTCTGCATCGATAATTAACAGACCGTAAAGAGGTGAAACTGACGCTGTGAATGCAAAAAGGACAATCCAAAGTGTAATGTTGGAATTGATTTGGCAGATTTTGAGAAAGCTTTCAAATGTTTTGGCATAGTTGGTTCCATGGTGTAATGGTGAGCACTCTGGACTCTGAATCCAGCGATCCGAGTTCAAATCTCGGTGAAACCTGAATGTTTGTTGTCCCAGCTGCTGAAAATTTGGACCAAGCATGTAGAAGGCTGCTGTTTGGCAGTTTTGTTGCCTTTGTCATTGATGCTTGATCTGCAAGTCGAGTTTTCAAATCGTGTGTTCAACCGGCAGTTAGCTGTTCCAATCAGCAGAGTAGAAATTAGTTTGCTGTTTAATGCTGCCTTTGCCTGCACAATGTGTGCTGAGATTATCTGTGCAATATGCACTCCGCAGCATGAATAAACGCAATGCCTTTTGAAATGCATGGATTGCACTCAACAAAACGTTGCATTTTCTTTTCATGCCAAGCATTTTGCATGAATGCATTGCAATGCTAACACACGTTTTACCTGGCAAGACTGAAGTACAATCTGTGCTGAACAGTTTGAAACAGAAACAGCTATTTGAGAACCCATAGCCTCAACGGCGTCTGTGTGATTTGCTCTGCATCGATAATTAACAGACCGTAAATAGGTGAAACTGACGCTGTGAATGCAAAAATATCAATCCAAAGTGTAATGTTGGAGTTGATTTTGTAGATTTTGAGGAATGTTTCAAATGGGCGACAGTAGTTGATTCCATGGTGAAATGGTGAGCACTCTGGACTCTAAACTCTAGCAATCCTGGTTCAAATCTCAGGGGAGCCTGAATGCTTGTTGTCCCAGCTGCTGGAAATTCAGGTCAAACAAGTAAAAAACTGCAGGTTTGCAGTTTTGTTGCCTTTGACATTGATGCTTGATCTGCAAGTCGAGTTTTCAAATCGTGTGTTCAACCGGCAGTTCCCTGTTCCAATCAGCAGAGGAAAAATTAGTTTGCTGTTTCATGCTGCATAATGTGTGCTGAGATTATCTGTGCAATAGGCATTCCTCAGGATGAATAAATGCAACGCCTTTTGAAATGCATGCAGTACATGGTTTGCACTCAACAAAACGTTGCATTTTCTTTTCATGCCAAGCATTATGCATGAATTCATTGCAATGCCAACGCACGTTTTACCTGGCAAGACTGAAGTACAATCTGTGCTGAACAGTGTGAAACAGAAACAGATATTATGAGAAGCCATTGCCTCAACGGCATCTGTGTGAATTGCTCTGCATCGATAATTAACAGACCATAAAGAGGTGAAACTGACGCTGTGAATGCAAAAAGGACAATCCAAAGTGTAATGTTGGAATTGATTTGGCAGATTTTGAGAAAGCTTTCAAATGTTTTGGCATAGTTGGTTCCATGGTGTAATGGTGAGCACTCTGGACTCTGAATCCAGCGATCCGAGTTCAAATCTCGGTGGAACCTGAATGTTTGTTGTCCCAGCTGCTGAAAATTTGGACCAAGCATGTAGAAGGCTGCTGTTTGGCAGTTTTGTTGCCTTTGTCATTGATGCTTGATCTGCAAGTCGAGTTTTCAAATCGTGTGTTCAACCGGCAATTACCTGTTCCAATCAGCAGAGTAGAAATTAGTTTACTGTTTAATGCTGCCTTTGCCTGCACAATGTGTGCTGAGATTATCTGTGCAATATGCACTCCGCAGGATGAATAAACGCAATGCCTTTTGAAATGCATGGATTGCACTCAACAAAACGTTGCATTTTCTTTTCATGCCAAGCATTTTGCATGAATGCATTGCAATGCTAACACACGTTTTACCTGGCAAGACTGAAGTACAATCTGTGCTGAACAGTTTGAAACAGAAACAGCTATTTGAGAACCCATAGCCTCAACGGCGTCTGTGTGATTTGCTCTGCATCGATAATTAACAGACCGTAAATAGGTGAAACTGACGCTGTGAATGCAAAAATATCAATCCAAAGTGTAATGTTGGAGTTGATTTTGTAGATTTTGAGGAATGTTTCAAATGGGCGACAGTAGTTGATTCCATGGTGAAATGGTGAGCACTCTGGACTCTAAACTCTAGCAATCCTGGTTCAAATCTCAGGGGAGCCTGAATGCTTGTTGTCCCAGCTGCTGGAAATTCAGGTCAAACAAGTAAAAAACTGCAGGTTTGCAGTTTTGTTGCCTTTGACATTGATGCTTGATCTGCAAGTCGAGTTTTCAAATCGTGTGTTCAACCGGCAGTTCCCTGTTCCAATCAGCAGAGGAAAAATTAGTTTGCTGTTTCATGCTGCATAATGTGTGCTGAGATTATCTGTGCAATAGGCATTCCTCAGGATGAATAAATGCAACGCCTTTTGAAATGCATGCAGTACATGGTTTGCACTCAACAAAACGTTGCATTTTCTTTTCATGCCAAGCATTATGCATGAATTCATTGCAATGCCAACGCACGTTTTACCTGGCAAGACTGAAGTACAATCTGTGCTGAACAGTGTGAAACAGAAACAGATATTATGAGAAGCCATTGCCTCAACGGCATCTGTGTGAATTGCTCTGCATCGATAATTAACAGACCGTAAAGAGGTGAAACTGACGCTGTGAATGCAAAAAGGACAATCCAAAGTGTAATGTTGGAATTGATTTGGCAGATTTTGAGAAAGCTTTCAAATGTTTTGGCATAGTTGGTTCCATGGTGTAATGGTGAGCACTCTGGACTCTGAGTCCAGCGATCCGAGTTCAAATCTCGGTGGAACCTGAATGTTTGTTGTCCCAGCTGCTGAAAATTTGGACCAAGCATGTAGAAGGCTGCTGTTCGGCAGTTTTGTTGCCTTTGTCATTGATGCTTGATCTGCAAGTCGAGTTTTCAAATCCTGTGTTCAACCGGCAGTCAGCTGTTCCAATCAGCAGAGTAGAAATTAGTTTGCTGTTTAATGCTGCCTTTGCCTGCACAATGTGTGCTGAGATTATCTGTGCAATATGCACTCCGCAGCATGAATAAACGCAATGCCTTTTGAAATGCATGGATTGCACTCAACAAAACGTTGCATTTTCTTTTCATGCCAAGCATTTTGCATGAATGCATTGCAATGCCAACGCACGTTTTACCTGCCAAGACTGAAGTACAGTCTGTGCTGAACAGTGTGAAACAGAAACAGATATTATGAGAAGCCATTGCCTCAACGGCATCTGTGTGAATTGCTCTGCATCGATAATTAACAGACCGTAAAGAGGTGAAACTGACGCTGTGAATGCAAAAAGGACAATCCAAAGTGTAATGTTGGAATTGATTTGGCAGATTTTGAGAAAGCTTTCAAATGTTTTGGCATAGTTGGTTCCATGGTGTAATGGTGAGCACTCTGGACTCTGAATCCAGCGATCCGAGTTCAAATCTCGGTGGAACCTGAATGTTTGTTGTCCCAGCTGCTGAAAATTTGGACCAAGCATGTAGAAGGCTGCTGTTTGGCAGTTTTGTTGCCTTTGTCATTGATGCTTGATCTGCAAGTCGAGTTTTCAAATCGTGTGTTCAACCGGCAGTTACCTGTTCCAATCAGCAGAGTAGAAATTAGTTTACTGTTTAATGCTGCCTTTGCCTGCACAATGTGTGCTGAGATTATCTGTGCAATATGCACTCCGCAGGATGAATAAACGCAATGCCTTTTGAAATGCATGGATTGCACTCAACAAAACGTTGCATTTTCTTTTCATGCCAAGCATTTTGCATGAATGCATTGCAATGCTAACACACGTTTTACCTGGCAAGACTGAAGTACAATCTGTGCTGAACAGTTTGAAACAGAAACAGCTATTTGAGAACCCATAGCCTCAACGGCATCTGTGTGAATTGCTCTGCATCGATAATTAACAGACCGCAAATCGGTGAAACTGACGCTGTGAATGCAAAAAGGACAATCCAAAGTGTAATGTTGGAATTGATTTGGCAGATTTTGAGAAAGCTTTCAAATGTTTTGGCATAGTTGGTTCCATGGTGTAATGGTGAGCACTCTGGACTCTGAGTCCAGCAATCCGAGTTCAAATCTCGGTGGAACCTGAATGTTTGTTGTCCCAGCTGCTGAAAATTTGGACCAAGCATGTAGAAGGCTGCTGTTTGGCAGTTTTGTTGCCTTTGTCATTGATGCTTGATCTGCAAGTCGAGTTTTCAAATCCTGTGTTCAACCGGCAGTCACCTGTTCCAATCAGCAGAGTAGAAATTAGTTTGCTGTTTAATGCTGCCTTTGCCTGCACAATGTGTGCTGAGATTATCTGTGCAATATGCACTCCGCAGCATGAATAAACGCAATGCCTTTTGAAATGCATGGATTGCACTCAACAAAACGTTGCATTTTCTTTTCATGCCAAGCATTTTGCATGAATGCATTGCAATGCCAACGCACGTTTTACCTGCCAAGACTGAAGTACAATCTGTGCTGAACAGTGTGAAACAGAAACAGATATTATGAGAAGCCATTGCCTCAACGGCATCTGTGTGAATTGCTCTGCATCGATAATTAACAGACCGTAAAGAGGTGAAACTGACGCTGTGAATGCAAAAAGGACAATCCAAAGTGTAATGTTGGAATTGATTTGGCAGATTTTGAGAAAGCTTTCAAATGTTTTGGCATAGTTGGTTCCATGGTGTAATGGTGAGCACTCTGGACTCTGAGTCCAGCGATCCGAGTTCAAATCTCGGTGGAACCTGAATGTTTGTTGTCCCAGCTGCTGAAAATTTGGACCAAGCATGTAGAAGGCTGCTGTTTGGCAATTTTGTTGCCTTTGTCATTGATGCTTGATCTGCAAGTCGAGTTTTCAAATCGTGTGTTCAACCGGCAGTTAGCTGTTCCAATCAGCAGAGTAGAAATTAGTTTGCTGTTTAATGCTGCCTTTGCCTGCACAATGTGTGCTGAGATTATCTGTGCAATATGCACTCCGCAGGATGAATAAACGCAATGCCTTTTGAAATGCATGGATTGCACTCAACAAAACGTTGCATTTTCTTTTCATGCCAAGCATTTTGCATGAATGCATTGCAATGCTAACACACGTTTTACCTGGCAAGACTGAAGTACAATCTGTGCTGAACAGTTTGAAACAGAAACAGCTATTTGAGAACCCATAGCCTCAACGGCGTCTGTGTGATTTGCTCTGCATCGATAATTAACAGACCGTAAATAGGTGAAACTGACGCTGTGAATGCAAAAATATCAATCCAAAGTGTAATGTTGGAGTTGATTTTGTAGATTTTGAGGAATGTTTCAAATGGGCGACAGTAGTTGATTCCATGGTGAAATGGTGCGCACTCTGGACTCTAAACTCTAGCAATCCTGGTTCAAATCTCAGGGGAGCCTGAATGCTTGTTGTCCCAGCTGCTGGAAATTCAGGTCAAACAAGTAAAAAACTGCAGGTTTGCAGTTTTGTTGCCTTTGACATTGATGCTTGATCTGCAAGTCGAGTTTTCAAATCGTGTGTTCAACCGGCAGTTCCCTGTTCCAATCAGCAGAGGAAAAATTAGTTTGCTGTTTCATGCTGCATAATGTGTGCTGAGATTATCTGTGCAATAGGCATTCCTCAGGATGAATAAATGCAACGCCTTTTGAAATGCATGCAGTACATGGTTTGCACTCAACAAAACGTTGCATTTTCTTTTCATGCCAAGCATTATGCATGAATTCATTGCAATGCCAACGCACGTTTTACCTGGCAAGACTGAAGTACAATCTGTGCTGAACAGTGTGAAACAGAAACAGATATTATGAGAAGCCATTGCCTCAACGGCATCTGTGTGAATTGCTCTGCATCGATAATTAACAGACCGTAAAGAGGTGAAACTGACGCTGTGAATGCAAAAAGGACAATCCAAAGTGTAATGTTGGAATTGATTTGGCAGATTTTGTGAAAGCTTTCAAATGTTTTGGCATAGTTGGTTCCATGGTGTAATGGTGAGCACTCTGGACTCTGAATCCAGCGATCCGAGTTCAAATCTCGGTGGAACCTGAATGTTTGTTGTCCCAGCTGCTGAAAATTTGGACCAAGCATGTAGAAGGCTGCTGTTTGGCAGTTTTGTTGCCTTTGTCATTGATGCTTGATCTGCAAGTCGAGTTTTCAAATCGTGTGTTCAACCGGCAATTACCTGTTCCAATCAGCAGAGTAGAAATTAGTTTACTGTTTAATGCTGCCTTTGCCTGCACAATGTGTGCTGAGATTATCTGTGCAATATGCACTCCGCAGGATGAATAAACGCAATGCCTTTTGAAATGCATGGATTGCACTCAACAAAACGTTGCATTTTCTTTTCATGCCAAGCATTTTGCATGAATGCATTGCAATGCTAACACACGTTTTACCTGGCAAGACTGAAGTACAATCTGTGCTGAACAGTTTGAAACAGAAACAGCTATTTGAGAACCCATAGCCTCAACGGCGTCTGTGTGATTTGCTCTGCATCGATAATTAACAGACCGTAAATAGGTGAAACTGACGCTGTGAATGCAAAAATATCAATCCAAAGTGTAATGTTGGAGTTGATTTTGTAGATTTTGAGGAATGTTTCAAATGGGCGACAGTAGTTGATTCCATGGTGAAATGGTGAGCACTCTGGACTCTAAACTCTAGCAATCCTGGTTCAAATCTCAGGGGAGCCTGAATGCTTGTTGTCCCAGCTGCTGGAAATTCAGGTCAAACAAGTAAAAAACTGCAGGTTTGCAGTTTTGTTGCCTTTGACATTGATGCTTGATCTGCAAGTCGAGTTTTCAAATCGTGTGTTCAACCGGCAGTTCCCTGTTCCAATCAGCAGAGGAAAAATTAGTTTGCTGTTTCATGCTGCATAATGTGTGCTGAGATTATCTGTGCAATAGGCATTCCTCAGGATGAATAAATGCAACGCCTTTTGAAATGCATGCAGTACATGGTTTGCACTCAACAAAACGTTGCATTTTCTTTTCATGCCAAGCATTATGCATGAATTCATTGCAATGCCAACGCACGTTTTACCTGGCAAGACTGAAGTACAATCTGTGCTGAACAGTGTGAAACAGAAACAGATATTATGAGAAGCCATTGCCTCAACGGCATCTGTGTGAATTGCTCTGCATCGATAATTAACAGACCGTAAAGAGGTGAAACTGACGCTGTGAATGCAAAAAGGACAATCCAAAGTGTAATGTTGGAATTGATTTGGCAGATTTTGAGAAAGCTTTCAAATGTTTTGGCATAGTTGGTTCCATGGTGTAATGGTGAGCACTCTGGACTCTGAGTCCAGCGATCCGAGTTCAAATCTCGGTGGAACCTGAATGTTTGTTGTCCCAGCTGCTGAAAATTTGGACCAAGCATGTAGAAGGCTGCTGTTCGGCAGTTTTGTTGCCTTTGTCATTGATGCTTGATCTGCAAGTCGAGTTTTCAAATCCTGTGTTCAACCGGCAGTCAGCTGTTCCAATCAGCAGAGTAGAAATTAGTTTGCTGTTTAATGCTGCCTTTGCCTGCACAATGTGTGCTGAGATTATCTGTGCAATATGCACTCCGCAGCATGAATAAACGCAATGCCTTTTGAAATGCATGGATTGCACTCAACAAAACGTTGCATTTTCTTTTCATGCCAAGCATTTTGCATGAATGCATTGCAATGCCAACGCACGTTTTACCTGCCAAGACTGAAGTACAGTCTGTGCTGAACAGTGTGAAACAGAAACAGATATTATGAGAAGCCATTGCCTCAACGGCATCTGTGTGAATTGCTCTGCATCGATAATTAACAGACCGTAAAGAGGTGAAACTGACGCTGTGAATGCAAAAAGGACAATCCAAAGTGTAATGTTGGAATTGATTTGGCAGATTTTGAGAAAGCTTTCAAATGTTTTGGCATAGTTGGTTCCATGGTGTAATGGTGAGCACTCTGGACTCTGAATCCAGCGATCCGAGTTCAAATCTCGGTGAAACCTGAATGTTTGTTGTCCCAGCTGCTGAAAATTTGGACCAAGCATGTAGAAGGCTGCTGTTTGGCAGTTTTGTTGCCTTTGTCATTGATGCTTGATCTGCAAGTCGAGTTTTCAAATCGTGTGTTCAACCGGCAGTTAGCTGTTCCAATCAGCAGAGTAGAAATTAGTTTGCTGTTTAATGCTGCCTTTGCCTGCACAATGTGTGCTGAGATTATCTGTGCAATATGCACTCCGCAGCATGAATAAACGCAATGCCTTTTGAAATGCATGGATTGCACTCAACAAAACGTTGCATTTTCTTTTCATGCCAAGCATTTTGCATGAATGCATTGCAATGCTAACACACGTTTTACCTGGCAAGACTGAAGTACAATCTGTGCTGAACAGTTTGAAACAGAAACAGCTATTTGAGAACCCATAGCCTCAACGGCGTCTGTGTGATTTGCTCTGCATCGATAATTAACAGACCGTAAATAGGTGAAACTGACGCTGTGAATGCAAAAATATCAATCCAAAGTGTAATGTTGGAGTTGATTTTGTAGATTTTGAGGAATGTTTCAAATGGGCGACAGTAGTTGATTCCATGGTGAAATGGTGAGCACTCTGGACTCTAAACTCTAGCAATCCTGGTTCAAATCTCAGGGGAGCCTGAATGCTTGTTGTCCCAGCTGCTGGAAATTCAGGTCAAACAAGTAAAAAACTGCAGGTTTGCAGTTTTGTTGCCTTTGACATTGATGCTTGATCTGCAAGTCGAGTTTTCAAATCGTGTGTTCAACCGGCAGTTCCCTGTTCCAATCAGCAGAGGAAAAATTAGTTTGCTGTTTCATGCTGCATAATGTGTGCTGAGATTATCTGTGCAATAGGCATTCCTCAGGATGAATAAATGCAACGCCTTTTGAAATGCATGCAGTACATGGTTTGCACTCAACAAAACGTTGCATTTTCTTTTCATGCCAAGCATTATGCATGAATTCATTGCAATGCCAACGCACGTTTTACCTGGCAAGACTGAAGTACAATCTGTGCTGAACAGTGTGAAACAGAAACAGATATTATGAGAAGCCATTGCCTCAACGGCATCTGTGTGAATTGCTCTGCATCGATAATTAACAGACCATAAAGAGGTGAAACTGACGCTGTGAATGCAAAAAGGACAATCCAAAGTGTAATGTTGGAATTGATTTGGCAGATTTTGAGAAAGCTTTCAAATGTTTTGGCATAGTTGGTTCCATGGTGTAATGGTGAGCACTCTGGACTCTGAATCCAGCGATCCGAGTTCAAATCTCGGTGGAACCTGAATGTTTGTTGTCCCAGCTGCTGAAAATTTGGACCAAGCATGTAGAAGGCTGCTGTTTGGCAGTTTTGTTGCCTTTGTCATTGATGCTTGATCTGCAAGTCGAGTTTTCAAATCCTGTGTTCAACCGGCAGTCAGCTGTTCCAATCAGCAGAGTAGAAATTAGTTTGCTGTTTAATGCTGCCTTTGCCTGCACAATGTGTGCTGAGATTATCTGTGCAATATGCACTCCGCAGCATGAATAAACGCAATGCCTTTTGAAATGCATGGATTGCACTCAACAAAACGTTGCATTTTCTTTTCATGCCAAGCATTTTGCATGAATGCATTGCAATGCCAACGCACGTTTTACCTGCCAAGACTGAAGTACAATCTGTGCTGAACAGTGTGAAACAGAAACAGATATTATGAGAAGCCATTGCCTCAACGGCATCTGTGTGAATTGCTCTGCATCGATAATTAACAGACCGTAAAGAGGTGAAACTGACGCTGTGAATGCAAAAAGGACAATCCAAAGTGTAATGTTGGAATTGATTTGGCAGATTTTGAGAAAGCTTTCAAATGTTTTGGCATAGTTGGTTCCATGGTGTAATGGTGAGCACTCTGGACTCTGAATCCAGCGATCCGAGTTCAAATCTCGGTGAAACCTGAATGTTTGTTGTCCCAGCTGCTGAAAATTTGGACCAAGCATGTAGAAGGCTGCTGTTTGGCAGTTTTGTTGCCTTTGTCATTGATGCTTGATCTGCAAGTCGAGTTTTCAAATCGTGTGTTCAACCGGCAGTTAGCTGTTCCAATCAGCAGAGTAGAAATTAGTTTGCTGTTTAATGCTGCCTTTGCCTGCACAATGTGTGCTGAGATTATCTGTGCAATATGCACTCCGCAGCATGAATAAACGCAATGCCTTTTGAAATGCATGGATTGCACTCAACAAAACGTTGCATTTTCTTTTCATGCCAAGCATTTTGCATGAATGCATTGCAATGCTAACACACGTTTTACCTGGCAAGACTGAAGTACAATCTGTGCTGAACAGTTTGAAACAGAAACAGCTATTTGAGAACCCATAGCCTCAACGGCATCTGTGTGAATTGCTCTGCATCGATAATTAACAGACCGTAAATAGGTGAAACTGACGCTGTGAATGCAAAAATATCAATCCAAAGTGTAATGTTGGAGTTGATTTTGTAGATTTTGAGGAATGTTTCAAATGGGCGACCGTAGTTGATTCCATGGTGAAATGGTGAGCACTCTGGACTCTAAACTCTAGCAATCCTGGTTCAAATCTCAGGGGAGCCTGAATGCTTGTTGTCCCAGCTGCTGGAAATTCAGGTCAAACAAGTAAAAAACTGCAGGTTTGCAGTTTTGTTGCCTTTGACATTGATGCTTGATCTGCAAGTCGAGTTTTCAAATCGTGTGTTCAACCGGCAGTTCCCTGTTCCAATCAGCAGAGGAAAAATTAGTTTGCTGTTTCATGCTGCATAATGTGTGCTGAGATTATCTGTGCAATAGGCATTCCTCAGGATGAATAAATGCAACGCCTTTTGAAATGCATGCAGTACATGGTTTGCACTCAACAAAACGTTGCATTTTCTTTTCATGCCAAGCATTATGCATGAATGCATTGCAATGCCAACGCACGTTTTACCTGCCAAGACTGAAGTACAATCTGTGCTGAACAGTGTGAAACAGAAACAGATATTATGAGAAGCCATTGCCTCAACGGCATCTGTGTGAATTGCTCTGCATCGATAATTAACAGACCGCAAATCGGTGAAACTGACGCTGTGAATGCAAAAAGGACAATCCAAAGTGTAATGTTGGAATTGATTTGGCAGATTTTGAGAAAGCTTTCAAATGTTTTGGCATAGTTGGTTCCATGGTGTAATGGTGAGCACTCTGGACTCTGAATCCAGCGATCCGAGTTCAAATCTCGGTGGAACCTGAATGTTTGTTGTCCCAGCTGCTGAAAATTTGGACCAAGCATGTAGAAGGCTGCTGTTTGGCAGTTTTGTTGCCTTTGTCATTGATGCTTGATCTGCAAGTCGAGTTTTCAAATCGTGTGTTCAACCGGCAGTTACCTGTTCCAATCAGCAGAGTAGAAATTAGTTTACTGTTTAATGCTGCCTTTGCCTGCACAATGTGTGCTGAGATTATCTGTGCAATATGCACTCCGCAGGATGAATAAACGCAATGCCTTTTGAAATGCATGGATTGCACTCAACAAAACGTTGCATTTTCTTTTCATGCCAAGCATTTTGCATGAATGCATTGCAATGCTAACACACGTTTTACCTGGCAAGACTGAAGTACAATCTGTGCTGAACAGTTTGAAACAGAAACAGCTATTTGAGAACCCATAGCCTCAACGGCGTCTGTGTGATTTGCTCTGCATCGATAATTAACAGACCGTAAATAGGTGAAACTGACGCTGTGAATGCAAAAATATCAATCCAAAGTGTAATGTTGGAGTTGATTTTGTAGATTTTGAGGAATGTTTCAAATGGGCGACAGTAGTTGATTCCATGGTGAAATGGTGAGCACTCTGGACTCTAAACTCTAGCAATCCTGGTTCAAATCTCAGGGGAGCCTGAATGCTTGTTGTCCCAGCTGCTGGAAATTCAGGTCAAACAAGTAAAAAACTGCAGGTTTGCAGTTTTGTTGCCTTTGACATTGATGCTTGATCTGCAAGTCGAGTTTTCAAATCGTGTGTTCAACCGGCAGTTCCCTGTTCCAATCAGCAGAGGAAAAATTAGTTTGCTGTTTCATGCTGCATAATGTGTGCTGAGATTATCTGTGCAATAGGCATTCCTCAGGATGAATAAATGCAACGCCTTTTGAAATGCATGCAGTACATGGTTTGCACTCAACAAAACGTAGCATTTTCTTTTCATGCCAAGCATTATGCATGAATTCATTGCAATGCCAACGCACGTTTTACCTGGCAAGACTGAAGTACAATCTGTGCTGAACAGTGTGAAACAGAAACAGATATTATGAGAAGCCATTGCCTCAACGGCATCTGTGTGAATTGCTCTGCATCGATAATTAACAGACCGTAAAGAGGTGAAACTGACGCTGTGAATGCAAAAAGGACAATCCAAAGTGTAATGTTGGAATTGATTTGGCAGATTTTGAGAAAGCTTTCAAATGTTTTGGCATAGTTGGTTCCATGGTGTAATGGTGAGCACTCTGGACTCTGAATCCAGCGATCCGAGTTCAAATCTCGGTGGAACCTGAATGTTTGTTGTCCCAGCTGCTGAAAATTTGGACCAAGCATGTAGAAGGCTGCTGTTTGGCAGTTTTGTTGCCTTTGTCATTGATGCTTGATCTGCAAGTCGAGTTTTCAAATCGTGTGTTCAACCGGCAGTTACCTGTTCCAATCAGCAGAGTAGAAATTAGTTTACTGTTTAATGCTGCCTTTGCCTGCACAATGTGTGCTGAGATTATCTGTGCAATATGCACTCCGCAGGATGAATAAACGCAATGCCTTTTGAAATGCATGGATTGCACTCAACAAAACGTTGCATTTTCTTTTCATGCCAAGCATTTTGCATGAATGCATTGCAATGCTAACACACGTTTTACCTGGCAAGACTGAAGTACAATCTGTGCTGAACAGTTTGAAACAGAAACAGCTATTTGAGAACCCATAGCCTCAACGGCATCTGTGTGAATTGCTCTGCATCGATAATTAACAGACCGTAAATAGGTGAAACTGACGCTGTGAATGCAAAAATATCAATCCAAAGTGTAATGTTGGAGTTGATTTTGTAGATTTTGAGGAATGTTTCAAATGGGCGACCGTAGTTGATTCCATGGTGAAATGGTGAGCACTCTGGACTCTAAACTCTAGCAATCCTGGTTCAAATCTCAGGGGAGCCTGAATGCTTGTTGTCCCAGCTGCTGGAAATTCAGGTCAAACAAGTAAAAAACTGCAGGTTTGCAGTTTTGTTGCCTTTGACATTGATGCTTGATCTGCAAGTCGAGTTTTCAAATCGTGTGTTCAACCGGCAGTTCCCTGTTCCAATCAGCAGAGGAAAAATTAGTTTGCTGTTTCATGCTGCATAATGTGTGCTGAGATTATCTGTGCAATAGGCATTCCTCAGGATGAATAAATGCAACGCCTTTTGAAATGCATGCAGTACATGGTTTGCACTCAACAAAACGTTGCATTTTCTTTTCATGCCAAGCATTATGCATGAATGCATTGCAATGCCAACGCACGTTTTACCTGCCAAGACTGAAGTACAATCTGTGCTGAACAGTGTGAAACAGAAACAGATATTATGAGAAGCCATTGCCTCAACGGCATCTGTGTGAATTGCTCTGCATCGATAATTAACAGACCGCAAATCGGTGAAACTGACGCTGTGAATGCAAAAAGGACAATCCAAAGTGTAATGTTGGAATTGATTTGGCAGATTTTGAGAAAGCTTTCAAATGTTTTGGCATAGTTGGTTCCATGGTGTAATGGTGAGCACTCTGGACTCTGAATCCAGCGATCCGAGTTCAAATCTCGGTGGAACCTGAATGTTTGTTGTCCCAGCTGCTGAAAATTTGGACCAAGCATGTAGAAGGCTGCTGTTTGGCAGTTTTGTTGCCTTTGTCATTGATGCTTGATCTGCAAGTCGAGTTTTCAAATCGTGTGTTCAACCGGCAGTTACCTGTTCCAATCAGCAGAGTAGAAATTAGTTTACTGTTTAATGCTGCCTTTGCCTGCACAATGTGTGCTGAGATTATCTGTGCAATATGCACTCCGCAGGATGAATAAACGCAATGCCTTTTGAAATGCATGGATTGCACTCAACAAAACGTTGCATTTTCTTTTCATGCCAAGCATTTTGCATGAATGCATTGCAATGCTAACACACGTTTTACCTGGCAAGACTGAAGTACAATCTGTGCTGAACAGTTTGAAACAGAAACAGCTATTTGAGAACCCATAGCCTCAACGGCGTCTGTGTGATTTGCTCTGCATCGATAATTAACAGACCGTAAATAGGTGAAACTGACGCTGTGAATGCAAAAATATCAATCCAAAGTGTAATGTTGGAGTTGATTTTGTAGATTTTGAGGAATGTTTCAAATGGGCGACAGTAGTTGATTCCATGGTGAAATGGTGAGCACTCTGGACTCTAAACTCTAGCAATCCTGGTTCAAATCTCAGGGGAGCCTGAATGCTTGTTGTCCCAGCTGCTGGAAATTCAGGTCAAACAAGTAAAAAACTGCAGGTTTGCAGTTTTGTTGCCTTTGACATTGATGCTTGATCTGCAAGTCGAGTTTTCAAATCGTGTGTTCAACCGGCAGTTCCCTGTTCCAATCAGCAGAGGAAAAATTAGTTTGCTGTTTCATGCTGCATAATGTGTGCTGAGATTATCTGTGCAATAGGCATTCCTCAGGATGAATAAATGCAACGCCTTTTGAAATGCATGCAGTACATGGTTTGCACTCAACAAAACGTTGCATTTTCTTTTCATGCCAAGCATTATGCATGAATTCATTGCAATGCCAACGCACGTTTTACCTGGCAAGACTGAAGTACAATCTGTGCTGAACAGTGTGAAACAGAAACAGATATTATGAGAAGCCATTGCCTCAACGGCATCTGTGTGAATTGCTCTGCATCGATAATTAACAGACCGTAAAGAGGTGAAACTGACGCTGTGAATGCAAAAAGGACAATCCAAAGTGTAATGTTGGAATTGATTTGGCAGATTTTGAGAAAGCTTTCAAATGTTTTGGCATAGTTGGTTCCATGGTGTAATGGTGAGCACTCTGGACTCTGAATCCAGCGATCCGAGTTCAAATCTCGGTGGAACCTGAATGTTTGTTGTCCCAGCTGCTGAAAATTTGGACCAAGCATGTAGAAGGCTGCTGTTTGGCAGTTTTGTTGCCTTTGTCATTGATGCTTGATCTGCAAGTCGAGTTTTCAAATCGTGTGTTCAACCGGCAGTTACCTGTTCCAATCAGCAGAGTAGAAATTAGTTTACTGTTTAATGCTGCCTTTGCCTGCACAATGTGTGCTGAGATTATCTGTGCAATATGCACTCCGCAGGATGAATAAACGCAATGCCTTTTGAAATGCATGGATTGCACTCAACAAAACGTTGCATTTTCTTTTCATGCCAAGCATTTTGCATGAATGCATTGCAATGCTAACACACGTTTTACCTGGCAAGACTGAAGTACAATCTGTGCTGAACAGTTTGAAACAGAAACAGCTATTTGAGAACCCATAGCCTCAACGGCATCTGTGTGAATTGCTCTGCATCGATAATTAACAGACCGTAAATAGGTGAAACTGACACTGTGAATGCAAAAATATCAATCCAAAGTGTAATGTTGGAGTTGATTTTGTAGATTTTGAGGAATGTTTCAAATGGGCGACCGTAGTTGATTGCATGGTGAAATGGTGAGCACTCTGGACTCTAAACTCTAGCAATCCTGGTTCAAATCTCAGGGGAGCCTGAATGCTTGTTGTCCCAGCTGCTGGAAATTCAGGTCAAACAAGTAAAAAACTGCAGGTTTGCAGTTTTGTTGCCTTTGACATTGATGCTTGATCTGCAAGTCGAGTTTTCAAATCGTGTGTTCAACCGGCAGTTCCCTGTTCCAATCAGCAGAGGAAAAATTAGTTTGCTGTTTCATGCTGCATAATGTGTGCTGAGATTATCTGTGCAATAGGCATTCCTCAGGATGAATAAATGCAACGCCTTTTGAAATGCATGCAGTACATGGTTTGCACTCAACAAAACGTTGCATTTTCTTTTCATGCCAAGCATTATGCATGAATGCATTGCAATGCCAACGCACGTTTTACCTGCCAAGACTGAAGTACAATCTGTGCTGAACAGTGTGAAACAGAAACAGATATTATGAGAAGCCATTGCCTCAACGGCATCTGTGTGAATTGCTCTGCATCGATAATTAACAGACCGTAAAGAGGTGAAACTGACGCTGTGAATGCAAAAAGGACAATCCAAAGTGTAATGTTGGAATTGATTTGGCAGATTTTGAGAAAGCTTTCAAATGTTTTGGCATAGTTGGTTCCATGGTGTAATGGTGAGCACTCTGGACTCTGAATCCAGCGATCCGAGTTCAAATCTCGGTGGAACCTGAATGTTTGTTGTCCCAGCTGCTGAAAATTTGGACCAAGCATGTAGAAGGCTGCTGTTTGGCAGTTTTGTTGCCTTTGTCATTGATGCTTGATCTGCAAGTCGAGTTTTCAAATCGTGTGTTCAACCGGCAGTTACCTGTTCCAATCAGCAGAGTAGAAATTAGTTTACTGTTTAATGCTGCCTTTGCCTGCACAATGTGTGCTGAGATTATCTGTGCAATATGCACTCCGCAGGATGAATAAACGCAATGCCTTTTGAAATGCATGGATTGCACTCAACAAAACGTTGCATTTTCTTTTCATGCCAAGCATTTTGCATGAATGCATTGCAATGCTAACACACGTTTTACCTGGCAAGACTGAAGTACAATCTGTGCTGAACAGTTTGAAACAGAAACAGCTATTTGAGAACCCATAGCCTCAACGGCGTCTGTGTGATTTGCTCTGCATCGATAATTAACAGACCGTAAATAGGTGAAACTGACGCTGTGAATGCAAAAATATCAATCCAAAGTGTAATGTTGGAGTTGATTTTGTAGATTTTGAGGAATGTTTCAAATGGGCGACAGTAGTTGATTCCATGGTGAAATGGTGAGCACTCTGGACTCTAAACTCTAGCAATCCTGGTTCAAATCTCAGGGGAGCCTGAATGCTTGTTGTCCCAGCTGCTGGAAATTCAGGTCAAACAAGTAAAAAACTGCAGGTTTGCAGTTTTGTTGCCTTTGACATTGATGCTTGATCTGCAAGTCGAGTTTTCAAATCGTGTGTTCAACCGGCAGTTCCCTGTTCCAATCAGCAGAGGAAAAATTAGTTTGCTGTTTCATGCTGCATAATGTGTGCTGAGATTATCTGTGCAATAGGCATTCCTCAGGATGAATAAATGCAACGCCTTTTGAAATGCATGCAGTACATGGTTTGCACTCAACAAAACGTTGCATTTTCTTTTCATGCCAAGCATTATGCATGAATTCATTGCAATGCCAACGCACGTTTTACCTGGCAAGACTGAAGTACAATCTGTGCTGAACAGTGTGAAACAGAAACAGATATTATGAGAAGCCATTGCCTCAACGGCATCTGTGTGAATTGCTCTGCATCGATAATTAACAGACCGTAAAGAGGTGAAACTGACGCTGTGAATGCAAAAAGGACAATCCAAAGTGTAATGTTGGAATTGATTTGGCAGATTTTGAGAAAGCTTTCAAATGTTTTGGCATAGTTGGTTCCATGGTGTAATGGTGAGCACTCTGGACTCTGAATCCAGCGATCCGAGTTCAAATCTCGGTGGAACCTGAATGTTTGTTGTCCCAGCTGCTGAAAATTTGGACCAAGCATGTAGAAGGCTGCTGTTTGGCAGTTTTGTTGCCTTTGTCATTGATGCTTGATCTGCAAGTCGAGTTTTCAAATCGTGTGTTCAACCGGCAGTTACCTGTTCCAATCAGCAGAGTAGAAATTAGTTTACTGTTTAATGCTGCCTTTGCCTGCACAATGTGTGCTGAGATTATCTGTGCAATATGCACTCCGCAGGATGAATAAACGCAATGCCTTTTGAAATGCATGGATTGCACTCAACAAAACGTTGCATTTTCTTTTCATGCCAAGCATTTTGCATGAATGCATTGCAATGCTAACACACGTTTTACCTGGCAAGACTGAAGTACAATCTGTGCTGAACAGTTTGAAACAGAAACAGCTATTTGAGAACCCATAGCCTCAACGGCATCTGTGTGAATTGCTCTGCATCGATAATTAACAGACCGTAAATAGGTGAAACTGACACTGTGAATGCAAAAATATCAATCCAAAGTGTAATGTTGGAGTTGATTTTGTAGATTTTGAGGAATGTTTCAAATGGGCGACCGTAGTTGATTGCATGGTGAAATGGTGAGCACTCTGGACTCTAAACTCTAGCAATCCTGGTTCAAATCTCAGGGGAGCCTGAATGCTTGTTGTCCCAGCTGCTGGAAATTCAGGTCAAACAAGTAAAAAACTGCAGGTTTGCAGTTTTGTTGCCTTTGACATTGATGCTTGATCTGCAAGTCGAGTTTTCAAATCGTGTGTTCAACCGGCAGTTCCCTGTTCCAATCAGCAGAGGAAAAATTAGTTTGCTGTTTCATGCTGCATAATGTGTGCTGAGATTATCTGTGCAATAGGCATTCCTCAGGATGAATAAATGCAACGCCTTTTGAAATGCATGCAGTACATGGTTTGCACTCAACAAAACGTTGCATTTTCTTTTCATGCCAAGCATTATGCATGAATGCATTGCAATGCCAACGCACGTTTTACCTGCCAAGACTGAAGTACAATCTGTGCTGAACAGTGTGAAACAGAAACAGATATTATGAGAAGCCATTGCCTCAACGGCATCTGTGTGAATTGCTCTGCATCGATAATTAACAGACCGTAAAGAGGTGAAACTGACGCTGTGAATGCAAAAAGGACAATCCAAAGTGTAATGTTGGAATTGATTTGGCAGATTTTGAGAAAGCTTTCAAATGTTTTGGCATAGTTGGTTCCATGGTGTAATGGTGAGCACTCTGGACTCTGAATCCAGCGATCCGAGTTCAAATCTCGGTGGAACCTGAATGTTTGTTGTCCCAGCTGCTGAAAATTTGGACCAAGCATGTAGAAGGCTGCTGTTCGGCAGTTTTGTTGCCTTTGTCATTGATGCTTGATCTGCAAGTCGAGTTTTCAAATCCTGTGTTCAACCGGCAGTCAGCTGTTCCAATCAGCAGAGTAGAAATTAGTTTGCTGTTTAATGCTGCCTTTGCCTGCACAATGTGTGCTGAGATTATCTGTGCAATATGCACTCCGCAGCATGAATAAACGCAATGCCTTTTGAAATGCATGGATTGCACTCAACAAAACGTTGCATTTTCTTTTCATGCCAAGCATTTTGCATGAATGCATTGCAATGCCAACGCACGTTTTACCTGCCAAGACTGAAGTACAGTCTGTGCTGAACAGTGTGAAACAGAAACAGATATTATGAGAAGCCATTGCCTCAACGGCATCTGTGTGAATTGCTCTGCATCGATAATTAACAGACCGTAAAGAGGTGAAACTGACGCTGTGAATGCAAAAAGGACAATCCAAAGTGTAATGTTGGAATTGATTTGGCAGATTTTGAGAAAGCTTTCAAATGTTTTGGCATAGTTGGTTCCATGGTGTAATGGTGAGCACTCTGGACTCTGAATCCAGCGATCCGAGTTCAAATCTCGGTGAAACCTGAATGTTTGTTGTCCCAGCTGCTGAAAATTTGGACCAAGCATGTAGAAGGCTGCTGTTTGGCAGTTTTGTTGCCTTTGTCATTGATGCTTGATCTGCAAGTCGAGTTTTCAAATCGTGTGTTCAACCGGCAGTTAGCTGTTCCAATCAGCAGAGTAGAAATTAGTTTGCTGTTTAATGCTGCCTTTGCCTGCACAATGTGTGCTGAGATTATCTGTGCAATATGCACTCCGCAGCATGAATAAACGCAATGCCTTTTGAAATGCATGGATTGCACTCAACAAAACGTTGCATTTTCTTTTCATGCCAAGCATTTTGCATGAATGCATTGCAATGCTAACACACGTTTTACCTGGCAAGACTGAAGTACAATCTGTGCTGAACAGTTTGAAACAGAAACAGCTATTTGAGAACCCATAGCCTCAACGGCGTCTGTGTGATTTGCTCTGCATCGATAATTAACAGACCGTAAATAGGTGAAACTGACGCTGTGAATGCAAAAATATCAATCCAAAGTGTAATGTTGGAGTTGATTTTGTAGATTTTGAGGAATGTTTCAAATGGGCGACAGTAGTTGATTCCATGGTGAAATGGTGAGCACTCTGGACTCTAAACTCTAGCAATCCTGGTTCAAATCTCAGGGGAGCCTGAATGCTTGTTGTCCCAGCTGCTGGAAATTCAGGTCAAACAAGTAAAAAACTGCAGGTTTGCAGTTTTGTTGCCTTTGACATTGATGCTTGATCTGCAAGTCGAGTTTTCAAATCGTGTGTTCAACCGGCAGTTCCCTGTTCCAATCAGCAGAGGAAAAATTAGTTTGCTGTTTCATGCTGCATAATGTGTGCTGAGATTATCTGTGCAATAGGCATTCCTCAGGATGAATAAATGCAACGCCTTTTGAAATGCATGCAGTACATGGTTTGCACTCAACAAAACGTTGCATTTTCTTTTCATGCCAAGCATTATGCATGAATTCATTGCAATGCCAACGCACGTTTTACCTGGCAAGACTGAAGTACAATCTGTGCTGAACAGTGTGAAACAGAAACAGATATTATGAGAAGCCATTGCCTCAACGGCATCTGTGTGAATTGCTCTGCATCGATAATTAACAGACCATAAAGAGGTGAAACTGACGCTGTGAATGCAAAAAGGACAATCCAAAGTGTAATGTTGGAATTGATTTGGCAGATTTTGAGAAAGCTTTCAAATGTTTTGGCATAGTTGGTTCCATGGTGTAATGGTGAGCACTCTGGACTCTGAATCCAGCGATCCGAGTTCAAATCTCGGTGGAACCTGAATGTTTGTTGTCCCAGCTGCTGAAAATTTGGACCAAGCATGTAGAAGGCTGCTGTTTGGCAGTTTTGTTGCCTTTGTCATTGATGCTTGATCTGCAAGTCGAGTTTTCAAATCCTGTGTTCAACCGGCAGTCAGCTGTTCCAATCAGCAGAGTAGAAATTAGTTTGCTGTTTAATGCTGCCTTTGCCTGCACAATGTGTGCTGAGATTATCTGTGCAATATGCACTCCGCAGCATGAATAAACGCAATGCCTTTTGAAATGCATGGATTGCACTCAACAAAACGTTGCATTTTCTTTTCATGCCAAGCATTTTGCATGAATGCATTGCAATGCCAACGCACGTTTTACCTGCCAAGACTGAAGTACAATCTGTGCTGAACAGTGTGAAACAGAAACAGATATTATGAGAAGCCATTGCCTCAACGGCATCTGTGTGAATTGCTCTGCATCGATAATTAACAGACCGTAAAGAGGTGAAACTGACGCTGTGAATGCAAAAAGGACAATCCAAAGTGTAATGTTGGAATTGATTTGGCAGATTTTGAGAAAGCTTTCAAATGTTTTGGCATAGTTGGTTCCATGGTGTAATGGTGAGCACTCTGGACTCTGAATCCAGCGATCCGAGTTCAAATCTCGGTGAAACCTGAATGTTTGTTGTCCCAGCTGCTGAAAATTTGGACCAAGCATGTAGAAGGCTGCTGTTTGGCAGTTTTGTTGCCTTTGTCATTGATGCTTGATCTGCAAGTCGAGTTTTCAAATCGTGTGTTCAACCGGCAGTTAGCTGTTCCAATCAGCAGAGTAGAAATTAGTTTGCTGTTTAATGCTGCCTTTGCCTGCACAATGTGTGCTGAGATTATCTGTGCAATATGCACTCCGCAGCATGAATAAACGCAATGCCTTTTGAAATGCATGGATTGCACTCAACAAAACGTTGCATTTTCTTTTCATGCCAAGCATTTTGCATGAATGCATTGCAATGCTAACACACGTTTTACCTGGCAAGACTGAAGTACAATCTGTGCTGAACAGTTTGAAACAGAAACAGCTATTTGAGAACCCATAGCCTCAACGGCATCTGTGTGAATTGCTCTGCATCGATAATTAACAGACCGTAAATAGGTGAAACTGACGCTGTGAATGCAAAAATATCAATCCAAAGTGTAATGTTGGAGTTGATTTTGTAGATTTTGAGGAATGTTTCAAATGGGCGACCGTAGTTGATTCCATGGTGAAATGGTGAGCACTCTGGACTCTAAACTCTAGCAATCCTGGTTCAAATCTCAGGGGAGCCTGAATGCTTGTTGTCCCAGCTGCTGGAAATTCAGGTCAAACAAGTAAAAAACTGCAGGTTTGCAGTTTTGTTGCCTTTGACATTGATGCTTGAACTGCAAGTCGAGTTTTCAAATCGTGTGTTCAACCGGCAGTTCCCTGTTCCAATCAGCAGAGGAAAAATTAGTTTGCTGTTTCATGCTGCATAATGTGTGCTGAGATTATCTGTGCAATAGGCATTCCTCAGGATGAATAAATGCAACGCCTTTTGAAATGCATGCAGTACATGGTTTGCACTCAACAAAACGTTGCATTTTCTTTTCATGCCAAGCATTATGCATGAATGCATTGCAATGCCAACGCACGTTTTACCTGCCAAGACTGAAGTACAATCTGTGCTGAACAGTGTGAAACAGAAACAGATATTATGAGAAGCCATTGCCTCAACGGCATCTGTGTGAATTGCTCTGCATCGATAATTAACAGACCGCAAATCGGTGAAACTGACGCTGTGAATGCAAAAAGGACAATCCAAAGTGTAATGTTGGAATTGATTTGGCAGATTTTGAGAAAGCTTTCAAATGTTTTGGCATAGTTGGTTCCATGGTGTAATGGTGAGCACTCTGGACTCTGAATCCAGCGATCCGAGTTCAAATCTCGGTGGAACCTGAATGTTTGTTGTCCCAGCTGCTGAAAATTTGGACCAAGCATGTAGAAGGCTGCTGTTTGGCAGTTTTGTTGCCTTTGTCATTGATGCTTGATCTGCAAGTCGAGTTTTCAAATCGTGTGTTCAACCGGCAGTTACCTGTTCCAATCAGCAGAGTAGAAATTAGTTTACTGTTTAATGCTGCCTTTGCCTGCACAATGTGTGCTGAGATTATCTGTGCAATATGCACTCCGCAGGATGAATAAACGCAATGCCTTTTGAAATGCATGGATTGCACTCAACAAAACGTTGCATTTTCTTTTCATGCCAAGCATTTTGCATGAATGCATTGCAATGCTAACACACGTTTTACCTGGCAAGACTGAAGTACAATCTGTGCTGAACAGTTTGAAACAGAAACAGCTATTTGAGAACCCATAGCCTCAACGGCGTCTGTGTGATTTGCTCTGCATCGATAATTAACAGACCGTAAATAGGTGAAACTGACGCTGTGAATGCAAAAATATCAATCCAAAGTGTAATGTTGGAGTTGATTTTGTAGATTTTGAGGAATGTTTCAAATGGGCGACAGTAGTTGATTCCATGGTGAAATGGTGAGCACTCTGGACTCTAAACTCTAGCAATCCTGGTTCAAATCTCAGGGGAGCCTGAATGCTTGTTGTCCCAGCTGCTGGAAATTCAGGTCAAACAAGTAAAAAACTGCAGGTTTGCAGTTTTGTTGCCTTTGACATTGATGCTTGATCTGCAAGTCGAGTTTTCAAATCGTGTGTTCAACCGGCAGTTCCCTGTTCCAATCAGCAGAGGAAAAATTAGTTTGCTGTTTCATGCTGCATAATGTGTGCTGAGATTATCTGTGCAATAGGCATTCCTCAGGATGAATAAATGCAACGCCTTTTGAAATGCATGCAGTACATGGTTTGCACTCAACAAAACGTTGCATTTTCTTTTCATGCCAAGCATTATGCATGAATTCATTGCAATGCCAACGCACGTTTTACCTGGCAAGACTGAAGTACAATCTGTGCTGAACAGTGTGAAACAGAAACAGATATTATGAGAAGCCATTGCCTCAACGGCATCTGTGTGAATTGCTCTGCATCGATAATTAACAGACCGTAAAGAGGTGAAACTGACGCTGTGAATGCAAAAAGGACAATCCAAAGTGTAATGTTGGAATTGATTTGGCAGATTTTGAGAAAGCTTTCAAATGTTTTGGCATAGTTGGTTCCATGGTGTAATGGTGAGCACTCTGGACTCTGAATCCAGCGATCCGAGTTCAAATCTCGGTGGAACCTGAATGTTTGTTGTCCCAGCTGCTGAAAATTTGGACCAAGCATGTAGAAGGCTGCTGTTTGGCAGTTTTGTTGCCTTTGTCATTGATGCTTGATCTGCAAGTCGAGTTTTCAAATCGTGTGTTCAACCGGCAGTTACCTGTTCCAATCAGCAGAGTAGAAATTAGTTTACTGTTTAATGCTGCCTTTGCCTGCACAATGTGTGCTGAGATTATCTGTGCAATATGCACTCCGCAGGATGAATAAACGCAATGCCTTTTGAAATGCATGGATTGCACTCAACAAAACGTTGCATTTTCTTTTCATGCCAAGCATTTTGCATGAATGCATTGCAATGCTAACACACGTTTTACCTGGCAAGACTGAAGTACAATCTGTGCTGAACAGTTTGAAACAGAAACAGCTATTTGAGAACCCATAGCCTCAACGGCATCTGTGTGAATTGCTCTGCATCGATAATTAACAGACCGTAAATAGGTGAAACTGACGCTGTGAATGCAAAAATATCAATCCAAAGTGTAATGTTGGAGTTGATTTTGTAGATTTTGAGGAATGTTTCAAATGGGCGACCGTAGTTGATTCCATGGTGAAATGGTGAGCACTCTGGACTCTAAACTCTAGCAATCCTGGTTCAAATCTCAGGGGAGCCTGAATGCTTGTTGTCCCAGCTGCTGGAAATTCAGGTCAAACAAGTAAAAAACTGCAGGTTTGCAGTTTTGTTGCCTTTGACATTGATGCTTGATCTGCAAGTCGAGTTTTCAAATCGTGTGTTCAACCGGCAGTTCCCTGTTCCAATCAGCAGAGGAAAAATTAGTTTGCTGTTTCATGCTGCATAATGTGTGCTGAGATTATCTGTGCAATAGGCATTCCTCAGGATGAATAAATGCAACGCCTTTTGAAATGCATGCAGTACATGGTTTGCACTCAACAAAACGTTGCATTTTCTTTTCATGCCAAGCATTATGCATGAATGCATTGCAATGCCAACGCACGTTTTACCTGCCAAGACTGAAGTACAATCTGTGCTGAACAGTGTGAAACAGAAACAGATATTATGAGAAGCCATTGCCTCAACGGCATCTGTGTGAATTGCTCTGCATCGATAATTAACAGACCGCAAATCGGTGAAACTGACGCTGTGAATGCAAAAAGGACAATCCAAAGTGTAATGTTGGAATTGATTTGGCAGATTTTGAGAAAGCTTTCAAATGTTTTGGCATAGTTGGTTCCATGGTGTAATGGTGAGCACTCTGGACTCTGAATCCAGCGATCCGAGTTCAAATCTCGGTGGAACCTGAATGTTTGTTGTCCCAGCTGCTGAAAATTTGGACCAAGCATGTAGAAGGCTGCTGTTTGGCAGTTTTGTTGCCTTTGTCATTGATGCTTGATCTGCAAGTCGAGTTTTCAAATCGTGTGTTCAACCGGCAGTTACCTGTTCCAATCAGCAGAGTAGAAATTAGTTTACTGTTTAATGCTGCCTTTGCCTGCACAATGTGTGCTGAGATTATCTGTGCAATATGCACTCCGCAGGATGAATAAACGCAATGCCTTTTGAAATGCATGGATTGCACTCAACAAAACGTTGCATTTTCTTTTCATGCCAAGCATTTTGCATGAATGCATTGCAATGCTAACACACGTTTTACCTGGCAAGACTGAAGTACAATCTGTGCTGAACAGTTTGAAACAGAAACAGCTATTTGAGAACCCATAGCCTCAACGGCGTCTGTGTGATTTGCTCTGCATCGATAATTAACAGACCGTAAATAGGTGAAACTGACGCTGTGAATGCAAAAATATCAATCCAAAGTGTAATGTTGGAGTTGATTTTGTAGATTTTGAGGAATGTTTCAAATGGGCGACAGTAGTTGATTCCATGGTGAAATGGTGAGCACTCTGGACTCTAAACTCTAGCAATCCTGGTTCAAATCTCAGGGGAGCCTGAATGCTTGTTGTCCCAGCTGCTGGAAATTCAGGTCAAACAAGTAAAAAACTGCAGGTTTGCAGTTTTGTTGCCTTTGACATTGATGCTTGATCTGCAAGTCGAGTTTTCAAATCGTGTGTTCAACCGGCAGTTCCCTGTTCCAATCAGCAGAGGAAAAATTAGTTTGCTGTTTCATGCTGCATAATGTGTGCTGAGATTATCTGTGCAATAGGCATTCCTCAGGATGAATAAATGCAACGCCTTTTGAAATGCATGCAGTACATGGTTTGCACTCAACAAAACGTTGCATTTTCTTTTCATGCCAAGCATTATGCATGAATTCATTGCAATGCCAACGCACGTTTTACCTGGCAAGACTGAAGTACAATCTGTGCTGAACAGTGTGAAACAGAAACAGATATTATGAGAAGCCATTGCCTCAACGGCATCTGTGTGAATTGCTCTGCATCGATAATTAACAGACCGTAAAGAGGTGAAACTGACGCTGTGAATGCAAAAAGGACAATCCAAAGTGTAATGTTGGAATTGATTTGGCAGATTTTGAGAAAGCTTTCAAATGTTTTGGCATAGTTGGTTCCATGGTGTAATGGTGAGCACTCTGGACTCTGAATCCAGCGATCCGAGTTCAAATCTCGGTGGAACCTGAATGTTTGTTGTCCCAGCTGCTGAAAATTTGGACCAAGCATGTAGAAGGCTGCTGTTTGGCAGTTTTGTTGCCTTTGTCATTGATGCTTGATCTGCAAGTCGAGTTTTCAAATCGTGTGTTCAACCGGCAGTTACCTGTTCCAATCAGCAGAGTAGAAATTAGTTTACTGTTTAATGCTGCCTTTGCCTGCACAATGTGTGCTGAGATTATCTGTGCAATATGCACTCCGCAGGATGAATAAACGCAATGCCTTTTGAAATGCATGGATTGCACTCAACAAAACGTTGCATTTTCTTTTCATGCCAAGCATTTTGCATGAATGCATTGCAATGCTAACACACGTTTTACCTGGCAAGACTGAAGTACAATCTGTGCTGAACAGTTTGAAACAGAAACAGCTATTTGAGAACCCATAGCCTCAACGGCATCTGTGTGAATTGCTCTGCATCGATAATTAACAGACCGTAAATAGGTGAAACTGACACTGTGAATGCAAAAATATCAATCCAAAGTGTAATGTTGGAGTTGATTTTGTAGATTTTGAGGAATGTTTCAAATGGGCGACCGTAGTTGATTGCATGGTGAAATGGTGAGCACTCTGGACTCTAAACTCTAGCAATCCTGGTTCAAATCTCAGGGGAGCCTGAATGCTTGTTGTCCCAGCTGCTGGAAATTCAGGTCAAACAAGTAAAAAACTGCAGGTTTGCAGTTTTGTTGCCTTTGACATTGATGCTTGATCTGCAAGTCGAGTTTTCAAATCGTGTGTTCAACCGGCAGTTCCCTGTTCCAATCAGCAGAGGAAAAATTAGTTTGCTGTTTCATGCTGCATAATGTGTGCTGAGATTATCTGTGCAATAGGCATTCCTCAGGATGAATAAATGCAACGCCTTTTGAAATGCATGCAGTACATGGTTTGCACTCAACAAAACGTTGCATTTTCTTTTCATGCCAAGCATTATGCATGAATGCATTGCAATGCCAACGCACGTTTTACCTGCCAAGACTGAAGTACAATCTGTGCTGAACAGTGTGAAACAGAAACAGATATTATGAGAAGCCATTGCCTCAACGGCATCTGTGTGAATTGCTCTGCATCGATAATTAACAGACCGCAAATCGGTGAAACTGACGCTGTGAATGCAAAAAGGACAATCCAAAGTGTAATGTTGGAATTGATTTGGCAGATTTTGAGAAAGCTTTCAAATGTTTTGGCATAGTTGGTTCCATGGTGTAATGGTGAGCACTCTGGACTCTGAATCCAGCGATCCGAGTTCAAATCTCGGTGAAACCTGAATGTTTGTTGTCCCAGCTGCTGAAAATTTGGACCAAGCATGTAGAAGGCTGCTGTTTGGCAGTTTTGTTGCCTTTGTCATTGATGCTTGATCTGCAAGTCGAGTTTTCAAATCGTGTGTTCAACCGGCAGTTAGCTGTTCCAATCAGCAGAGTAGAAATTAGTTTGCTGTTTAATGCTGCCTTTGCCTGCACAATGTGTGCTGAGATTATCTGTGCAATATGCACTCCGCAGCATGAATAAACACAATGCCTTTTGAAATGCATGGATTGCACTCAACAAAACGTTGCATTTTCTTTTCATGCCAAGCATTTTGCATGAATGCATTGCAATGCTAACACACGTTTTACCTGGCAAGACTGAAGTACAATCTGTGCTGAACAGTTTGAAACAGAAACAGCTATTTGAGAACCCATAGCCTCAACGGCATCTGTGTGAATTGCTCTGCATCGATAATTAACAGACCGTAAATAGGTGAAACTGACGCTGTGAATGCAAAAATATCAATCCAAAGTGTAATGTTGGAGTTGATTTTGTAGATTTTGAGGAATGTTTCAAATGGGCGACCGTAGTTGATTCCATGGTGAAATGGTGAGCACTCTGGACTCTAAACTCTAGCAATCCTGGTTCAAATCTCAGGGGAGCCTGAATGCTTGTTGTCCCAGCTGCTGGAAATTCAGGTCAAACAAGTAAAAAACTGCAGGTTTGCAGTTTTGTTGCCTTTGACATTGATGCTTGATCTGCAAGTCGAGTTTTCAAATCGTGTGTTCAACCGGCAGTTCCCTGTTCCAATCAGCAGAGGAAAAATTAGTTTGCTGTTTCATGCTGCATAATGTGTGCTGAGATTATCTGTGCAATAGGCATTCCTCAGGATGAATAAATGCAACGCCTTTTGAAATGCATGCAGTACATGGTTTGCACTCAACAAAACGTTGCATTTTCTTTTCATGCCAAGCATTATGCATGAATGCATTGCAATGCCAACGCACGTTTTACCTGCCAAGACTGAAGTACAATCTGTGCTGAACAGTGTGAAACAGAAACAGATATTATGAGAAGCCATTGCCTCAACGGCATCTGTGTGAATTGCTCTGCATCGATAATTAACAGACCGCAAATCGGTGAAACTGACGCTGTGAATGCAAAAAGGACAATCCAAAGTGTAATGTTGGAATTGATTTGGCAGATTTTGAGAAAGCTTTCAAATGTTTTGGCATAGTTGGTTCCATGGTGTAATGGTGAGCACTCTGGACTCTGAATCCAGCGATCCGAGTTCAAATCTCGGTGGAACCTGAATGTTTGTTGTCCCAGCTGCTGAAAATTTGGACCAAGCATGTAGAAGGCTGCTGTTTGGCAGTTTTGTTGCCTTTGTCATTGATGCTTGATCTGCAAGTCGAGTTTTCAAATCGTGTGTTCAACCGGCAGTTACCTGTTCCAATCAGCAGAGTAGAAATTAGTTTACTGTTTAATGCTGCCTTTGCCTGCACAATGTGTGCTGAGATTATCTGTGCAATATGCACTCCGCAGGATGAATAAACGCAATGCCTTTTGAAATGCATGGATTGCACTCAACAAAACGTTGCATTTTCTTTTCATGCCAAGCATTTTGCATGAATGCATTGCAATGCTAACACACGTTTTACCTGGCAAGACTGAAGTACAATCTGTGCTGAACAGTTTGAAACAGAAACAGCTATTTGAGAACCCATAGCCTCAACGGCGTCTGTGTGATTTGCTCTGCATCGATAATTAACAGACCGTAAATAGGTGAAACTGACGCTGTGAATGCAAAAATATCAATCCAAAGTGTAATGTTGGAGTTGATTTTGTAGATTTTGAGGAATGTTTCAAATGGGCGACAGTAGTTGATTCCATGGTGAAATGGTGAGCACTCTGGACTCTAAACTCTAGCAATCCTGGTTCAAATCTCAGGGGAGCCTGAATGCTTGTTGTCCCAGCTGCTGGAAATTCAGGTCAAACAAGTAAAAAACTGCAGGTTTGCAGTTTTGTTGCCTTTGACATTGATGCTTGATCTGCAAGTCGAGTTTTCAAATCGTGTGTTCAACCGGCAGTTCCCTGTTCCAATCAGCAGAGGAAAAATTAGTTTGCTGTTTCATGCTGCATAATGTGTGCTGAGATTATCTGTGCAATAGGCATTCCTCAGGATGAATAAATGCAACGCCTTTTGAAATGCATGCAGTACATGGTTTGCACTCAACAAAACGTTGCATTTTCTTTTCATGCCAAGCATTATGCATGAATTCATTGCAATGCCAACGCACGTTTTACCTGGCAAGACTGAAGTACAATCTGTGCTGAACAGTGTGAAACAGAAACAGATATTATGAGAAGCCATTGCCTCAACGGCATCTGTGTGAATTGCTCTGCATCGATAATTAACAGACCGTAAAGAGGTGAAACTGACGCTGTGAATGCAAAAAGGACAATCCAAAGTGTAATGTTGGAATTGATTTGGCAGATTTTGAGAAAGCTTTCAAATGTTTTGGCATAGTTGGTTCCATGGTGTAATGGTGAGCACTCTGGACTCTGAATCCAGCGATCCGAGTTCAAATCTCGGTGGAACCTGAATGTTTGTTGTCCCAGCTGCTGAAAATTTGGACCAAGCATGTAGAAGGCTGCTGTTTGGCAGTTTTGTTGCCTTTGTCATTGATGCTTGATCTGCAAGTCGAGTTTTCAAATCGTGTGTTCAACCGGCAGTTACCTGTTCCAATCAGCAGAGTAGAAATTAGTTTACTGTTTAATGCTGCCTTTGCCTGCACAATGTGTGCTGAGATTATCTGTGCAATATGCACTCCGCAGGATGAATAAACGCAATGCCTTTTGAAATGCATGGATTGCACTCAACAAAACGTTGCATTTTCTTTTCATGCCAAGCATTTTGCATGAATGCATTGCAATGCTAACACACGTTTTACCTGGCAAGACTGAAGTACAATCTGTGCTGAACAGTTTGAAACAGAAACAGCTATTTGAGAACCCATAGCCTCAACGGCATCTGTGTGAATTGCTCTGCATCGATAATTAACAGACCGTAAATAGGTGAAACTGACACTGTGAATGCAAAAATATCAATCCAAAGTGTAATGTTGGAGTTGATTTTGTAGATTTTGAGGAATGTTTCAAATGGGCGACCGTAGTTGATTGCATGGTGAAATGGTGAGCACTCTGGACTCTAAACTCTAGCAATCCTGGTTCAAATCTCAGGGGAGCCTGAATGCTTGTTGTCCCAGCTGCTGGAAATTCAGGTCAAACAAGTAAAAAACTGCAGGTTTGCAGTTTTGTTGCCTTTGACATTGATGCTTGATCTGCAAGTCGAGTTTTCAAATCGTGTGTTCAACCGGCAGTTCCCTGTTCCAATCAGCAGAGGAAAAATTAGTTTGCTGTTTCATGCTGCATAATGTGTGCTGAGATTATCTGTGCAATAGGCATTCCTCAGGATGAATAAATGCAACGCCTTTTGAAATGCATGCAGTACATGGTTTGCACTCAACAAAACGTTGCATTTTCTTTTCATGCCAAGCATTATGCATGAATGCATTGCAATGCCAACGCACGTTTTACCTGCCAAGACTGAAGTACAATCTGTGCTGAACAGTGTGAAACAGAAACAGATATTATGAGAAGCCATTGCCTCAACGGCATCTGTGTGAATTGCTCTGCATCGATAATTAACAGACCGCAAATCGGTGAAACTGACGCTGTGAATGCAAAAAGGACAATCCAAAGTGTAATGTTGGAATTGATTTGGCAGATTTTGAGAAAGCTTTCAAATGTTTTGGCATAGTTGGTTCCATGGTGTAATGGTGAGCACTCTGGACTCTGAGTCCAGCGATCCGAGTTCAAATCTCGGTGGAACCTGAATGTTTGTTGTCCCAGCTGCTGAAAATTTGGACCAAGCATGTAGAAGGCTGCTGTTTGGCAGTTTTGTTGCCTTTGTCATTGATGCTTGATCTGCAAGTCGAGTTTTCAAATCCTGTGTTCAACCGGCAGTCACCTGTTCCAATCAGCAGAGTAGAAATTAGTTTGCTGTTTAATGCTGCCTTTGCCTGCACAATGTGTGCTGAGATTATCTGTGCAATATGCACTCCGCAGCATGAATAAACGCAATGCCTTTTGAAATGCATGGATTGCACTCAACAAAACGTTGCATTTTCTTTTCATGCCAAGCATTTTGCATGAATGCATTGCAATGCCAACGCACGTTTTACCTGCCAAGACTGAAGTACAATCTGTGCTGAACAGTGTGAAACAGAAACAGATATTATGAGAAGCCATTGCCTCAACGGCATCTGTGTGAATTGCTCTGCATCGATAATTAACAGACCGTAAAGAGGTGAAACTGACGCTGTGAATGCAAAAAGGACAATCCAAAGTGTAATGTTGGAATTGATTTGGCAGATTTTGAGAAAGCTTTCAAATGTTTTGGCATAGTTGGTTCCATGGTGTAATGGTGAGCACTCTGGACTCTGAGTCCAGCGATCCGAGTTCAAATCTCGGTGGAACCTGAATGTTTGTTGTCCCAGCTGCTGAAAATTTGGACCAAGCATGTAGAAGGCTGCTGTTTGGCAATTTTGTTGCCTTTGTCATTGATGCTTGATCTGCAAGTCGAGTTTTCAAATCGTGTGTTCAACCGGCAGTTAGCTGTTCCAATCAGCAGAGTAGAAATTAGTTTGCTGTTTAATGCTGCCTTTGCCTGCACAATGTGTGCTGAGATTATCTGTGCAATATGCACTCCGCAGGATGAATAAACGCAATGCCTTTTGAAATGCATGGATTGCACTCAACAAAACGTTGCATTTTCTTTTCATGCCAAGCATTTTGCATGAATGCATTGCAATGCTAACACACGTTTTACCTGGCAAGACTGAAGTACAATCTGTGCTGAACAGTTTGAAACAGAAACAGCTATTTGAGAACCCATAGCCTCAACGGCGTCTGTGTGATTTGCTCTGCATCGATAATTAACAGACCGTAAATAGGTGAAACTGACGCTGTGAATGCAAAAATATCAATCCAAAGTGTAATGTTGGAGTTGATTTTGTAGATTTTGAGGAATGTTTCAAATGGGCGACAGTAGTTGATTCCATGGTGAAATGGTGAGCACTCTGGACTCTAAACTCTAGCAATCCTGGTTCAAATCTCAGGGGAGCCTGAATGCTTGTTGTCCCAGCTGCTGGAAATTCAGGTCAAACAAGTAAAAAACTGCAGGTTTGCAGTTTTGTTGCCTTTGACATTGATGCTTGATCTGCAAGTCGAGTTTTCAAATCGTGTGTTCAACCGGCAGTTCCCTGTTCCAATCAGCAGAGGAAAAATTAGTTTGCTGTTTCATGCTGCATAATGTGTGCTGAGATTATCTGTGCAATAGGCATTCCTCAGGATGAATAAATGCAACGCCTTTTGAAATGCATGCAGTACATGGTTTGCACTCAACAAAACGTTGCATTTTCTTTTCATGCCAAGCATTATGCATGAATTCATTGCAATGCCAACGCACGTTTTACCTGGCAAGACTGAAGTACAATCTGTGCTGAACAGTGTGAAACAGAAACAGATATTATGAGAAGCCATTGCCTCAACGGCATCTGTGTGAATTGCTCTGCATCGATAATTAACAGACCGTAAAGAGGTGAAACTGACGCTGTGAATGCAAAAAGGACAATCCAAAGTGTAATGTTGGAATTGATTTGGCAGATTTTGAGAAAGCTTTCAAATGTTTTGGCATAGTTGGTTCCATGGTGTAATGGTGAGCACTCTGGACTCTGAGTCCAGCGATCCGAGTTCAAATCTCGGTGGAACCTGAATGTTTGTTGTCCCAGCTGCTGAAAATTTGGACCAAGCATGTAGAAGGCTGCTGTTTGGCAGTTTTGTTGCCTTTGTCATTGATGCTTGATCTGCAAGTCGAGTTTTCAAATCGTGTGTTCAACCGGCAGTTACCTGTTCCAATCAGCAGAGTAGAAATTAGTTTACTGTTTAATGCTGCCTTTGCCTGCACAATGTGTGCTGAGATTATCTGTGCAATATGCACTCCGCAGGATGAATAAACGCAATGCCTTTTGAAATGCATGGATTGCACTCAACAAAACGTTGCATTTTCTTTTCATGCCAAGCATTTTGCATGAATGCATTGCAATGCTAACACACGTTTTACCTGGCAAGACTGAAGTACAATCTGTGCTGAACAGTTTGAAACAGAAACAGCTATTTGAGAACCCATAGCCTCAACGGCATCTGTGTGAATTGCTCTGCATCGATAATTAACAGACCGCAAATCGGTGAAACTGACGCTGTGAATGCAAAAAGGACAATCCAAAGTGTAATGTTGGAATTGATTTGGCAGATTTTGAGAAAGCTTTCAAATGTTTTGGCATAGTTGGTTCCATGGTGTAATGGTGAGCACTCTGGACTCTGAGTCCAGCAATCCGAGTTCAAATCTCGGTGGAACCTGAATGTTTGTTGTCCCAGCTGCTGAAAATTTGGACCAAGCATGTAGAAGGCTGCTGTTTGGCAGTTTTGTTGCCTTTGTCATTGATGCTTGATCTGCAAGTCGAGTTTTCAAATCCTGTGTTCAACCGGCAGTCACCTGTTCCAATCAGCAGAGTAGAAATTAGTTTGCTGTTTAATGCTGCCTTTGCCTGCACAATGTGTGCTGAGATTATCTGTGCAATATGCACTCCGCAGCATGAATAAACGCAATGCCTTTTGAAATGCATGGATTGCACTCAACAAAACGTTGCATTTTCTTTTCATGCCAAGCATTTTGCATGAATGCATTGCAATGCCAACGCACGTTTTACCTGCCAAGACTGAAGTACAATCTGTGCTGAACAGTGTGAAACAGAAACAGATATTATGAGAAGCCATTGCCTCAACGGCATCTGTGTGAATTGCTCTGCATCGATAATTAACAGACCGTAAAGAGGTGAAACTGACGCTGTGAATGCAAAAAGGACAATCCAAAGTGTAATGTTGGAATTGATTTGGCAGATTTTGAGAAAGCTTTCAAATGTTTTGGCATAGTTGGTTCCATGGTGTAATGGTGAGCACTCTGGACTCTGAGTCCAGCGATCCGAGTTCAAATCTCGGTGGAACCTGAATGTTTGTTGTCCCAGCTGCTGAAAATTTGGACCAAGCATGTAGAAGGCTGCTGTTTGGCAATTTTGTTGCCTTTGTCATTGATGCTTGATCTGCAAGTCGAGTTTTCAAATCGTGTGTTCAACCGGCAGTTAGCTGTTCCAATCAGCAGAGTAGAAATTAGTTTGCTGTTTAATGCTGCCTTTGCCTGCACAATGTGTGCTGAGATTATCTGTGCAATATGCACTCCGCAGGATGAATAAACGCAATGCCTTTTGAAATGCATGGATTGCACTCAACAAAACGTTGCATTTTCTTTTCATGCCAAGCATTTTGCATGAATGCATTGCAATGCTAACACACGTTTTACCTGGCAAGACTGAAGTACAATCTGTGCTGAACAGTTTGAAACAGAAACAGCTATTTGAGAACCCATAGCCTCAACGGCGTCTGTGTGATTTGCTCTGCATCGATAATTAACAGACCGTAAATAGGTGAAACTGACGCTGTGAATGCAAAAATATCAATCCAAAGTGTAATGTTGGAGTTGATTTTGTAGATTTTGAGGAATGTTTCAAATGGGCGACAGTAGTTGATTCCATGGTGAAATGGTGAGCACTCTGGACTCTAAACTCTAGCAATCCTGGTTCAAATCTCAGGGGAGCCTGAATGCTTGTTGTCCCAGCTGCTGGAAATTCAGGTCAAACAAGTAAAAAACTGCAGGTTTGCAGTTTTGTTGCCTTTGACATTGATGCTTGATCTGCAAGTCGAGTTTTCAAATCGTGTGTTCAACCGGCAGTTCCCTGTTCCAATCAGCAGAGGAAAAATTAGTTTGCTGTTTCATGCTGCATAATGTGTGCTGAGATTATCTGTGCAATAGGCATTCCTCAGGATGAATAAATGCAACGCCTTTTGAAATGCATGCAGTACATGGTTTGCACTCAACAAAACGTTGCATTTTCTTTTCATGCCAAGCATTATGCATGAATTCATTGCAATGCCAACGCACGTTTTACCTGGCAAGACTGAAGTACAATCTGTGCTGAACAGTGTGAAACAGAAACAGATATTATGAGAAGCCATTGCCTCAACGGCATCTGTGTGAATTGCTCTGCATCGATAATTAACAGAGCGTAAAGAGGTGAAACTGACGCTGTGAATGCAAAAAGGACAATCCAAAGTGTAATGTTGGAATTGATTTGGCAGATTTTGAGAAAGCTTTCAAATGTTTTGGCATAGTTGGTTCCATGGTGTAATGGTGAGCACTCTGGACTCTGAGTCCAGCGATCCGAGTTCAAATCTCGGTGGAACCTGAATGTTTGTTGTCCCAGCTGCTGAAAATTTGGACCAAGCATGTAGAAGGCTGCTGTTTGGCAGTTTTGTTGCCTTTGTCATTGATGCTTGATCTGCAAGTCGAGTTTTCAAATCGTGTGTTCAACCGGCAGTTACCTGTTCCAATCAGCAGAGTAGAAATTAGTTTACTGTTTAATGCTGCCTTTGCCTGCACAATGTGTGCTGAGATTATCTGTGCAATATGCACTCCGCAGGATGAATAAACGCAATGCCTTTTGAAATGCATGGATTGCACTCAACAAAACGTTGCATTTTCTTTTCATGCCAAGCATTTTGCATGAATGCATTGCAATGCTAACACACGTTTTACCTGGCAAGACTGAAGTACAATCTGTGCTGAACAGTTTGAAACAGAAACAGCTATTTGAGAACCCATAGCCTCAACGGCATCTGTGTGAATTGCTCTGCATCGATAATTAACAGACCGTAAATAGGTGAAACTGACACTGTGAATGCAAAAATATCAATCCAAAGTGTAATGTTGGAGTTGATTTTGTAGATTTTGAGGAATGTTTCAAATGGGCGACCGTAGTTGATTGCATGGTGAAATGGTGAGCACTCTGGACTCTAAACTCTAGCAATCCTGGTTCAAATCTCAGGGGAGCCTGAATGCTTGTTGTCCCAGCTGCTGGAAATTCAGGTCAAACAAGTAAAAAACTGCAGGTTTGCAGTTTTGTTGCCTTTGACATTGATGCTTGATCTGCAAGTCGAGTTTTCAAATCGTGTGTTCAACCGGCAGTTCCCTGTTCCAATCAGCAGAGGAAAAATTAGTTTGCTGTTTCATGCTGCATAATGTGTGCTGAGATTATCTGTGCAATAGGCATTCCTCAGGATGAATAAATGCAACGCCTTTTGAAATGCATGCAGTACATGGTTTGCACTCAACAAAACGTTGCATTTTCTTTTCATGCCAAGCATTATGCATGAATGCATTGCAATGCCAACGCACGTTTTACCTGCCAAGACTGAAGTACAATCTGTGCTGAACAGTGTGAAACAGAAACAGATATTATGAGAAGCCATTGCCTCAACGGCATCTGTGTGAATTGCTCTGCATCGATAATTAACAGACCGCAAATCGGTGAAACTGACGCTGTGAATGCAAAAAGGACAATCCAAAGTGTAATGTTGGAATTGATTTGGCAGATTTTGAGAAAGCTTTCAAATGTTTTGGCATAGTTGGTTCCATGGTGTAATGGTGAGCACTCTGGACTCTGAGTCCAGCAATCCGAGTTCAAATCTCGGTGGAACCTGAATGTTTGTTGTCCCAGCTGCTGAAAATTTGGACCAAGCATGTAGAAGGCTGCTGTTTGGCAGTTTTGTTGCCTTTGTCATTGATGCTTGATCTGCAAGTCGAGTTTTCAAATCCTGTGTTCAACCGGCAGTCACCTGTTCCAATCAGCAGAGTAGAAATTAGTTTGCTGTTTAATGCTGCCTTTGCCTGCACAATGTGTGCTGAGATTATCTGTGCAATATGCACTCCGCAGCATGAATAAACGCAATGCCTTTTGAAATGCATGGATTGCACTCAACAAAACGTTGCATTTTCTTTTCATGCCAAGCATTTTGCATGAATGCATTGCAATGCCAACGCACGTTTTACCTGCCAAGACTGAAGTACAATCTGTGCTGAACAGTGTGAAACAGAAACAGATATTATGAGAAGCCATTGCCTCAACGGCATCTGTGTGAATTGCTCTGCATCGATAATTAACAGACCGTAAAGAGGTGAAACTGACGCTGTGAATGCAAAAAGGACAATCCAAAGTGTAATGTTGGAATTGATTTGGCAGATTTTGAGAAAGCTTTCAAATGTTTTGGCATAGTTGGTTCCATGGTGTAATGGTGAGCACTCTGGACTCTGAATCCAGCGATCCGAGTTCAAATCTCGGTGAAACCTGAATGTTTGTTGTCCCAGCTGCTGAAAATTTGGACCAAGCATGTAGAAGGCTGCTGTTTGGCAATTTTGTTGCCTTTGTCATTGATGCTTGATCTGCAAGTCGAGTTTTCAAATCGTGTGTTCAACCGGCAGTTAGCTGTTCCAATCAGCAGAGTAGAAATTAGTTTGCTGTTTAATGCTGCCTTTGCCTGCACAATGTGTGCTGAGATTATCTGTGCAATATGCACTCCGCAGGATGAATAAACGCAATGCCTTTTGAAATGCATGGATTGCACTCAACAAAACGTTGCATTTTCTTTTCATGCCAAGCATTTTGCATGAATGCATTGCAATGCTAACACACGTTTTACCTGGCAAGACTGAAGTACAATCTGTGCTGAACAGTTTGAAACAGAAACAGCTATTTGAGAACCCATAGCCTCAACGGCGTCTGTGTGATTTGCTCTGCATCGATAATTAACAGACCGTAAATAGGTGAAACTGACGCTGTGAATGCAAAAATATCAATCCAAAGTGTAATGTTGGAGTTGATTTTGTAGATTTTGAGGAATGTTTCAAATGGGCGACAGTAGTTGATTCCATGGTGAAATGGTGAGCACTCTGGACTCTAAACTCTAGCAATCCTGGTTCAAATCTCAGGGGAGCCTGAATGCTTGTTGTCCCAGCTGCTGGAAATTCAGGTCAAACAAGTAAAAAACTGCAGGTTTGCAGTTTTGTTGCCTTTGACATTGATGCTTGATCTGCAAGTCGAGTTTTCAAATCGTGTGTTCAACCGGCAGTTCCCTGTTCCAATCAGCAGAGGAAAAATTAGTTTGCTGTTTCATGCTGCATAATGTGTGCTGAGATTATCTGTGCAATAGGCATTCCTCAGGATGAATAAATGCAACGCCTTTTGAAATGCATGCAGTACATGGTTTGCACTCAACAAAACGTTGCATTTTCTTTTCATGCCAAGCATTATGCATGAATTCATTGCAATGCCAACGCACGTTTTACCTGGCAAGACTGAAGTACAATCTGTGCTGAACAGTGTGAAACAGAAACAGATATTATGAGAAGCCATTGCCTCAACGGCATCTGTGTGAATTGCTCTGCATCGATAATTAACAGAGCGTAAAGAGGTGAAACTGACGCTGTGAATGCAAAAAGGACAATCCAAAGTGTAATGTTGGAATTGATTTGGCAGATTTTGAGAAAGCTTTCAAATGTTTTGGCATAGTTGGTTCCATGGTGTAATGGTGAGCACTCTGGACTCTGAGTCCAGCGATCCGAGTTCAAATCTCGGTGGAACCTGAATGTTTGTTGTCCCAGCTGCTGAAAATTTGGACCAAGCATGTAGAAGGCTGCTGTTTGGCAGTTTTGTTGCCTTTGTCATTGATGCTTGATCTGCAAGTCGAGTTTTCAAATCGTGTGTTCAACCGGCAGTTACCTGTTCCAATCAGCAGAGTAGAAATTAGTTTACTGTTTAATGCTGCCTTTGCCTGCACAATGTGTGCTGAGATTATCTGTGCAATATGCACTCCGCAGGATGAATAAACGCAATGCCTTTTGAAATGCATGGATTGCACTCAACAAAACGTTGCATTTTCTTTTCATGCCAAGCATTTTGCATGAATGCATTGCAATGCTAACACACGTTTTACCTGGCAAGACTGAAGTACAATCTGTGCTGAACAGTTTGAAACAGAAACAGCTATTTGAGAACCCATAGCCTCAACGGCATCTGTGTGAATTGCTCTGCATCGATAATTAACAGACCGTAAATAGGTGAAACTGACACTGTGAATGCAAAAATATCAATCCAAAGTGTAATGTTGGAGTTGATTTTGTAGATTTTGAGGAATGTTTCAAATGGGCGACCGTAGTTGATTGCATGGTGAAATGGTGAGCACTCTGGACTCTAAACTCTAGCAATCCTGGTTCAAATCTCAGGGGAGCCTGAATGCTTGTTGTCCCAGCTGCTGGAAATTCAGGTCAAACAAGTAAAAAACTGCAGGTTTGCAGTTTTGTTGCCTTTGACATTGATGCTTGATCTGCAAGTCGAGTTTTCAAATCGTGTGTTCAACCGGCAGTTCCCTGTTCCAATCAGCAGAGGAAAAATTAGTTTGCTGTTTCATGCTGCATAATGTGTGCTGAGATTATCTGTGCAATAGGCATTCCTCAGGATGAATAAATGCAACGCCTTTTGAAATGCATGCAGTACATGGTTTGCACTCAACAAAACGTTGCATTTTCTTTTCATGCCAAGCATTATGCATGAATGCATTGCAATGCCAACGCACGTTTTACCTGCCAAGACTGAAGTACAATCTGTGCTGAACAGTGTGAAACAGAAACAGATATTATGAGAAGCCATTGCCTCAACGGCATCTGTGTGAATTGCTCTGCATCGATAATTAACAGACCGCAAATCGGTGAAACTGACGCTGTGAATGCAAAAAGGACAATCCAAAGTGTAATGTTGGAATTGATTTGGCAGATTTTGAGAAAGCTTTCAAATGTTTTGGCATAGTTGGTTCCATGGTGTAATGGTGAGCACTCTGGACTCTGAGTCCAGCAATCCGAGTTCAAATCTCGGTGGAACCTGAATGTTTGTTGTCCCAGCTGCTGAAAATTTGGACCAAGCATGTAGAAGGCTGCTGTTTGGCAGTTTTGTTGCCTTTGTCATTGATGCTTGATCTGCAAGTCGAGTTTTCAAATCCTGTGTTCAACCGGCAGTCACCTGTTCCAATCAGCAGAGTAGAAATTAGTTTGCTGTTTAATGCTGCCTTTGCCTGCACAATGTGTGCTGAGATTATCTGTGCAATATGCACTCCGCAGCATGAATAAACGCAATGCCTTTTGAAATGCATGGATTGCACTCAACAAAACGTTGCATTTTCTTTTCATGCCAAGCATTTTGCATGAATGCATTGCAATGCCAACGCACGTTTTACCTGCCAAGACTGAAGTACAATCTGTGCTGAACAGTGTGAAACAGAAACAGATATTATGAGAAGCCATTGCCTCAACGGCATCTGTGTGAATTGCTCTGCATCGATAATTAACAGACCGTAAAGAGGTGAAACTGACGCTGTGAATGCAAAAAGGACAATCCAAAGTGTAATGTTGGAATTGATTTGGCAGATTTTGAGAAAGCTTTCAAATGTTTTGGCATAGTTGGTTCCATGGTGTAATGGTGAGCACTCTGGACTCTGAATCCAGCGATCCGAGTTCAAATCTCGGTGAAACCTGAATGTTTGTTGTCCCAGCTGCTGAAAATTTGGACCAAGCATGTAGAAGGCTGCTGTTTGGCAATTTTGTTGCCTTTGTCATTGATGCTTGATCTGCAAGTCGAGTTTTCAAATCGTGTGTTCAACCGGCAGTTAGCTGTTCCAATCAGCAGAGTAGAAATTAGTTTGCTGTTTAATGCTGCCTTTGCCTGCACAATGTGTGCTGAGATTATCTGTGCAATATGCACTCCGCAGGATGAATAAACGCAATGCCTTTTGAAATGCATGGATTGCACTCAACAAAACGTTGCATTTTCTTTTCATGCCAAGCATTTTGCATGAATGCATTGCAATGCTAACACACGTTTTACCTGGCAAGACTGAAGTACAATCTGTGCTGAACAGTTTGAAACAGAAACAGCTATTTGAGAACCCATAGCCTCAACGGCGTCTGTGTGATTTGCTCTGCATCGATAATTAACAGACCGTAAATAGGTGAAACTGACGCTGTGAATGCAAAAATATCAATCCAAAGTGTAATGTTGGAGTTGATTTTGTAGATTTTGAGGAATGTTTCAAATGGGCGACAGTAGTTGATTCCATGGTGAAATGGTGAGCACTCTGGACTCTAAACTCTAGCAATCCTGGTTCAAATCTCAGGGGAGCCTGAATGCTTGTTGTCCCAGCTGCTGGAAATTCAGGTCAAACAAGTAAAAAACTGCAGGTTTGCAGTTTTGTTGCCTTTGACATTGATGCTTGATCTGCAAGTCGAGTTTTCAAATCGTGTGTTCAACCGGCAGTTCCCTGTTCCAATCAGCAGAGGAAAAATTAGTTTGCTGTTTCATGCTGCATAATGTGTGCTGAGATTATCTGTGCAATAGGCATTCCTCAGGATGAATAAATGCAACGCCTTTTGAAATGCATGCAGTACATGGTTTGCACTCAACAAAACGTTGCATTTTCTTTTCATGCCAAGCATTATGCATGAATTCATTGCAATGCCAACGCACGTTTTACCTGGCAAGACTGAAGTACAATCTGTGCTGAACAGTGTGAAACAGAAACAGATATTATGAGAAGCCATTGCCTCAACGGCATCTGTGTGAATTGCTCTGCATCGATAATTAACAGACCGTAAAGAGGTGAAACTGACGCTGTGAATGCAAAAAGGACAATCCAAAGTGTAATGTTGGAATTGATTTGGCAGATTTTGAGAAAGCTTTCAAATGTTTTGGCATAGTTGGTTCCATGGTGTAATGGTGAGCACTCTGGACTCTGAATCCAGCGATCCGAGTTCAAATCTCGGTGGAACCTGAATGTTTGTTGTCCCAGCTGCTGAAAATTTGGACCAAGCATGTAGAAGGCTGCTGTTTGGCAGTTTTGTTGCCTTTGTCATTGATGCTTGATCTGCAAGTCGAGTTTTCAAATCGTGTGTTCAACCGGCAGTTACCTGTTCCAATCAGCAGAGTAGAAATTAGTTTACTGTTTAATGCTGCCTTTGCCTGCACAATGTGTGCTGAGATTATCTGTGCAATATGCACTCCGCAGGATGAATAAACGCAATGCCTTTTGAAATGCATGGATTGCACTCAACAAAACGTTGCATTTTCTTTTCATGCCAAGCATTTTGCATGAATGCATTGCAATGCTAACACACGTTTTACCTGGCAAGACTGAAGTACAATCTGTGCTGAACAGTTTGAAACAGAAACAGCTATTTGAGAACCCATAGCCTCAACGGCGTCTGTGTGATTTGCTCTGCATCGATAATTAACAGACCGTAAATAGGTGAAACTGACGCTGTGAATGCAAAAATATCAATCCAAAGTGTAATGTTGGAGTTGATTTTGTAGATTTTGAGGAATGTTTCAAATGGGCGACAGTAGTTGATTGCATGGTGAAATGGTGAGCACTCTGGACTCTAAACTCTAGCAATCCTGGTTCAAATCTCAGGGGAGCCTGAATGCTTGTTGTCCCAGCTGCTGGAAATTCAGGTCAAACAAGTAAAAAACTGCAGGTTTGCAGTTTTGTTGCCTTTGACATTGATGCTTGATCTGCAAGTCGAGTTTTCAAATCGTGTGTTCAACCGGCAGTTCCCTGTTCCAATCAGCAGAGGAAAAATTAGTTTGCTGTTTCATGCTGCATAATGTGTGCTGAGATTATCTGTGCAATAGGCATTCCTCAGGATGAATAAATGCAACGCCTTTTGAAATGCATGCAGTACATGGTTTGCACTCAACAAAACGTTGCATTTTCTTTTCATGCCAAGCATTATGCATGAATTCATTGCAATGCCAACGCACGTTTTACCTGGCAAGACTGAAGTACAATCTGTGCTGAACAGTGTGAAACAGAAACAGATATTATGAGAAGCCATTGCCTCAACGGCATCTGTGTGAATTGCTCTGCATCGATAATTAACAGACCGTAAAGAGGTGAAACTGACGCTGTGAATGCAAAAAGGACAATCCAAAGTGTAATGTTGGAATTGATTTGGCAGATTTTGAGAAAGCTTTCAAATGTTTTGGCATAGTTGGTTCCATGGTGTAATGGTGAGCACTCTGGACTCTGAGTCCAGCGATCCGAGTTCAAATCTCAGTGGAACCTGAATGTTTGTTGTCCCAGCTGCTGAAAATTTGGACCAAGCATGTAGAAGGCTGCTGTTTGGCAGTTTTGTTGCCTTTGTCATTGATGCTTGATCTGCAAGTCGAGTTTTCAAATCCTGTGTTCAACCGGCAGTCAGCTGTTCCAATCAGCAGAGTAGAAATTAGTTTGCTGTTTAATGCTGCCTTTGCCTGCACAATGTGTGCTGAGATTATCTGTGCAATATGCACTCCGCAGCATGAATAAACGCAATGCCTTTTGAAATGCATGGATTGCACTCAACAAAACGTTGCATTTTCTTTTCATGCCAAGCATTTTGCATGAATGCATTGCAATGCCAACGCACGTTTTACCTGGCAAGACTGAAGTACAATCTGTGCTGAACAGTGTGAAACAGAAACAGATATTATGAGAAGCCATTGCCTCAACGGCATCTGTGTGAATTGCTCTGCATCGATAATTAACAGACCGCAAATCGGTGAAACTGACGCTGTGAATGCAAAAAGGACAATCCAAAGTGTAATGTTGGAATTGATTTGGCAGATTTTGAGAAAGCTTTCAAATGTTTTGGCATAGTTGGTTCCATGGTGTAATGGTGAGCACTCTGGACTCTGAATCCAGCGATCCGAGTTCAAATCTCGGTGAAACCTGAATGTTTGTTGTCCCAGCTGCTGAAAATTTGGACCAAGCATGTAGAAGGCTGCTGTTTGGCAGTTTTGTTGCCTTTGTCATTGATGATTGATCTGCAAGTCGAGTTTTCAAATCGTGTGTTCAACCGGCAGTTAGCTGTTCCAATCAGCAGAGTAGAAATTAGTTTGCTGTTTAATGCTGCCTTTGCCTGCACAATGTGTGCTGAGATTATCTGTGCAATATGCACTCCGCAGCATGAATAAACGCAATGCCTTTTGAAATGCATGGATTGCACTCAACAAAACGTTGCATTTTCTTTTCATGCCAAGCATTTTGCATGAATGCATTGCAATGCTAACACACGTTTTACCTGGCAAGACTGAAGTACAATCTGTGCTGAACAGTTTGAAACAGAAACAGCTATTTGAGAACCCATAGCCTCAACGGCATCTGTGTGAATTGCTCTGCATCGATAATTAACAGACCGCAAATCGGTGAAACTGACGCTGTGAATGCAAAAAGGACAATCCAAAGTGTAATGTTGGAATTGATTTGGCAGATTTTGAGAAAGCTTTCAAATGTTTTGGCATAGTTGGTTCCATGGTGTAATGGTGAGCACTCTGGACTCTGAATCCAGCGATCCGAGTTCAAATCTCGGTGAAACCTGAATGTTTGTTGTCCCAGCTGCTGAAAATTTGGACCAAGCATGTAGAAGGCTGCTGTTTGGCAATTTTGTTGCCTTTGTCATTGATGCTTGATCTGCAAGTCGAGTTTTCAAATCGTGTGTTCAACCGGCAGTTAGCTGTTCCAATCAGCAGAGTAGAAATTAGTTTGCTGTTTAATGCTGCCTTTGCCTGCACAATGTGTGCTGAGATTATCTGTGCAATATGCACTCCGCAGGATGAATAAACGCATGGATTGCATGAAATGCATGGATTGCACTCAACAAAACGTTGCATTTTCTTTTCATGCCAAGCATTTTGCATGAATGCATTGCAATGCTAACACACGTTTTACCTGGCAAGACTGAAGTACAATCTGTGCTGAACAGTTTGAAACAGAAACAGCTATTTGAGAACCCATAGCCTCAACGGCGTCTGTGTGATTTGCTCTGCATCGATAATTAACAGACCGTAAATAGGTGAAACTGACGCTGTGAATGCAAAAATATCAATCCAAAGTGTAATGTTGGAGTTGATTTTGTAGATTTTGAAGAATGTTTCAAATGGGCGACCGTAGTTGATTCCATGGTGAAATGGTGAGCACTCTGGACTCTAAACTCTAGCAATCCTGGTTCAAATCTCAGGGGAGCCTGAATGCTTGTTGTCCCAGCTGCTGGAAATTCAGGTCAAACAAGTAAAAAACTGCAGGTTTGCAGTTTTGTTGCCTTTGACATTGATGCTTGATCTGCAAGTCGAGTTTTCAAATCGTGTGTTCAACCGACAGTTCCCTGTTCCAATCAGCAGAGGAAAAATTAGTTTGCTGTTTCATGCTGCATAATGTGTGCTGAGATTATCTGTGCAATAGGCATTCCTCAGGATGAATAAATGCAACGCCTTTTGAAATGCATGCAGTACATGGTTTGCACTCAACAAAACGTTGCATTTTCTTTTCATGCCAAGCATTTTGCATGAATGCATTGCAATGCCAACGCACGTTTTACCTGCCAAGACTGAAGTACAATCTGTGCTGAACAGTGTGAAACAGAAACAGATATTATGAGAAGCCATTGCCTCAACGGCATCTGTGTGAATTGCTCTGCATCGATAATTAACAGACCGCAAATCGGTGAAACTGACGCTGTGAATGCAAAAAGGACAATCCAAAGTGTAATGTTGGAATTGATTTGGCAGATTTTGAGAAAGCTTTCAAATGTTTTGGCATAGTTGGTTCCATGGTGTAATGGTGAGCACTCTGGACTCTGAGTCCAGCAATCCGAGTTCAAATCTCGGTGAAACCTGAATGTTTGTTGTCCCAGCTGCTGAAAATTTGGACCAAGCATGTAGAAGGCTGCTGTTTGGCAGTTTTGTTGCCTTTGTCATTGATGCTTGATCTGCAAGTCGAGTTTTCAAATCCTGTGTTCAACCGGCAGTCACCTGTTCCAATCAGCAGAGTAGAAATTAGTTTGCTGTTTAATGCTGCCTTTGCCTGCACAATGTGTGCTGAGATTATCTGTGCAATATGCACTCCGCAGCATGAATAAACGCAATGCCTTTTGAAATGCATGGATTGCACTCAACAAAACGTTGCATTTTCTTTTCATGCCAAGCATTTTGCATGAATGCATTGCAATGCCAACGCACGTTTTACCTGCCAAGACTGAAGTACAATCTGTGCTGAACAGTGTGAAACAGAAACAGATATTATGAGAAGCCATTGCCTCAACGGCATCTGTGTGAATTGCTCTGCATCGATAATTAACAGACCGTAAAGAGGTGAAACTGACGCTGTGAATGCAAAAAGGACAATCCAAAGTGTAATGTTGGAATTGATTTGGCAGATTTTGAGAAAGCTTTCAAATGTTTTGGCATAGTTGGTTCCATGGTGTAATGGTGAGCACTCTGGACTCTGAATCCAGCGATCCGAGTTCAAATCTTGGTGAAACCTGAATGTTTGTTGTCCCAGCTGCTGAAAATTTGGACCAAGCATGTAGAAGGCTGCTGTTTGGCAATTTTGTTGCCTTTGTCATTGATGCTTGATCTGCAAGTCGAGTTTTCAAATCGTGTGTTCAACCGGCAGTTAGCTGTTCCAATCAGCAGAGTAGAAATTAGTTTGCTGTTTAATGCTGCCTTTGCCTGCACAATGTGTGCTGAGATTATCTGTGCAATATGCACTCCGCAGGATGAATAAACGCAATGCCTTTTGAAATGCATGGATTGCACTCAACAAAACGTTGCATTTTCTTTTCATGCCAAGCATTTTGCATGAATGCATTGCAATGCTAACACACGTTTTACCTGGCAAGACTGAAGTACAATCTGTGCTGAACAGTTTGAAACAGAAACAGCTATTTGAGAACCCATAGCCTCAACGGCGTCTGTGTGATTTGCTCTGCATCGATAATTAACAGACCGTAAATAGGTGAAACTGACGCTGTGAATGCAAAAATATCAATCCAAAGTGTAATGTTGGAGTTGATTTTGTAGATTTTGAGGAATGTTTCAAATGGGCGACAGTAGTTGATTCCATGGTGAAATGGTGAGCACTCTGGACTCTAAACTCTAGCAATCCTGGTTCAAATCTCAGGGGAGCCTGAATGCTTGTTGTCCCAGCTGCTGGAAATTCAGGTCAAACAAGTAAAAAACTGCAGGTTTGCAGTTTTGTTGCCTTTGACATTGATGCTTGATCTGCAAGTCGAGTTTTCAAATCGTGTGTTCAACCGGCAGTTCCCTGTTCCAATCAGCAGAGGAAAAATTAGTTTGCTGTTTCATGCTGCATAATGTGTGCTGAGATTATCTGTGCAATAGGCATTCCTCAGGATGAATAAATGCAACGCCTTTTGAAATGCATGCAGTACATGGTTTGCACTCAACAAAACGTTGCATTTTCTTTTCATGCCAAGCATTATGCATGAATTCATTGCAATGCCAACGCACGTTTTACCTGGCAAGACTGAAGTACAATCTGTGCTGAACAGTGTGAAACAGAAACAGATATTATGAGAAGCCATTGCCTCAACGGCATCTGTGTGAATTGCTCTGCATCGATAATTAACAGACCGTAAAGAGGTGAAACTGACGCTGTGAATGCAAAAAGGACAATCCAAAGTGTAATGTTGGAATTGATTTGGCAGATTTTGAGAAAGCTTTCAAATGTTTTGGCATAGTTGGTTCCATGGTGTAATGGTGAGCACTCTGGACTCTGAATCCAGCGATCCGAGTTCAAATCTCGGTGGAACCTGAATGTTTGTTGTCCCAGCTGCTGAAAATTTGGACCAAGCATGTAGAAGGCTGCTGTTTGGCAGTTTTGTTGCCTTTGTCATTGATGCTTGATCTGCAAGTCGAGTTTTCAAATCGTGTGTTCAACCGGCAGTTACCTGTTCCAATCAGCAGAGTAGAAATTAGTTTACTGTTTAATGCTGCCTTTGCCTGCACAATGTGTGCTGAGATTATCTGTGCAATATGCACTCCGCAGGATGAATAAACGCAATGCCTTTTGAAATGCATGGATTGCACTCAACAAAACGTTGCATTTTCTTTTCATGCCAAGCATTTTGCATGAATGCATTGCAATGCTAACACACGTTTTACCTGGCAAGACTGAAGTACAATCTGTGCTGAACAGTTTGAAACAGAAACAGCTATTTGAGAACCCATAGCCTCAACGGCGTCTGTGTGATTTGCTCTGCATCGATAATTAACAGACCGTAAATAGGTGAAACTGACGCTGTGAATGCAAAAATATCAATCCAAAGTGTAATGTTGGAGTTGATTTTGTAGATTTTGAGGAATGTTTCAAATGGGCGACAGTAGTTGATTCCATGGTGAAATGGTGAGCACTCTGGACTCTAAACTCTAGCAATCCTGGTTCAAATCTCAGGGGAGCCTGAATGCTTGTTGTCCCAGCTGCTGGAAATTCAGGTCAAACAAGTAAAAAACTGCAGGTTTGCAGTTTTGTTGCCTTTGACATTGATGCTTGATCTGCAAGTCGAGTTTTCAAATCGTGTGTTCAACCGGCAGTTCCCTGTTCCAATCAGCAGAGGAAAAATTAGTTTGCTGTTTCATGCTGCATAATGTGTGCTGAGATTATCTGTGCAATAGGCATTCCTCAGGATGAATAAATGCAACGCCTTTTGAAATGCATGCAGTACATGGTTTGCACTCAACAAAACGTTGCATTTTCTTTTCATGCCAAGCATTATGCATGAATTCATTGCAATGCCAACGCACGTTTTACCTGGCAAGACTGAAGTACAATCTGTGCTGAACAGTGTGAAACAGAAACAGATATTATGAGAAGCCATTGCCTCAACGGCATCTGTGTGAATTGCTCTGCATCGATAATTAACAGACCGTAAAGAGGTGAAACTGACGCTGTGAATGCAAAAAGGACAATCCAAAGTGTAATGTTGGAATTGATTTGGCAGATTTTGAGAAAGCTTTCAAATGTTTTGGCATAGTTGGTTCCATGGTGTAATGGTGAGCACTCTGGACTCTGAGTCCAGCGATCCGAGTTCAAATCTCAGTAGAACCTGAATGTTTGTTGTCCCAGCTGCTGAAAATTTGGACCAAGCATGTAGAAGGCTGCTGTTTGGCAGTTTTGTTGCCTTTGTCATTGATGCTTGATCTGCAAGTCGAGTTTTCAAATCCTGTGTTCAACCGGCAGTCAGCTGTTCCAATCAGCAGAGTAGAAATTAGTTTGCTGTTTAATGCTGCCTTTGCCTGCACAATGTGTGCTGAGATTATCTGTGCAATATGCACTCCGCAGCATGAATAAACGCAATGCCTTTTGAAATGCATGGATTGCACTCAACAAAACGTTGCATTTTCTTTTCATGCCAAGCATTTTGCATGAATGCATTGCAATGCCAACGCACGTTTTACCTGGCAAGACTGAAGTACAATCTGTGCTGAACAGTGTGAAACAGAAACAGATATTATGAGAAGCCATTGCCTCAACGGCATCTGTGTGAATTGCTCTGCATCGATAATTAACAGACCGCAAATCGGTGAAACTGACGCTGTGAATGCAAAAAGGACAATCCAAAGTGTAATGTTGGAATTGATTTGGCAGATTTTGAGAAAGCTTTCAAATGTTTTGGCATAGTTGGTTCCATGGTGTAATGGTGAGCACTCTGGACTCTGAATCCAGCGATCCGAGTTCAAATCTCGGTGAAACCTGAATGTTTGTTGTCCCAGCTGCTGAAAATTTGGACCAAGCATGTAGAAGGCTGCTGTTTGGCAGTTTTGTTGCCTTTGTCATTGATGCTTGATCTGCAAGTCGAGTTTTCAAATCGTGTGTTCAACCGGCAGTTAGCTGTTCCAATCAGCAGAGTAGAAATTAGTTTGCTGTTTAATGCTGCCTTTGCCTGCACAATGTGTGCTGAGATTATCTGTGCAATATGCACTCCGCAGCATGAATAAACGCAATGCCTTTTGAAATGCATGGATTGCACTCAACAAAACGTTGCATTTTCTTTTCATGCCAAGCATTTTGCATGAATGCATTGCAATGCTAACACACGTTTTACCTGGCAAGACTGAAGTACAATCTGTGCTGAACAGTTTGAAACAGAAACAGCTATTTGAGAACCCATAGCCTCAACGGCATCTGTGTGAATTGCTCTGCATCGATAATTAACAGACCGCAAATCGGTGAAACTGACGCTGTGAATGCAAAAAGGACAATCCAAAGTGTAATGTTGGAATTGATTTGGCAGATTTTGAGAAAGCTTTCAAATGTTTTGGCATAGTTGGTTCCATGGTGTAATGGTGAGCACTCTGGACTCTGAGTCCAGCGATCCGAGTTCAAATCTCGGTGGAACCTGAATGTTTGTTGTCCCAGCTGCTGAAAATTTGGACCAAGCATGTAGAAGGCTGCTGTTCGGCAGTTTTGTTGCCTTTGTCATTGATGCTTGATCTGCAAGTCGAGTTTTCAAATTCTGTGTTCAACCGGCAGTCACCTGTTCCAATCAGCAGAGTAGAAATTAGTTTGCTGTTTAATGCTGCCTTTGCCTGCACAATGTGTGCTGAGATTATCTGTGCAATATGCACTCCGCAGCATGAATAAACGCAATGCCTTTTGAAATGCATGGATTGCACTCAACAAAACGTTGCATTTTCTTTTCATGCCAAGCATTTTGCATGAATGCATTGCAATGCCAACGCACGTTTTACCTGCCAAGACTGAAGTACAATCTGTGCTGAACAGTGTGAAACAGAAACAGATATTATGAGAAGCCATTGCCTCAACGGCATCTGTGTGAATTGCTCTGCATCGATAATTAACAGACCGTAAAGAGGTGAAACTGACGCTGTGAATGCAAAAAGGACAATCCAAAGTGTAATGTTGGAATTGATTTGGCAGATTTTGAGAAAGCTTTCAAATGTTTTGGCATAGTTGGTTCCATGGTGTAATGGTGAGCACTCTGGACTCTGAATCCAGCGATCCGAGTTCAAATCTCGGTGAAACCTGAATGTTTGTTGTCCCAGCTGCTGAAAATTTGGACCAAGCATGTAGAAGGCTGCTGTTTGGCAATTTTGTTGCCTTTGTCATTGATGCTTGATCTGCAAGTCGAGTTTTCAAATCGTGTGTTCAACCGGCAGTTAGCTGTTCCAATCAGCAGAGTAGAAATTAGTTTGCTGTTTAATGCTGCCTTTGCCTGCACAATGTGTGCTGAGATTATCTGTGCAATATGCACTCCGCAGGATGAATAAACGCATGGATTGCATGAAATGCATGGATTGCACTCAACAAAACGTTGCATTTTCTTTTCATGCCAAGCATTTTGCATGAATGCATTGCAATGCTAACACACGTTTTACCTGGCAAGACTGAAGTACAATCTGTGCTGAACAGTTTGAAACAGAAACAGCTATTTGAGAACCCATAGCCTCAACGGCGTCTGTGTGATTTGCTCTGCATCGATAATTAACAGACCGTAAATAGGTGAAACTGACGCTGTGAATGCAAAAATATCAATCCAAAGTGTAATGTTGGAGTTGATTTTGTAGATTTTGAAGAATGTTTCAAATGGGCGACCGTAGTTGATTGCATGGTGAAATGGTGAGCACTCTGGACTCTAAACTCTAGCAATCCTGGTTCAAATCTCAGGGGAGCCTGAATGCTTGTTGTCCCAGCTGCTGGAAATTCAGGTCAAACAAGTAAAAAACTGCAGGTTTGCAGTTTTGTTGCCTTTGACATTGATGCTTGATCTGCAAGTCGAGTTTTCAAATCGTGTGTTCAACCGGCAGTTCCCTGTTCCAATCAGCAGAGGAAAAATTAGTTTGCTGTTTCATGCTGCATAATGTGTGCTGAGATTATCTGTGCAATAGGCATTCCTCAGGATGAATAAATGCAACGCCTTTTGAAATGCATGCAGTACATGGTTTGCACTCAACAAAACGTTGCATTTTCTTTTCATGCCAAGCATTATGCATGAATGCATTGCAATGCCAACGCACGTTTTACCTGCCAAGACTGAAGTACAATCTGTGCTGAACAGTGTGAAACAGAAACAGATATTATGAGAAGCCATTGCCTCAACGGCATCTGTGTGAATTGCTCTGCATCGATAATTAACAGACCGCAAATCGGTGAAACTGACGCTGTGAATGCAAAAAGGACAATCCAAAGTGTAATGTTGGAATTGATTTGGCAGATTTTGAGAAAGCTTTCAAATGTTTTGGCATAGTTGGTTCCATGGTGTAATGGTGAGCACTCTGGACTCTGAGTCCAGCGATCCGAGTTCAAATCTCGGGGGAACCTGAATGTTTGTTGTCCCAGCTGCTGAAAATTTGGACCAAGCATGTAGAAGGCTGCTGTTTGGCAGTTTTGTTGCCTTTGTCATTGATGCTTGATCTGCAAGTCGAGTTTTCAAATCCTGTGTTCAACCGGCAGTCACCTGTTCCAATCAGCAGAGTAGAAATTAGTTTGCTGTTTAATGCTGCCTTTGCCTGCACAATGTGTGCTGAGATTATCTGTGCAATATGCACTCCGCAGCATGAATAAACGCAATGCCTTTTGAAATGCATGGATTGCACTCAACAAAACGTTGCATTTTCTTTTCATGCCAAGCATTTTGCATGAATGCATTGCAATGCCAACGCACGTTTTACCTGCCAAGACTGAAGTACAATCTGTGCTGAACAGTGTGAAACAGAAACAGATATTATGAGAAGCCATTGCCTCAACGGCATCTGTGTGAATTGCTCTGCATCGATAATTAACAGACCGTAAAGAGGTGAAACTGACGCTGTGAATGCAAAAAGGACAATCCAAAGTGTAATGTTGGAATTGATTTGGCAGATTTTGAGAAAGCTTTCAAATGTTTTGGCATAGTTGGTTCCATGGTGTAATGGTGAGCACTCTGGACTCTGAATCCAGCGATCCGAGTTCAAATCTCGGTGAAACCTGAATGTTTGTTGTCCCAGCTGCTGAAAATTTGGACCAAGCATGTAGAAGGCTGCTGTTTGGCAATTTTGTTGCCTTTGTCATTGATGCTTGATCTGCAAGTCGAGTTTTCAAATCGTGTGTTCAACCGGCAGTTAGCTGTTCCAATCAGCAGAGTAGAAATTAGTTTGCTGTTTAATGCTGCCTTTGCCTGCACAATGTGTGCTGAGATTATCTGTGCAATATGCACTCCGCAGGATGAATAAACGCAATGCCTTTTGAAATGCATGGATTGCACTCAACAAAACGTTGCATTTTCTTTTCATGCCAAGCATTTTGCATGAATGCATTGCAATGCTAACACACGTTTTACCTGGCAAGACTGAAGTACAATCTGTGCTGAACAGTTTGAAACAGAAACAGCTATTTGAGAACCCATAGCCTCAACGGCGTCTGTGTGATTTGCTCTGCATCGATAATTAACAGACCGTAAATAGGTGAAACTGACGCTGTGAATGCAAAAATATCAATCCAAAGTGTAATGTTGGAGTTGATTTTGTAGATTTTGAGGAATGTTTCAAATGGGCGACAGTAGTTGATTCCATGGTGAAATGGTGAGCACTCTGGACTCTAAACTCTAGCAATCCTGGTTCAAATCTCAGGGGAGCCTGAATGCTTGTTGTCCCAGCTGCTGGAAATTCAGGTCAAACAAGTAAAAAACTGCAGGTTTGCAGTTTTGTTGCCTTTGACATTGATGCTTGATCTGCAAGTCGAGTTTTCAAATCGTGTGTTCAACCGGCAGTTCCCTGTTCCAATCAGCAGAGGAAAAATTAGTTTGCTGTTTCATGCTGCATAATGTGTGCTGAGATTATCTGTGCAATAGGCATTCCTCAGGATGAATAAATGCAACGCCTTTTGAAATGCATGCAGTACATGGTTTGCACTCAACAAAACGTTGCATTTTCTTTTCATGCCAAGCATTATGCATGAATTCATTGCAATGCCAACGCACGTTTTACCTGGCAAGACTGAAGTACAATCTGTGCTGAACAGTGTGAAACAGAAACAGATATTATGAGAAGCCATTGCCTCAACGGCATCTGTGTGAATTGCTCTGCATCGATAATTAACAGACCGTAAAGAGGTGAAACTGACGCTGTGAATGCAAAAAGGACAATCCAAAGTGTAATGTTGGAATTGATTTGGCAGATTTTGAGAAAGCTTTCAAATGTTTTGGCATAGTTGGTTCCATGGTGTAATGGTGAGCACTCTGGACTCTGAATCCAGCGATCCGAGTTCAAATCTCGGTGGAACCTGAATGTTTGTTGTCCCAGCTGCTGAAAATTTGGACCAAGCATGTAGAAGGCTGCTGTTTGGCAGTTTTGTTGCCTTTGTCATTGATGCTTGATCTGCAAGTCGAGTTTTCAAATCGTGTGTTCAACCGGCAGTTACCTGTTCCAATCAGCAGAGTAGAAATTAGTTTACTGTTTAATGCTGCCTTTGCCTGCACAATGTGTGCTGAGATTATCTGTGCAATATGCACTCCGCAGGATGAATAAACGCAATGCCTTTTGAAATGCATGGATTGCACTCAACAAAACGTTGCATTTTCTTTTCATGCCAAGCATTTTGCATGAATGCATTGCAATGCTAACACACGTTTTACCTGGCAAGACTGAAGTACAATCTGTGCTGAACAGTTTGAAACAGAAACAGCTATTTGAGAACCCATAGCCTCAACGGCGTCTGTGTGATTTGCTCTGCATCGATAATTAACAGACCGTAAATAGGTGAAACTGACGCTGTGAATGCAAAAATATCAATCCAAAGTGTAATGTTGGAGTTGATTTTGTAGATTTTGAGGAATGTTTCAAATGGGCGACAGTAGTTGATTCCATGGTGAAATGGTGAGCACTCTGGACTCTAAACTCTAGCAATCCTGGTTCAAATCTCAGGGGAGCCTGAATGCTTGTTGTCCCAGCTGCTGGAAATTCAGGTCAAACAAGTAAAAAACTGCAGGTTTGCAGTTTTGTTGCCTTTGACATTGATGCTTGATCTGCAAGTCGAGTTTTCAAATCGTGTGTTCAACCGGCAGTTCCCTGTTCCAATCAGCAGAGGAAAAATTAGTTTGCTGTTTCATGCTGCATAATGTGTGCTGAGATTATCTGTGCAATAGGCATTCCTCAGGATGAATAAATGCAACGCCTTTTGAAATGCATGCAGTACATGGTTTGCACTCAACAAAACGTTGCATTTTCTTTTCATGCCAAGCATTATGCATGAATTCATTGCAATGCCAACGCACGTTTTACCTGGCAAGACTGAAGTACAATCTGTGCTGAACAGTGTGAAACAGAAACAGATATTATGAGAAGCCATTGCCTCAACGGCATCTGTGTGAATTGCTCTGCATCGATAATTAACAGACCGTAAAGAGGTGAAACTGACGCTGTGAATGCAAAAAGGACAATCCAAAGTGTAATGTTGGAATTGATTTGGCAGATTTTGAGAAAGCTTTCAAATGTTTTGGCATAGTTGGTTCCATGGTGTAATGGTGAGCACTCTGGACTCTGAGTCCAGCGATCCGAGTTCAAATCTCGGTGGAACCTGAATGTTTGTTGTCCCAGCTGCTGAAAATTTGGACCAAGCATGTAGAAGGCTGCTGTTTGGCAGTTTTGTTGCCTTTGTCATTGATGCTTGATCTGCAAGTCGAGTTTTCAAATCCTGTGTTCAACCGGCAGTCAGCTGTTCCAATCAGCAGAGTAGAAATTAGTTTGCTGTTTAATGCTGCCTTTGCCTGCACAATGTGTGCTGAGATTATCTGTGCAATATGCACTCCGCAGCATGAATAAACGCAATGCCTTTTGAAATGCATGGATTGCACTCAACAAAACGTTGCATTTTCTTTTCATGCCAAGCATTTTGCATGAATGCATTGCAATGCCAACGCACGTTTTACCTGGCAAGACTGAAGTACAATCTGTGCTGAACAGTGTGAAACAGAAACAGATATTATGAGAAGCCATTGCCTCAACGGCATCTGTGTGAATTGCTCTGCATCGATAATTAACAGACCGCAAATCGGTGAAACTGACGCTGTGAATGCAAAAAGGACAATCCAAAGTGTAATGTTGGAATTGATTTGGCAGATTTTGAGAAAGCTTTCAAATGTTTTGGCATAGTTAGTTCCATGGTGTAATGGTGAGCACTCTGGACTCTGAATCCAGCGATCCGAGTTCAAATCTCGGTGAAACCTGAATGTTTGTTGTCCCAGCTGCTGAAAATTTGGACCAAGCATGTAGAAGGCTGCTGTTTGGCAGTTTTGTTGCCTTTGTCATTGATGCTTGATCTGCAAGTCGAGTTTTCAAATCGTGTGTTCAACCGGCAGTTAGCTGTTCCAATCAGCAGAGTAGAAATTAGTTTGCTGTTTAATGCTGCCTTTGCCTGCACAATGTGTGCTGAGATTATCTGTGCAATATGCACTCCGCAGCATGAATAAACGCAATGCCTTTTGAAATGCATGGATTGCACTCAACAAAACGTTGCATTTTCTTTTCATGCCAAGCATTTTGCATGAATGCATTGCAATGCTAACACACGTTTTACCTGGCAAGACTGAAGTACAATCTGTGCTGAACAGTTTGAAACAGAAACAGCTATTTGAGAACCCATAGCCTCAACGGCATCTGTGTGAATTGCTCTGCATCGATAATTAACAGACCGCAAATCGGTGAAACTGACGCTGTGAATGCAAAAAGGACAATCCAAAGTGTAATGTTGGAATTGATTTGGCAGATTTTGAGAAAGCTTTCAAATGTTTTGGCATAGTTGGTTCCATGGTGTAATGGTGAGCACTCTGGACTCTGAGTCCAGCGATCCGAGTTCAAATCTCGGTGGAACCTGAATGTTTGTTGTCCCAGCTGCTGAAAATTTGGACCAAGCATGTAGAAGGCTGCTGTTTGGCAGTTTTGTTGCCTTTGTCATTGATGCTTGATCTGCAAGTCGAGTTTTCAAATCGTGTGTTCAACCGGCAGTTACCTGTTCCAATCAGCAGAGTAGAAATTAGTTTACTGTTTAATGCTGCCTTTGCCTGCACAATGTGTGCTGAGATTATCTGTGCAATATGCACTCCGCAGGATGAATAAACGCAATGCCTTTTGAAATGCATGGATTGCACTCAACAAAACGTTGCATTTTCTTTTCATGCCAAGCATTTTGCATGAATGCATTGCAATGCTAACACACGTTTTACCTGGCAAGACTGAAGTACAATCTGTGCTGAACAGTTTGAAACAGAAACAGCTATTTGAGAACCCATAGCCTCAACGGCGTCTGTGTGATTTGCTCTGCATCGATAATTAACAGACCGTAAATAGGTGAAACTGACGCTGTGAATGCAAAAATATCAATCCAAAGTGTAATGTTGGAGTTGATTTTGTAGATTTTGAGGAATGTTTCAAATGGGCGACAGTAGTTGATTCCATGGTGAAATGGTGAGCACTCTGGACTCTAAACTCTAGCAATCCTGGTTCAAATCTCAGGGGAGCCTGAATGCTTGTTGTCCCAGCTGCTGGAAATTCAGGTCAAACAAGTAAAAAACTGCAGGTTTGCAGTTTTGTTGCCTTTGACATTGATGCTTGATCTGCAAGTCGAGTTTTCAAATCGTGTGTTCAACCGGCAGTTCCCTGTTCCAATCAGCAGAGGAAAAATTAGTTTGCTGTTTCATGCTGCATAATGTGTGCTGAGATTATCTGTGCAATAGGCATTCCTCAGGATGAATAAATGCAACGCCTTTTGAAATGCATGCAGTACATGGTTTGCACTCAACAAAACGTTGCATTTTCTTTTCATGCCAAGCATTATGCATGAATTCATTGCAATGCCAACGCACGTTTTACCTGGCAAGACTGAAGTACAATCTGTGCTGAACAGTGTGAAACAGAAACAGATATTATGAGAAGCCATTGCCTCAACGGCATCTGTGTGAATTGCTCTGCATCGATAATTAACAGACCGTAAAGAGGTGAAACTGACGCTGTGAATGCAAAAAGGACAATCCAAAGTGTAATGTTGGAATTGATTTGGCAGATTTTGAGAAAGCTTTCAAATGTTTTGGCATAGTTGGTTCCATGGTGTAATGGTGAGCACTCTGGACTCTGAGTCCAGCGATCCGAGTTCAAATCTCGGTGGAACCTGAATGTTTGTTGTCCCAGCTGCTGAAAATTTGGACCAAGCATGTAGAAGGCTGCTGTTTGGCAGTTTTGTTGCCTTTGTCATTGATGCTTGATCTGCAAGTCGAGTTTTCAAATCCTGTGTTCAACCGGCAGTCAGCTGTTCCAATCAGCAGAGTAGAAATTAGTTTGCTGTTTAATGCTGCCTTTGCCTGCACAATGTGTGCTGAGATTATCTGTGCAATATGCACTCCGCAGCATGAATAAACGCAATGCCTTTTGAAATGCATGGATTGCACTCAACAAAACGTTGCATTTTCTTTTCATGCCAAGCATTTTGCATGAATGCATTGCAATGCCAACGCACGTTTTACCTGGCAAGACTGAAGTACAATCTGTGCTGAACAGTGTGAAACAGAAACAGATATTATGAGAAGCCATTGCCTCAACGGCATCTGTGTGAATTGCTCTGCATCGATAATTAACAGACCGCAAATCGGTGAAACTGACGCTGTGAATGCAAAAAGGACAATCCAAAGTGTAATGTTGGAATTGATTTGGCAGATTTTGAGAAAGCTTTCAAATGTTTTGGCATAGTTAGTTCCATGGTGTAATGGTGAGCACTCTGGACTCTGAATCCAGCGATCCGAGTTCAAATCTCGGTGAAACCTGAATGTTTGTTGTCCCAGCTGCTGAAAATTTGGACCAAGCATGTAGAAGGCTGCTGTTTGGCAGTTTTGTTGCCTTTGTCATTGATGCTTGATCTGCAAGTCGAGTTTTCAAATCGTGTGTTCAACCGGCAGTTAGCTGTTCCAATCAGCAGAGTAGAAATTAGTTTGCTGTTTAATGCTGCCTTTGCCTGCACAATGTGTGCTGAGATTATCTGTGCAATATGCACTCCGCAGCATGAATAAACGCAATGCCTTTTGAAATGCATGGATTGCACTCAACAAAACGTTGCATTTTCTTTTCATGCCAAGCATTTTGCATGAATGCATTGCAATGCTAACACACGTTTTACCTGGCAAGACTGAAGTACAATCTGTGCTGAACAGTTTGAAACAGAAACAGCTATTTGAGAACCCATAGCCTCAACGGCATCTGTGTGAATTGCTCTGCATCGATAATTAACAGACCGCAAATCGGTGAAACTGACGCTGTGAATGCAAAAAGGACAATCCAAAGTGTAATGTTGGAATTGATTTGGCAGATTTTGAGAAAGCTTTCAAATGTTTTGGCATAGTTGGTTCCATGGTGTAATGGTGAGCACTCTGGACTCTGAGTCCAGCGATCCGAGTTCAAATCTCGGTGGAACCTGAATGTTTGTTGTCCCAGCTGCTGAAAATTTGGACCAAGCATGTAGAAGGCTGCTGTTTGGCAGTTTTGTTGCCTTTGTCATTGATGCTTGATCTGCAAGTCGAGTTTTCAAATCCTGTGTTCAACCGGCAGTCAGCTGTTCCAATCAGCAGAGTCGAAATTAGTTTGCTGTTTAATGCTGCCTTTGCCTGCACAATGTGTGCTGAGATTATCTGTGCAATATGCACTCCGCAGCATGAATAAACGCAATGCCTTTTGAAATGCATGGATTGCACTCAACAAAACGTTGCATTTTCTTTTCATGCCAAGCATTTTGCATGAATGCATTGCAATGCCAACGCACGTTTTACCTGCCAAGACTGAAGTACAATCTGTGCTGAACAGTGTGAAACAGAAACAGATATTATGAGAAGCCATTGCCTCAACGGCATCTGTGTGAATTGCTCTGCATCGATAATTAACAGACCGTAAAGAGGTGAAACTGACGCTGTGAATGCAAAAAGGACAATCCAAAGTGTAATGTTGGAATTGATTTGGCAGATTTTGAGAAAGCTTTCAAATGTTTTGGCATAGTTGGTTCCATGGTGTAATGGTGAGCACTCTGGACTCTGAATCCAGCGATCCGAGTTCAAATCTCGGTGAAACCTGAATGTTTGTTGTCCCAGCTGCTGAAAATTTGGACCAAGCATGTAGAAGGCTGCTGTTTGGCAATTTTGTTGCCTTTGTCATTGATGCTTGATCTGCAAGTCGAGTTTTCAAATCGTGTGTTCAACCGGCAGTTAGCTGTTCCAATCAGCAGAGTAGAAATTAGTTTGCTGTTTAATGCTGCCTTTGCCTGCACAATGTGTGCTGAGATTATCTGTGCAATATGCACTCCGCAGGATGAATAAACGCAATGCCTTTTGAAATGCATGGATTGCACTCAACAAAACGTTGCATTTTCTTTTCATGCCAAGCATTTTGCATGAATGCATTGCAATGCTAACACACGTTTTACCTGGCAAGACTGAAGTACAATCTGTGCTGAACAGTTTGAAACAGAAACAGCTATTTGAGAACCCATAGCCTCAACGGCATCTGTGTGAATTGCTCTGCATCGATAATTAACAGACCGTAAATAGGTGAAACTGACGCTGTGAATGCAAAAATATCAATCCAAAGTGTAATGTTGGAGTTGATTTTGTAGATTTTGAGGAATGTTTCAAATGGGCGACCGTAGTTGATTGCATGGTGAAATGGTGAGCGCTCTGGACTCTAAACTCTAGCAATCCTGGTTCAAATCTCAGGGGAGCCTGAATGCTTGTTGTCCCAGCTGCTGGAAATTCAGGTCAAACAAGTAAAAAACTGCAGGTTTGCAGTTTTGTTGCCTTTGACATTGATGCTTGATCTGCAAGTCGAGTTTTCAAATCGTGTGTTCAACCGGCAGTTCCCTGTTCCAATCAGCAGAGGAAAAATTAGTTTGCTGTTTCATGCTGCATAATGTGTGCTGAGATTATCTGTGCAATAGGCATTCCTCAGGATGAATAAATGCAACGCCTTTTGAAATGCATGCAGTACATGGTTTGCACTCAACAAAACGTTGCATTTTCTTTTCATGCCAAGCATTATGCATGAATGCATTGCAATGCCAACGCACGTTTTACCTGCCAAGACTGAAGTACAATCTGTGCTGAACAGTGTGAAACAGAAACAGATATTATGAGAAGCCATTGCCTCAACGGCATCTGTGTGAATTGCTCTGCATCGATAATTAACAGACCGCAAATCGGTGAAACTGACGCTGTGAATGCAAAAAGGACAATCCAAAGTGTAATGTTGGAATTGATTTGGCAGATTTTGAGAAAGCTTTCAAATGTTTTGGCATAGTTGGTTCCATGGTGTAATGGTGAGCACTCTGGACTCTGAATCCAGCGATCCGAGTTCAAATCTCGGTGAAACCTGAATGTTTGTTGTCCCAGCTGCTGAAAATTTGGACCAAGCATGTAGAAGGCTGCTGTTTGGCAGTTTTGTTGCCTTTGTCATTGATGCTTGATCTGCAAGTCGAGTTTTCAAATCGTGTGTTCAACCGGCAGTTAGCTGTTCCAATCAGCAGAGTAGAAATTAGTTTGCTGTTTAATGCTGCCTTTGCCTGCACAATGTGTGCTGAGATTATCTGTGCAATATGCACTCCGCAGGATGAATAAACGCAATGCCTTTTGAAATGCATGGATTGCACTCAACAAAACGTTGCATTTTCTTTTCATGCCAAGCATTTTGCATGAATGCATTGCAATGCTAACACACGTTTTACCTGGCAAGACTGAAGTACAATCTGTGCTGAACAGTTTGAAACAGAAACAGCTATTTGAGAACCCATAGCCTCAACGGCATCTGTGTGAATTGCTCTGCATCGATAATTAACAGACCGTAAATAGGTGAAACTGACGCTGTGAATGCAAAAATATCAATCCAAAGTGTAATGTTGGAGTTGATTTTGTAGATTTTGAGGAATGTTTCAAATGGGCGACCGTAGTTGATTGCATGGTGAAATGGTGAGCACTCTGGACTCTAAACTCTAGCAATCCTGGTTCAAATCTCAGGGGAGCCTGAATGCTTGTTGTCCCAGCTGCTGGAAATTCAGGTCAAACAAGTAAAAAACTGCAGGTTTGCAGTTTTGTTGCCTTTGACATTGATGCTTGATCTGCAAGTCGAGTTTTCAAATCGTGTGTTCAACCGGCAGTTCCCTGTTCCAATCAGCAGAGGAAAAATTAGTTTGCTGTTTCATGCTGCATAATGTGTGCTGAGATTATCTGTGCAATAGGCATTCCTCAGGATGAATAAATGCAACGCCTTTTGAAATGCATGCAGTACATGGTTTGCACTCAACAAAACGTTGCATTTTCTTTTCATGCCAAGCATGATGCATGAATGCATTGCAATGCCAACGCACGTTTTACCTGGCAAGACTGAAGTACAATCTGTGCTGAACAGTGTGAAACAGAAACAGATATTATGAGAAGCCATTGCCTCAACGGCATCTGTGTGAATTGCTCTGCATCGATAATTAACAGACCGCAAATCGGTGAAACTGACGCTGTGAATGCAAAAAGGACAATCCAAAGTGTAATGTTGGAATTGATTTGGCAGATTTTGAGAAAGCTTTCAAATGTTTTGGCATAGTTGGTTCCATGGTGTAATGGTGAGCACTCTGGACTCTGAATCCAGCGATCTGAGTTCAAATCTCGGTGGAACCTGAATGTTTGTTGTCCCAGCTGCTGAAAATTTGGACCAAGCATGTAGAAGGCTGCTGTTTGGCAGTTTTGTTGCCTTTGTCATTGATGCTTGATCTGCAAGTCGAGTTTTCAAATCGTGTGTTCAACCGGCAGTTAGCTGTTCCAATCAGCAGAGTAGAAATTAGTTTGCTGTTTAATGCTGCCTTTGCCTGCACAATGTGTGCTGAGATTATCTGTGCAATATGCACTCCGCAGCATGAATAAACGCAATGCCTTTTGAAATGCATGGATTGCACTCAACAAAACGTTGCATTTTCTTTTCATGCCAAGCATTTTGCATGAATGCATTGCAATGCTAACACACGTTTTACCTGGCAAGACTGAAGTACAATCTGTGCTGAACAGTTTGAAACAGAAACAGCTATTTGAGAACCCATAGCCTCAACGGCATCTGTGTGAATTGCTCTGCATCGATAATTAACAGACCGTAAATAGGTGAAACTGACGCTGTGAATGCAAAAATATCAATCCAAAGTGTAATGTTGGAGTTGATTTTGTAGATTTTGAGGAATGTTTCAAATGGGCGACCGTAGTTGATTGCATGGTGAAATGGTGAGCACTCTGGACTCTAAACTCTAGCAATCCTGGTTCAAATCTCAGGGGAGCCTGAATGCTTGTTGTCCCAGCTGCTGGAAATTCAGGTCAAACAAGTAAAAAACTGCAGGTTTGCAGTTTTGTTGCCTTTGACATTGATGCTTGATCTGCAAGTCGAGTTTTCAAATCGTGTGTTCAACCGGCAGTTCCCTGTTCCAATCAGCAGAGGAAAAATTAGTTTGCTGTTTCATGCTGCATAATGTGTGCTGAGATTATCTGTGCAATAGGCATTCCTCAGGATGAATAAATGCAACGCCTTTTGAAATGCATGCAGTACATGGTTTGCACTCAACAAAACGTTGCATTTTCTTTTCATGCCAAGCATTATGCATGAATGCATTGCAATGCCAACGCACGTTTTACCTGCCAAGACTGAAGTACAATCTGTGCTGAACAGTGTGAAACAGAAACAGATATTATGAGAAGCCATTGCCTCAACGGCATCTGTGTGAATTGCTCTGCATCGATAATTAACAGACCGCAAATCGGTGAAACTGACGCTGTGAATGCAAAAAGGACAATCCAAAGTGTAATGTTGGAATTGATTTTGCAGATTTTGAGAAAGCTTTCAAATGTTTTGGCATAGTTGGTTCCATGGTGTAATGGTGAGCACTCTGGACTCTGAATCCAGCGATCCGAGTTCAAATCTCGGTGGAACCTGAATGTTTGTTGTCCCAGCTGCTGAAAATTTGGACCAAGCATGTAGAAGGCTGCTGTTTGGCAGTTTTGTTGCCTTTGTCATTGATGCTTGATCTGCAAGTCGAGTTTTCAAATCGTGTGTTCAACCGGCAGTTACCTGTTCCAATCAGCAGAGTAGAAATTAGTTTACTGTTTAATGCTGCCTTTGCCTGCACAATGTGTGCTGAGATTATCTGTGCAATATGCACTCCGCAGGATGAATAAACGCAATGCCTTTTGAAATGCATGGATTGCACTCAACAAAACGTTGCATTTTCTTTTCATGCCAAGCATTTTGCATGAATGCATTGCAATGCTAACACACGTTTTACCTGGCAAGACTGAAGTACAATCTGTGCTGAACAGTTTGAAACAGAAACAGCTATTTGAGAACCCATAGCCTCAACGGCGTCTGTGTGATTTGCTCTGCATCGATAATTAACAGACCGTAAATAGGTGAAACTGACGCTGTGAATGCAAAAATATCAATCCAAAGTGTAATGTTGGAGTTGATTTTGTAGATTTTGAGGAATGTTTCAAATGGGCGACCGTAGTTGATTGCATGGTGAAATGGTGAGCACTCTGGACTCTAAACTCTAGCAATCCTGGTTCAAATCTCAGGAGAGCCTGAATGCTTGTTGTCCCAGCTGCTGGAAATTCAGGTCAAACAAGTAAAAAACTGCAGGTTTGCAGTTTTGTTGCCTTTGACATTGATGCTTGATCTGCAAGTCGAGTTTTCAAATCGTGTGTTCAACCGGCAGTTCCCTGTTCCAATCAGCAGAGGAAAAATTAGTTTGCTGTTTCATGCTGCATAATGTGTGCTGAGATTATCTGTGCAATAGGCATTCCTCAGGATGAATAAATGCAACGCCTTTTGAAATGCATGCAGTACATGGTTTGCACTCAACAAAACGTTGCATTTTCTTTTCATGCCAAGCATTATGCATGAATGCATTGCAATGCCAACGCACGTTTTACCTGCCAAGACTGAAGTACAATCTGTGCTGAACAGTGTGAAACAGAAACAGATATTATGAGAAGCCATTGCCTCAACGGCATCTGTGTGAATTGCTCTGCATCGATAATTAACAGACCGCAAATCGGTGAAACTGACGCTGTGAATGCAAAAAGGACAATCCAAAGTGTAATGTTGGAATTGATTTGGCAGATTTTGAGAAAGCTTTCAAATGTTTTGGCATAGTTGGTTCCATGGTGTAATGGTGAGCACTCTGGACTCTGAATCCAGCGATCCGAGTTCAAATCTCGGTGGAACCTGAATGTTTGTTGTCCCAGCTGCTGAAAATTTGGACCAAGCATGTAGAAGGCTGCTGTTTGGCAGTTTTGTTGCCTTTGTCATTGATGCTTGATCTGCAAGTCGAGTTTTCAAATCGTGTGTTCAACCGGCAGTTACCTGTTCCAATCAGCAGAGTAGAAATTAGTTTACTGTTTAATGCTGCCTTTGCCTGCACAATGTGTGCTGAGATTATCTGTGCAATATGCACTCCGCAGGATGAATAAACGCAATGCCTTTTGAAATGCATGGATTGCACTCAACAAAACGTTGCATTTTCTTTTCATGCCAAGCATTTTGCATGAATGCATTGCAATGCTAACACACGTTTTACCTGGCAAGACTGAAGTACAATCTGTGCTGAACAGTTTGAAACAGAAACAGCTATTTGAGAACCCATAGCCTCAACGGCGTCTGTGTGATTTGCTCTGCATCGATAATTAACAGACCGTAAATAGGTGAAACTGACGCTGTGAATGCAAAAATATCAATCCAAAGTGTAATGTTGGAGTTGATTTTGTAGATTTTGAGGAATGTTTCAAATGGGCGACAGTAGTTGATTCCATGGTGAAATGGTGAGCACTCTGGACTCTAAACTCTAGCAATCCTGGTTCAAATCTCAGGGGAGCCTGAATGCTTGTTGTCCCAGCTGCTGGAAATTCAGGTCAAACAAGTAAAAAACTGCAGGTTTGCAGTTTTGTTGCCTTTGACATTGATGCTTGATCTGCAAGTCGAGTTTTCAAATCGTGTGTTCAACCGGCAGTTCCCTGTTCCAATCAGCAGAGGAAAAATTAGTTTGCTGTTTCATGCTGCATAATGTGTGCTGAGATTATCTGTGCAATAGGCATTCCTCAGGATGAATAAATGCAACGCCTTTTGAAATGCATGCAGTACATGGTTTGCACTCAACAAAACGTTGCATTTTCTTTTCATGCCAAGCATTATGCATGAATTCATTGCAATGCCAACGCACGTTTTACCTGGCAAGACTGAAGTACAATCTGTGCTGAACAGTGTGAAACAGAAACAGATATTATGAGAAGCCATTGCCTCAACGGCATCTGTGTGAATTGCTCTGCATCGATAATTAACAGACCGTAAAGAGGTGAAACTGACGCTGTGAATGCAAAAAGGACAATCCAAAGTGTAATGTTGGAATTGATTTGGCAGATTTTGAGAAAGCTTTCAAATGTTTTGGCATAGTTGGTTCCATGGTGTAATGGTGAGCACTCTGGACTCTGAATCCAGCGATCCGAGTTCAAATCTCGGTGGAACCTGAATGTTTGTTGTCCCAGCTGCTGAAAATTTGGACCAAGCATGTAGAAGGCTGCTGTTTGGCAGTTTTGTTGCCTTTGTCATTGATGCTTGATCTGCAAGTCGAGTTTTCAAATCGTGTGTTCAACCGGCAGTTAGCTGTTCCAATCAGCAGAGTAGAAATTAGTTTGCTGTTTAATGCTGCCTTTGCCTGCACAATGTGTGCTGAGATTATCTGTGCAATATGCACTCCGCAGCATGAATAAACGCAATGCCTTTTGAAATGCACGGATTGCACTCAACAAAACGTTGCATTTTCTTTTCATGCCAAGCATTTTGCATGAATGCATTGCAATGCTAACACACGTTTTACCTGGCAAGACTGAAGTACAATCTGTGCTGAACAGTTTGAAACAGAAACAGCTATTTGAGAACCCATAGCCTCAACGGCATCTGTGTGAATTGCTCTGCATCGATAATTAACAGACCGTAAATAGGTGAAACTGACGCTGTGAATGCAAAAATATCAATCCAAAGTGTAATGTTGGAGTTGATTTTGTAGATTTTGAGGAATGTTTCAAATGGGCGACCGTAGTTGATTGCATGGTGAAATGGTGAGCACTCTGGACTCTAAACTCTAGCAATCCTGGTTCAAATCTCAGGGGAGCCTGAATGCTTGTTGTCCCAGCTGCTGGAAATTCAGGTCAAACAAGTAAAAAACTGCAGGTTTGCAGTTTTGTTGCCTTTGACATTGATGCTTGATCTGCAAGTCGAATTTTCAAATCGTGTGTTCAACCGGCAGTTCCCTGTTCCAATCAGCAGAGGAAAAATTAGTTTGCTGTTTCATGCTGCATAATGTGTGCTGAGATTATCTGTGCAATAGGCATTCCTCAGGATGAATAAATGCAACGCCTTTTGAAATGCATGCAGTACATGGTTTGCACTCAACAAAACGTTGCATTTTCTTTTCATGCCAAGCATTATGCATGAATTCATTGCAATGCCAACGCACGTTTTACCTGGCAAGACTGAAGTACAATCTGTGCTGAACAGTGTGAAACAGAAACAGATATTATGAGAAGCCATTGCCTCAACGGCATCTGTGTGAATTGCTCTGCATCGATAATTAACAGACCGTAAAGAGGTGAAACTGACGCTGTGAATGCAAAAAGGACAATCCAAAGTGTAATGTTGGAATTGATTTGGCAGATTTTGAGAAAGCTTTCAAATGTTTTGGCATAGTTGGTTCCATGGTGTAATGGTGAGCACTCTGGACTCTGAGTCCAGCGATCCGAGTTCAAATCTCGGTGGAACCTGAATGTTTGTTGTCCCAGCTGCTGAAAATTTGGACCAAGCATGTAGAAGGCTGCTGTTTGGCAGTTTTGTTGCCTTTGTCATTGATGCTTGATCTGCAAGTCGAGTTTTCAAATCGTGTGTTCAACCGGCAGTTACCTGTTCCAATCAGCAGAGTAGAAATTAGTTTACTGTTTAATGCTGCCTTTGCCTGCACAATGTGTGCTGAGATTATCTGTGCAATATGCACTCCGCAGGATGAATAAACGCAATGCCTTTTGAAATGCATGGATTGCACTCAACAAAACGTTGCATTTTCTTTTCATGCCAAGCATTTTGCATGAATGCATTGCAATGCTAACACACGTTTTACCTGGCAAGACTGAAGTACAATCTGTGCTGAACAGTTTGAAACAGAAACAGCTATTTGAGAACCCATAGCCTCAACGGCGTCTGTGTGATTTGCTCTGCATCGATAATTAACAGACCGTAAATAGGTGAAACTGACGCTGTGAATGCAAAAATATCAATCCAAAGTGTAATGTTGGAGTTGATTTTGTAGATTTTGAGGAATGTTTCAAATGGGCGACAGTAGTTGATTCCATGGTGAAATGGTGAGCACTCTGGACTCTAAACTCTAGCAATCCTGGTTCAAATCTCAGGGGAGCCTGAATGCTTGTTGTCCCAGCTGCTGGAAATTCAGGTCAAACAAGTAAAAAACTGCAGGTTTGCAGTTTTGTTGCCTTTGACATTGATGCTTGATCTGCAAGTCGAGTTTTCAAATCGTGTGTTCAACCGGCAGTTCCCTGTTCCAATCAGCAGAGGAAAAATTAGTTTGCTGTTTCATGCTGCATAATGTGTGCTGAGATTATCTGTGCAATAGGCATTCCTCAGGATGAATAAATGCAACGCCTTTTGAAATGCATGCAGTACATGGTTTGCACTCAACAAAACGTTGCATTTTCTTTTCATGCCAAGCATTATGCATGAATTCATTGCAATGCCAACGCACGTTTTACCTGGCAAGACTGAAGTACAATCTGTGCTGAACAGTGTGAAACAGAAACAGATATTATGAGAAGCCATTGCCTCAACGGCATCTGTGTGAATTGCTCTGCATCGATAATTAACAGACCGTAAAGAGGTGAAACTGACGCTGTGAATGCAAAAAGGACAATCCAAAGTGTAATGTTGGAATTGATTTGGCAGATTTTGAGAAAGCTTTCAAATGTTTTGGCATAGTTGGTTCCATGGTGTAATGGTGAGCACTCTGGACTCTGAGTCCAGCGATCCGAGTTCAAATCTCGGTGGAACCTGAATGTTTGTTGTCCCAGCTGCTGAAAATTTGGACCAAGCATGTAGAAGGCTGCTGTTTGGCAGTTTTGTTGCCTTTGTCATTGATGCTTGATCTGCAAGTCGAGTTTTCAAATCCTGTGTTCAACCGGCAGTCAGCTGTTCCAATCAGCAGAGTAGAAATTAGTTTGCTGTTTAATGCTGCCTTTGCCTGCACAATGTGTGCTGAGATTATCTGTGCAATATGCACTCCGCAGCATGAATAAACGCAATGCCTTTTGAAATGCATGGATTGCACTCAACAAAACGTTGCATTTTCTTTTCATGCCAAGCATTTTGCATGAATGCATTGCAATGCCAACGCACGTTTTACCTGCCAAGACTGAAGTACAATCTGTGCTGAACAGTGTGAAACAGAAACAGATATTATGAGAAGCCATCTGTGTGAATTGCTCTGCATCGATAATTAACAGACCGTAAAGAGGTGAAACTGACGCTGTGAATGCAAAAAGGACAATCCAAAGTGTAATGTTGGAATTGATTTGGCAGATTTTGAGAAAGCTTTCAAATGTTTTGGCATAGTTGGTTCCATGGTGTAATGGTGAGCACTCTGGACTCTGAATCCAGCGATCCGAGTTCAAATCTCGGTGGAACCTGAATGTTTGTTGTCCCAGCTGCTGAAAATTTGGACCAAGCATGTAGAAGGCTGCTGTTTGGCAGTTTTGTTGCCTTTGTCATTGATGCTTGATCTGCAAGTCGAGTTTTCAAATCGTGTGTTCAACCGGCAGTTAGCTGTTCCAATCAGCAGAGTAGAAATTAGTTTGCTGTTTAATGCTGCCTTTGCCTGCACAATGTGTGCTGAGATTATCTGTGCAATATGCACTCCGCAGCATGAATAAACGCAATGCCTTTTGAAATGCATGGATTGCACTCAACAAAACGTTGCATTTTCTTTTCATGCCAAGCATTTTGCATGAATGCATTGCAATGCTAACACACGTTTTACCTGGCAAGACTGAAGTACAATCTGTGCTGAACAGTTTGAAACAGAAACAGCTATTTGAGAACCCATAGCCTCAACGGCATCTGTGTGAATTGCTCTGCATCGATAATTAACAGACCGTAAATAGGTGAAACTGACGCTGTGAATGCAAAAATATCAATCCAAAGTGTAATGTTGGAGTTGATTTTGTAGATTTTGAGGAATGTTTCAAATGGGCGACCGTAGTTGATTGCATGGTGAAATGGTGAGCACTCTGGACTCTAAACTCTAGCAATCCTGATTCAAATCTCAGGGGAGCCTGAATGCTTGTTGTCCCAGCTGCTGGAAATTCAGGTCAAACAAGTAAAAAACTGCAGGTTTGCAGTTTTGTTGCCTTTGACATTGATGCTTGATCTGCAAGTCGAGTTTTCAAATCGTGTGTTCAACCGGCAGTTCCCTGTTCCAATAAGCAGAGGAAAAATTAGTTTGCTGTTTCATGCTGCATAATGTGTGCTGAGATTATCTGTGCAATAGGCATTCCTCAGGATGAATAAATGCAACGCCTTTTGAAATGCATGCAGTACATGGTTTGCACTCAACAAAACGTTGCATTTTCTTTTCATGCCAAGCATTATGCATGAATGCATTGCAATGCCAACGCACGTTTTACCTGCCAAGACTGAAGTACAATCTGTGCTGAACAGTGTGAAACAGAAACAGATATTATGAGAAGCCATTGCCTCAACGGCATCTGTGTGAATTGCTCTGCATCGATAATTAACAGACCGCAAATCGGTGAAACTGACGCTGTGAATGCAAAAAGGACAATCCAAAGTGTAATGTTGGAATTGATTTGGCAGATTTTGAGAAAGCTTTCAAATGTTTTGGCGTAGTTGGTTCCATGGTGTAATGGTGAGCACTCTGGACTCTGAATCCAGCGATCCGAGTTCAAATCTCGGTGGAACCTGAATGTTTGTTGTCCCAGCTGCTGAAAATTTGGACCAAGCATGTAGAAGGCTGCTGTTTGGCAGTTTTGTTGCCTTTGTCATTGATGCTTGATCTGCAAGTCGAGTTTTCAAATCGTGTGTTCAACCGGCAGTTACCTGTTCCAATCAGCAGAGTAGAAATTAGTTTACTGTTTAATGCTGCCTTTGCCTGCACAATGTGTGCTGAGATTATCTGTGCAATATGCACTCCGCAGGATGAATAAACGCAATGCCTTTTGAAATGCATGGATTGCACTCAACAAAACGTTGCATTTTCTTTTCATGCCAAGCATTTTGCATGAATGCATTGCAATGCTAACACACGTTTTACCTGGCAAGACTGAAGTACAATCTGTGCTGAACAGTTTGAAACAGAAACAGCTATTTGAGAACCCATAGCCTCAACGGCGTCTGTGTGATTTGCTCTGCATCGATAATTAACAGACCGTAAATAGGTGAAACTGACGCTGTGAATGCAAAAATATCAATCCAAAGTGTAATGTTGGAGTTGATTTTGTAGATTTTGAGGAATGTTTCAAATGGGCGACAGTAGTTGATTCCATGGTGAAATGGTGAGCACTCTGGACTCTAAACTCTAGCAATCCTGGTTCAAATCTCAGGGGAGCCTGAATGCTTGTTGTCCCAGCTGCTGGAAATTCAGGTCAAACAAGTAAAAAACTGCAGGTTTGCAGTTTTGTTGCCTTTGACATTGATGCTTGATCTGCAAGTCGAGTTTTCAAATCGTGTGTTCAACCGGCAGTTCCCTGTTCCAATCAGCAGAGGAAAAATTAGTTTGCTGTTTCATGCTGCATAATGTGTGCTGAGATTATCTGTGCAATAGGCATTCCTCAGGATGAATAAATGCAACGCCTTTTGAAATGCATGCAGTACATGGTTTGCACTCAACAAAACGTTGCATTTTCTTTTCATGCCAAGCATTATGCATGAATTCATTGCAATGCCAACGCACGTTTTACCTGGCAAGACTGAAGTACAATCTGTGCTGAACAGTGTGAAACAGAAACAGATATTATGAGAAGCCATTGCCTCAACGGCATCTGTGTGAATTGCTCTGCATCGATAATTAACAGACCGTAAAGAGGTGAAACTGACGCTGTGAATGCAAAAAGGACAATCCAAAGTGTAATGTTGGAATTGATTTGGCAGATTTTGAGAAAGCTTTCAAATGTTTTGGCATAGTTGGTTCCATGGTGTAATGGTGAGCACTCTGGACTCTGAATCCAGCGATCCGAGTTCAAATCTCGGTGGAACCTGAATGTTTGTTGTCCCAGCTGCTGAAAATTTGGACCAAGCATGTAGAAGGCTGCTGTTTGGCAGTTTTGTTGCCTTTATCATTGATGCTTGATCTGCAAGTCGAGTTTTCAAATCCTGTGTTCAACCGGCAGTTAGCTGTTCCAATCAGCAGAGTAGAAATTAGTTTGCTGTTTAATGCTGCCTTTGCCTGCACAATGTGTGCTGAGATTATCTGTGCAATATGCACTCCGCAGCATGAATAAACGCAATGCCTTTTGAAATGCATGGATTGCACTCAACAAAACGTTGCATTTTCTTTTCATGCCAAGCATTTTGCATGAATGCATTGCAATGCCAACGCACGTTTTACCTGCCAAGACTGAAGTACAATCTGTGCTGAACAGTGTGAAACAGAAACAGATATTATGAGAAGCCATTGCCTCAACGGCATCTGTGTGAATTGCTCTGCATCGATAATTAACAGACCGTAAAGAGGTGAAACTGACGCTGTGAATGCAAAAAGGACAATCCAAAGTGTAATGTTGGAATTGATTTGGCAGATTTTGAGAAAGCTTTCAAATGTTTTGGCATAGTTGGTTCCATGGTGTAATGGTGAGCACTCTGGACTCTGAATCCAGCGATCCGAGTTCAAATCTCGGTGAAACCTGAATGTTTGTTGTCCCAGCTGCTGAAAATTTGGACCAAGCATGTAGAAGGCTGCTGTTTGGCAGTTTTGTTGCCTTTGTCATTGATGCTTGATCTGCAAGTCGAGTTTTCAAATCGTGTGTTCAACCGGCAGTTAGCTGTTCCAATCAGCAGAGTAGAAATTAGTTTGCTGTTTAATGCTGCCTTTGCCTGCACAATGTGTGCTGAGATTATCTGTGCAATATGCACTCCGCAGCATGAATAAACGCAATGCCTTTTGAAATGCATGGATTGCACTCAACAAAACGTTGCATTTTCTTTTCATGCCAAGCATTTTGCATGAATGCATTGCAATGCTAACACACGTTTTACCTGGCAAGACTGAAGTACAATCTGTGCTGAACAGTTTGAAACAGAAACAGCTATTTGAGAACCCATAGCCTCAACGGCATCTGTGTGAATTGCTCTGCATCGATAATTAACAGACCGTAAATAGGTGAAACTGACGCTGTGAATGCAAAAATATCAATCCAAAGTGTAATGTTGGAGTTGATTTTGTAGATTTTGAGGAATGTTTCAAATGGGCGACCGTAGTTGATTGCATGGTGAAATGGTGAGCACTCTGGACTCTAAACTCTAGCAATCCTGGTTCAAATCTCAGGGGAACCTGAATGCTTGTTGTCCCAGCTGCTGGAAATTCAGGTCAAACAAGTAAAAAACTGCAGGTTTGCAGTTTTGTTGCCTTTGACATTGATGCTTGATCTGCAAGTCGAGTTTTCAAATCGTGTGTTCAACCGGCAGTTCCCTGTTCCAATCAGCAGAGGAAAAATTAGTTTGCTGTTTCATGCTGCATAATGTGTGCTGAGATTATCTGTGCAATAGGCATTCCTCAGGATGAATAAATGCAACGCCTTTTGAAATGCATGCAGTACATGGTTTGCACTCAACAAAACGTTGCATTTTCTTTTCATGCCAAGCATTATGCATGAATGCATTGCAATGCCAACGCACGTTTTACCTGCCAAGACTGAAGTACAATCTGTGCTGAACAGTGTGAAACAGAAACAGATATTATGAGAAGCCATTGCCTCAACGGCATCTGTGTGAATTGCTCTGCATCGATAATTAACAGACCGCAAATCGGTGAAACTGACGCTGTGAATGCAAAAAGGACAATCCAAAGTGTAATGTTGGAATTGATTTGGCAGATTTTGAGAAAGCTTTCAAATGTTTTGGCATAGTTGGTTCCATGGTGTAATGGTGAGCACTCTGGACTCTGAATCCAGCGATCCGAGTTCAAATCTCGGTGGAACCTGAATGTTTGTTGTCCCAGCTGCTGAAAATTTGGACCAAGCATGTAGAAGGCTGCTGTTTGGCAGTTTTGTTGCCTTTGTCATTGATGCTTGATCTGCAAGTCGAGTTTTCAAATCGTGTGTTCAACCGGCAGTTACCTGTTCCAATCAGCAGAGTAGAAATTAGTTTACTGTTTAATGCTGCCTTTGCCTGCACAATGTGTGCTGAGATTATCTGTGCAATATGCACTCCGCAGGATGAATAAACGCAATGCCTTTTGAAATGCATGGATTGCACTCAACAAAACGTTGCATTTTCTTTTCATGCCAAGCATTTTGCATGAATGCATTGCAATGCTAACACACGTTTTACCTGGCAAGACTGAAGTACAATCTGTGCTGAACAGTTTGAAACAGAAACAGCTATTTGAGAACCCATAGCCTCAACGGCGTCTGTGTGATTTGCTCTGCATCGATAATTAACAGACCGTAAATAGGTGAAACTGACGCTGTGAATGCAAAAATATCAATCCAAAGTGTAATGTTGGAGTTGATTTTGTAGATTTTGAGGAATGTTTCAAATGGGCGACAGTAGTTGATTCCATGGTGAAATGGTGAGCACTCTGGACTCTAAACTCTAGCAATCCTGGTTCAAATCTCAGGGGAGCCTGAATGCTTGTTGTCCCAGCTGCTGGAAATTCAGGTCAAACAAGTAAAAAACTGCAGGTTTGCAGTTTTGTTGCCTTTGACATTGATGCTTGATCTGCAAGTCGAGTTTTCAAATCGTGTGTTCAACCGGCAGTTCCCTGTTCCAATCAGCAGAGGAAAAATTAGTTTGCTGTTTCATGCTGCATAATGTGTGCTGAGATTATCTGTGCAATAGGCATTCCTCAGGATGAATAAATGCAACGCCTTTTGAAATGCATGCAGTACATGGTTTGCACTCAACAAAACGTTGCATTTTCTTTTCATGCCAAGCATTATGCATGAATTCATTGCAATGCCAACGCACGTTTTACCTGGCAAGACTGAAGTACAATCTGTGCTGAACAGTGTGAAACAGAAACAGATATTATGAGAAGCCATTGCCTCAACGGCATCTGTGTGAATTGCTCTGCATCGATAATTAACAGACCGTAAAGAGGTGAAACTGACGCTGTGAATGCAAAAAGGACAATCCAAAGTGTAATGTTGGAATTGATTTGGCAGATTTTGAGAAAGCTTTCAAATGTTTTGGCATAGTTGGTTCCATGGTGTAATGGTGAGCACTCTGGACTCTGAATCCAGCGATCCGAGTTCAAATCTCGGTGGAACCTGAATGTTTGTTGTCCCAGCTGCTGAAAATTTGGACCAAGCATGTAGAAGGCTGCTGTTTGGCAGTTTTGTTGCCTTTGTCATTGATGCTTGATCTGCAAGTCGAGTTTTCAAATCGTGTGTTCAACCGGCAGTTAGCTGTTCCAATCAGCAGAGTAGAAATTAGTTTGCTGTTTAATGCTGCCTTTGCCTGCACAATGTGTGCTGAGATTATCTGTGCAATATGCACTCCGCAGCATGAATAAACGCAATGCCTTTTGAAATGCATGGATTGCACTCAACAAAACGTTGCATTTTCTTTTCATGCCAAGCATTTTGCATGAATGCATTGCAATGCTAACACACGTTTTACCTGGCAAGACTGAAGTACAATCTGTGCTGAACAGTTTGAAACAGAAACAGCTATTTGAGAACCCATAGCCTCAACGGCATCTGTGTGAATTGCTCTGCATCGATAATTAACAGACCGTAAATAGGTGAAACTGACGCTGTGAATGCAAAAATATCAATCCAAAGTGTAATGTTGGAGTTGATTTTGTAGATTTTGAGGAATGTTTCAAATGGGCGACCGTAGTTGATTGCATGGTGAAATGGTGAGCACTCTGGACTCTAAACTCTAGCAATCCTGGTTCAAATCTCAGGGGAGCCTGAATGCTTGTTGTCCCAGCTGCTGGAAATTCAGGTCAAACAAGTAAAAAACTGCAGGTTTGCAGTTTTGTTGCCTTTGACATTGATGCTTGATCTGCAAGTCGAGTTTTCAAATCGTGTGTTCAACCGGCAGTTCCCTGTTCCAATCAGCAGAGGAAAAATTAGTTTGCTGTTTCATGCTGCATAATGTGTGCTGAGATTATCTGTGCAATAGGCATTCCTCAGGATGAATAAATGCAACGCCTTTTGAAATGCATGCAGTACATGGTTTGCACTCAACAAAACGTTGCATTTTCTTTTCATGCCAAGCATTATGCATGAATTCATTGCAATGCCAACGCACGTTTTACCTGCCAAGACTGAAGTACAATCTGTGCTGAACAGTGTGAAACAGAAACAGATATTATGAGAAGCCATTGCCTCAACGGCATCTGTGTGAATTGCTCTGCATCGATAATTAACAGACCGCAAATCGGTGAAACTGACGCTGTGAATGCAAAAAGGACAATCCAAAGTGTAATGTTGGAATTGATTTGGCAGATTTTGAGAAAGCTTTCAAATGTTTTGGCATAGTTGGTTCCATGGTGTAATGGTGAGCACTCTGGACTCTGAATCCAGCGATCCGAGTTCAAATCTCGGTGGAACCTGAATGTTTGTTGTCCCAGCTGCTGAAAATTTGGACCAAGCATGTAGAAGGCTGCTGTTTGGCAGTTTTGTTGCCTTTGTCATTGATGCTTGATCTGCAAGTCGAGTTTTCAAATCGTGTGTTCAACCGGCAGTTACCTGTTCCAATCAGCAGAGTAGAAATTAGTTTACTGTTTAATGCTGCCTTTGCCTGCACAATGTGTGCTGAGATTATCTGTGCAATATGCACTCCGCAGGATGAATAAACGCAATGCCTTTTGAAATGCATGGATTGCACTCAACAAAACGTTGCATTTTCTTTTCATGCCAAGCATTTTGCATGAATGCATTGCAATGCTAACACACGTTTTACCTGGCAAGACTGAAGTACAATCTGTGCTGAACAGTTTGAAACAGAAACAGCTATTTGAGAACCCATAGCCTCAACGGCGTCTGTGTGATTTGCTCTGCATCGATAATTAACAGACCGTAAATAGGTGAAACTGACGCTGTGAATGCAAAAATATCAATCCAAAGTGTAATGTTGGAGTTGATTTTGTAGATTTTGAGGAATGTTTCAAATGGGCGACAGTAGTTGATTCCATGGTGAAATGGTGAGCACTCTGGACTCTAAACTCTAGCAATCCTGGTTCAAATCTCAGGGGAGCCTGAATGCTTGTTGTCCCAGCTGCTGGAAATTCAGGTCAAACAAGTAAAAAACTGCAGGTTTGCAGTTTTGTTGCCTTTGACATTGATGCTTGATCTGCAAGTCGAGTTTTCAAATCGTGTGTTCAACCGGCAGTTCCCTGTTCCAATCAGCAGAGGAAAAATTAGTTTGCTGTTTCATGCTGCATAATGTGTGCTGAGATTATCTGTGCAATAGGCATTCCTCAGGATGAATAAATGCAACGCCTTTTGAAATGCATGCAGTACATGGTTTGCACTCAACAAAACGTTGCATTTTCTTTTCATGCCAAGCATTATGCATGAATTCATTGCAATGCCAACGCACGTTTTACCTGGCAAGACTGAAGTACAATCTGTGCTGAACAGTGTGAAACAGAAACAGATATTATGAGAAGCCATTGCCTCAACGGCATCTGTGTGAATTGCTCTGCATCGATAATTAACAGACCGTAAAGAGGTGAAACTGATGCTGTGAATGCAAAAAGGACAATCCAAAGTGTAATGTTGGAATTGATTTGGCAGATTTTGAGAAAGCTTTCAAATGTTTTGGCATAGTTGGTTCCATGGTGTAATGGTGAGCACTCTGGACTCTGAATCCAGCGATCCGAGTTCAAATCTCGGTGGAACCTGAATGTTTGTTGTCCCAGCTGCTGAAAATTTGGACCAAGCATGTAGAAGGCTGCTGTTTGGCAGTTTTGTTGCCTTTGTCATTGATGCTTCATCTGCAAGTCGAGTTTTCAAATCCTGTGTTCAACCGGCAGTTAGCTGTTCCAATCAGCAGAGTAGAAATTAGTTTGCTGTTTAATGCTGCCTTTGCCTGCACAATGTGTGCTGAGATTATCTGTGCAATATGCACTCCGCAGCATGAATAAACGCAATCCCTTTTGAAATGCATGGATTGCACTCAACAAAACGTTGCATTTTCTTTTCATGCCAAGCATTTTGCATGAATGCATTGCAATGCCAACGCACGTTTTACCTGGCAAGACTGAAGTACAATCTGTGCTGAACAGTTTGAAACAGAAACAGCTATTTGAGAACCCATAGCCTCAACGGCATCTGTGTGAATTGCTCTGCATCGATAATTAACAGACCGTAAATAGGTGAAACTGACGCTGTGAATGCAAAAATATCAATCCAAAGTGTAATGTTGGAGTTGATTTTGTAGATTTTGAGGAATGTTTCAAATGGGCGACCGTAGTTGATTGCATGGTGAAATGGTGAGCACTCTGGACTCTAAACTCTAGCAATCCTGGTTCAAATCTCAGGGGAGCCTGAATGCTTGTTGTCCCAGCTGCTGGAAATTCAGGTCAAACAAGTAAAAAACTGCAGGTTTGCAGTTTTGTTGCCTTTGACATTGATGCTTGATCTGCAAGTCGAGTTTTCAAATCGTGTGTTCAACCAGCAGTTCCCTGTTCCAATCAGCAGAGGAAAAATTAGTTTGCTGTTTCATGCTGCATAATGTGTGCTGAGATTATCTGTGCAATAGGCATTCCTCAGGATGAATAAATGCAACGCCTTTTGAAATGCATGCAGTACATGGTTTGCACTCAACAAAACGTTGCATTTTCTTTTCATGCCAAGCATTATGCATGAATGCATTGCAATGCCAACGCACGTTTTACCTGGCAAGACTGAAGTACAATCTGTGCTGAACAGTGTGAAACAGAAACAGATATTATGAGAAGCCATCTGTGTGAATTGCTCTGCATCGATAATTAACAGACCGTAAAGAGGTGAAACTGACGCTGTGAATGCAAAAAGGACAATCCAAAGTGTAATGTTGGAATTGATTTGGCAGATTTTGAGAAAGCTTTCAAATGTTTTGGCATAGTTGGTTCCATGGTGTAATGGTGAGCACTCTGGACTCTGAATCCAGCGATCCGAGTTCAAATCTCGGTGGAACCTGAATGTTTGTTGTCCCAGCTGCTGAAAATTTGGACCAAGCATGTAGAAGGCTGCTGTTTGGCAGTTTTGTTGCCTTTGTCATTGATGCTTGATCTGCAAGTCGAGTTTTCAAATCGTGTGTTCAACCGGCAGTTAGCTGTTCCAATCAGCAGAGTAGAAATTAGTTTGCTGTTTAATGCTGCCTTTGCCTGCACAATGTGTGCTGAGATTATCTGTGCAATATGCACTCCGCAGCATGAATAAACGCAATGCCTTTTGAAATGCATGGATTGCACTCAACAAAACGTTGCATTTTCTTTTCATGCCAAGCATTTTGCATGAATGCATTGCAATGCTAACACACGTTTTACCTGGCAAGACTGAAGTACAATCTGTGCTGAACAGTTTGAAACAGAAACAGCTATTTGAGAACCCATAGCCTCAACGGCATCTGTGTGAATTGCTCTGCATCGATAATTAACAGACCGTAAATAGGTGAAACTGACGCTGTGAATGCAAAAATATCAATCCAAAGTGTAATGTTGGAGTTGATTTTGTAGATTTTGAGGAATGTTTCAAATGGGTGACCGTAGTTGATTGCATGGTGAAATGGTGAGCACTCTGGACTCTAAACTCTAGCAATCCTGGTTCAAATCTCAGGGGAGCCTGAATGCTTGTTGTCCCAGCTGCTGGAAATTCAGGTCAAACAAGTAAAAAACTGCAGGTTTGCAGTTTTGTTGCCTTTGACATTGATGCTTGATCTGCAAGTCGAGTTTTCAAATCATGTGTTCAACCGGCAGTTCCCTGTTCCAATCAGCAGAGGAAAAATTAGTTTGCTGTTTCATGCTGCATAATGTGTGCTGAGATTATCTGTGCAATAGGCATTCCTCAGGATGAATAAATGCAACGCCTTTTGAAATGCATGCAGTACATGGTTTGCACTCAACAAAACGTTGCATTTTCTTTTCATGCCAAGCATTATGCATGAATGCATTGCAATGCCAACGCACGTTTTACCTGCCAAGACTGAAGTACAATCTGTGCTGAACAGTGTGAAACAGAAACAGATATTATGAGAAGCCATTGCCTCAACGGCATCTGTGTGAATTGCTCTGCATCGATAATTAACAGACCGTAAAGAGGTGAAACTGACGCTGTGAATGCAAAAAGGACAATCCAAAGTGTAATGTTGGAATTGATTTGGCAGATTTTGAGAAAGCTTTCAAATGTTTTGGCATAGTTGGTTCCATGGTGTAATGGTGAGCACTCTGGACTCTGAATCCAGCGATCCGAGTTCAAATCTCGGTGGAACCTGAATGTTTGTTGTCCCAGCTGCTGAAAATTTGGACCAAGCATGTAGAAGGCTGCTGTTTGGCAGTTTTGTTGCCTTTGTCATTGATGCTTGATCTGCAAGTCGAGTTTTCAAATCGTGTGTTCAACCGGCAGTTAGCTGTTCCAATCAGCAGAGTAGAAATTAGTTTGCTGTTTAATGCTGCCTTTGCCTGCACAATGTGTGCTGAGATTATCTGTGCAATATGCACTCCGCAGCATGAATAAACGCAATGCCTTTTGAAATGCATGGATTGCACTCAACAAAACGTTGCATTTTCTTTTCATGCCAAGCATTTTGCATGAATGCATTGCAATGCTAACACACGTTTTACCTGGCAAGACTGAAGTACAATCTGTGCTGAACAGTTTGAAACAGAAACAGCTATTTGAGAACCCATAGCCTCAACGGCATCTGTGTGAATTGCTCTGCATCGATAATTAACAGACCGTAAATAGGTGAAACTGACGCTGTGAATGCAAAAATATCAATCCAAAGTGTAATGTTGGAGTTGATTTTGTAGATTTTGAGGAATGTTTCAAATGGGCGACCGTAGTTGATTCCATGGTGAAATGGTGAGCACTCTGGACTCTAAACTCTAGCAATCCTGGTTCAAATCTCAGGGGAGCCTGAATGCTTGTTGTCCCAGCTGCTGGAAATTCAGGTCAAACAAGTAAAAAACTGCAGGTTTGCAGTTTTGTTGCCTTTGACATTGATGCTTGATCTGCAAGTCGAGTTTTCAAATCGTGTGTTCAACCAGCAGTTCCCTGTTCCAATCAGCAGAGGAAAAATTAGTTTGCTGTTTCATGCTGCATAATGTGTGCTGAGATTATCTGTGCAATAGGCATTCCTCAGGATGAATAAATGCAACGCCTTTTGAAATGCATGCAGTACATGGTTTGCACTCAACAAAACGTTGCATTTTCTTTTCATGCCAAGCATTATGCATGAATGCATTGCAATGCCAATGCACGTTTTACCTGGCAAGACTGAAGTACAATCTGTGCTGAACAGTGTGAAACAGAAACAGATATTATGAGAAGCCATCTGTGTGAATTGCTCTGCATCGATAATTAACAGACCGTAAAGAGGTGAAACTGATGCTGTGAATGCAAAAAGGACAATCCAAAGTGTAATGTTGGAATTGATTTGGCAGATTTTGAGAAAGCTTTCAAATGTTTTGGCATAGTTGGTTCCATGGTGTAATGGTGAGCACTCTGGACTCTGAATCCAGCGATCCGAGTTCAAATCTCGGTGGAACCTGAATGTTTGTTGTCCCAGCTGCTGAAAATTTGGACCAAGCATGTAGAAGGCTGCTGTTTGGCAGTTTTGTTGCCTTTGTCATTGATGCTTCATCTGCAAGTCGAGTTTTCAAATCCTGTGTTCAACCGGCAGTTAGCTGTTCCAATCAGCAGAGTAGAAATTAGTTTGCTGTTTAATGCTGCCTTTGCCTGCACAATGTGTGCTGAGATTATCTGTGCAATATGCACTCCGCAGCATGAATAAACGCAATCCCTTTTGAAATGCATGGATTGCACTCAACAAAACGTTGCATTTTCTTTTCATGCCAAGCATTTTGCATGAATGCATTGCAATGCCAACGCACGTTTTACCTGGCAAGACTGAAGTACAATCTGTGCTGAACAGTTTGAAACAGAAACAGCTATTTGAGAACCCATAGCCTCAACGGCATCTGTGTGAATTGCTCTGCATCGATAATTAACAGACCGTAAATAGGTGAAACTGACGCTGTGAATGCAAAAATATCAATCCAAAGTGTAATGTTGGAGTTGATTTTGTAGATTTTGAGGAATGTTTCAAATGGGCGACCGTAGTTGATTGCATGGTGAAATGGTGAGCACTCTGGACTCTAAACTCTAGCAATCCTGGTTCAAATCTCAGGGGAGCCTGAATGCTTGTTGTCCCAGCTGCTGGAAATTCAGGTCAAACAAGTAAAAAACTGCAGGTTTGCAGTTTTGTTGCCTTTGACATTGATGCTTGATCTGCAAGTCGAGTTTTCAAATCGTGTGTTCAACCAGCAGTTCCCTGTTCCAATCAGCAGAGGAAAAATTAGTTTGCTGTTTCATGCTGCATAATGTGTGCTGAGATTATCTGTGCAATAGGCATTCCTCAGGATGAATAAATGCAACGCCTTTTGAAATGCATGCAGTACATGGTTTGCACTCAACAAAACGTTGCATTTTCTTTTCATGCCAAGCATTATGCATGAATGCATTGCAATGCCAACGCACGTTTTACCTGGCAAGACTGAAGTACAATCTGTGCTGAACAGTGTGAAACAGAAACAGATATTATGAGAAGCCATCTGTGTGAATTGCTCTGCATCGATAATTAACAGACCGTAAAGAGGTGAAACTGACGCTGTGAATGCAAAAAGGACAATCCAAAGTGTAATGTTGGAATTGATTTGGCAGATTTTGAGAAAGCTTTCAAATGTTTTGGCATAGTTGGTTCCATGGTGTAATGGTGAGCACTCTGGACTCTGAATCCAGCGATCCGAGTTCAAATCTCGGTGGAACCTGAATGTTTGTTGTCCCAGCTGCTGAAAATTTGGACCAAGCATGTAGAAGGCTGCTGTTTGGCAGTTTTGTTGCCTTTGTCATTGATGCTTGATCTGCAAGTCGAGTTTTCAAATCGTGTGTTCAACCGGCAGTTAGCTGTTCCAATCAGCAGAGTAGAAATTAGTTTGCTGTTTAATGCTGCCTTTGCCTGCACAATGTGTGCTGAGATTATCTGTGCAATATGCACTCCGCAGCATGAATAAACGCAATGCCTTTTGAAATGCATGGATTGCACTCAACAAAACGTTGCATTTTCTTTTCATGCCAAGCATTTTGCATGAATGCATTGCAATGCTAACACACGTTTTACCTGGCAAGACTGAAGTACAATCTGTGCTGAACAGTTTGAAACAGAAACAGCTATTTGAGAACCCATAGCCTCAACGGCATCTGTGTGAATTGCTCTGCATCGATAATTAACAGACCGTAAATAGGTGAAACTGACGCTGTGAATGCAAAAATATCAATCCAAAGTGTAATGTTGGAGTTGATTTTGTAGATTTTGAGGAATGTTTCAAATGGGCGACCGTAGTTGATTCCATGGTGAAATGGTGAGCACTCTGGACTCTAAACTCTAGCAATCCTGGTTCAAATCTCAGGGGAGCCTGAATGGTTGTTGTCCCAGCTGCTGGAAATTCAGGTCAAACAAGTAAAAAACTGCAGGTTTGCAGATTTGTTCCCTTTGACATTGATGCTTGATCTGCAAGTCGAGTTTTCAAATCGTGTGTTCAACCGGCAGTTCCCTGTTCCAATCAGCAGAGGAAAAATTAGTTTGCTGTTTCATGCTGCATAATGTGTGCTGAGGTTATCTGTGCAATATGCATTCCTCAGGATGAATAAATGCAACGCCTTTTGAAATGCATGCAGTACATGGTTTGCACTCAACAAAACGTTGCATTTTCTTTTCATGCCAAGCATTTTGCATGAATGCATTGCAATGCCAACGCACGTTTTACCTGCCAAGACTGAAGTACAATCTGTGCTGAACAGTGTGAAACAGAAACAGATATTATGAGAAGCCATTGCCTCAACGGCATCTGTGTGAATTGCTCTGCATCGATAATTAACAGACCGTAAATCGGTGAAACTGACGCTGTGAATGCAAAAATATCAATCCAAAGTGTAATGTTGGAGTTGATTTTGTAGATTTTGAGGAATGTTTCAAATGGGCGACCGTAGTTGATTCCATGGTGAAATGGTGAGCACTCTGGACTCTAAACTCTAGCAATCCTGGTTCAAATCTCAGGGGAGCCTGAATGCTTGTTGTCCCAGCTGCTGGAAATTCAGGTCAAACAAGTAAAAAACTGCAGGTTTGCAGTTTTGTTGCCTTTGACATTGATGCTTGATCTGCAAGTCGAGTTTTCAAATCGTGTGTTCAACCAGCAGTTCCCTGTTCCAATCAGCAGAGGAAAAATTAGTTTGCTGTTTCATGCTGCATAATGTGTGCTGAGATTATCTGTGCAATAGGCATTCCTCAGGATGAATAAATGCAACGCCTTTTGAAATGCATGCAGTACATGGTTTGCACTCAACAAAACGTTGCATTTTCTTTTCATGCCAAGCATTATGCATGAATGCATTGCAATGCCAATGCACGTTTTACCTGGCAAGACTGAAGTACAATCTGTGCTGAACAGTGTGAAACAGAAACAGATATTATGAGAAGCCATCTGTGTGAATTGCTCTGCATCGATAATTAACAGACCGTAAAGAGGTGAAACTGATGCTGTGAATGCAAAAAGGACAATCCAAAGTGTAATGTTGGAATTGATTTGGCAGATTTTGAGAAAGCTTTCAAATGTTTTGGCATAGTTGGTTCCATGGTGTAATGGTGAGCACTCTGGACTCTGAATCCAGCGATCCGAGTTCAAATCTCGGTGGAACCTGAATGTTTGTTGTCCCAGCTGCTGAAAATTTGGACCAAGCATGTAGAAGGCTGCTGTTTGGCAGTTTTGTTGCCTTTGTCATTGATGCTTCATCTGCAAGTCGAGTTTTCAAATCCTGTGTTCAACCGGCAGTTAGCTGTTCCAATCAGCAGAGTAGAAATTAGTTTGCTGTTTAATGCTGCCTTTGCCTGCACAATGTGTGCTGAGATTATCTGTGCAATATGCACTCCGCAGCATGAATAAACGCAATCCCTTTTGAAATGCATGGATTGCACTCAACAAAACGTTGCATTTTCTTTTCATGCCAAGCATTTTGCATGAATGCATTGCAATGCCAACGCACGTTTTACCTGGCAAGACTGAAGTACAATCTGTGCTGAACAGTTTGAAACAGAAACAGCTATTTGAGAACCCATAGCCTCAACGGCATCTGTGTGAATTGCTCTGCATCGATAATTAACAGACCGTAAATAGGTGAAACTGACGCTGTGAATGCAAAAATATCAATCCAAAGTGTAATGTTGGAGTTGATTTTGTAGATTTTGAGGAATGTTTCAAATGGGCGACCGTAGTTGATTGCATGGTGAAATGGTGAGCACTCTGGACTCTAAACTCTAGCAATCCTGGTTCAAATCTCAGGGGAGCCTGAATGCTTGTTGTCCCAGCTGCTGGAAATTCAGGTCAAACAAGTAAAAAACTGCAGGTTTGCAGTTTTGTTGCCTTTGACATTGATGCTTGATCTGCAAGTCGAGTTTTCAAATCGTGTGTTCAACCAGCAGTTCCCTGTTCCAATCAGCAGAGGAAAAATTAGTTTGCTGTTTCATGCTGCATAATGTGTGCTGAGATTATCTGTGCAATAGGCATTCCTCAGGATGAATAAATGCAACGCCTTTTGAAATGCATGCAGTACATGGTTTGCACTCAACAAAACGTTGCATTTTCTTTTCATGCCAAGCATTATGCATGAATGCATTGCAATGCCAACGCACGTTTTACCTGGCAAGACTGAAGTACAATCTGTGCTGAACAGTGTGAAACAGAAACAGATATTATGAGAAGCCATCTGTGTGAATTGCTCTGCATCGATAATTAACAGACCGTAAAGAGGTGAAACTGACGCTGTGAATGCAAAAAGGACAATCCAAAGTGTAATGTTGGAATTGATTTGGCAGATTTTGAGAAAGCTTTCAAATGTTTTGGCATAGTTGGTTCCATGGTGTAATGGTGAGCACTCTGGACTCTGAATCCAGCGATCCGAGTTCAAATCTCGGTGGAACCTGAATGTTTGTTGTCCCAGCTGCTGAAAATTTGGACCAAGCATGTAGAAGGCTGCTGTTTGGCAGTTTTGTTGCCTTTGTCATTGATGCTTGATCTGCAAGTCGAGTTTTCAAATCGTGTGTTCAACCGGCAGTTAGCTGTTCCAATCAGCAGAGTAGAAATTAGTTTGCTGTTTAATGCTGCCTTTGCCTGCACAATGTGTGCTGAGATTATCTGTGCAATATGCACTCCGCAGCATGAATAAACGCAATGCCTTTTGAAATGCATGGATTGCACTCAACAAAACGTTGCATTTTCTTTTCATGCCAAGCATTTTGCATGAATGCATTGCAATGCTAACACACGTTTTACCTGGCAAGACTGAAGTACAATCTGTGCTGAACAGTTTGAAACAGAAACAGCTATTTGAGAACCCATAGCCTCAACGGCATCTGTGTGAATTGCTCTGCATCGATAATTAACAGACCGTAAATAGGTGAAACTGACGCTGTGAATGCAAAAATATCAATCCAAAGTGTAATGTTGGAGTTGATTTTGTAGATTTTGAGGAATGTTTCAAATGGGCGACCGTAGTTGATTCCATGGTGAAATGGTGAGCACTCTGGACTCTAAACTCTAGCAATCCTGGTTCAAATCTCAGGGGAGCCTGAATGGTTGTTGTCCCAGCTGCTGGAAATTCAGGTCAAACAAGTAAAAAACTGCAGGTTTGCAGATTTGTTCCCTTTGACATTGATGCTTGATCTGCAAGTCGAGTTTTCAAATCGTGTGTTCAACCGGCAGTTCCCTGTTCCAATCAGCAGAGGAAAAATTAGTTTGCTGTTTCATGCTGCATAATGTGTGCTGAGGTTATCTGTGCAATATGCATTCCTCAGGATGAATAAATGCAACGCCTTTTGAAATGCATGCAGTACATGGTTTGCACTCAACAAAACGTTGCATTTTCTTTTCATGCCAAGCATTTTGCATGAATGCATTGCAATGCCAACGCACGTTTTACCTGCCAAGACTGAAGTACAATCTGTGCTGAACAGTGTGAAACAGAAACAGATATTATGAGAAGCCATTGCCTCAACGGCATCTGTGTGAATTGCTCTGCATCGATAATTAACAGACCGTAAATCGGTGAAACTGACGCTGTGAATGCAAAAAGGACAATCCAAAGTGTAATATTGGAATTGATTTGGCATATTTTGAGAAAGCTTTCAAATGTTTTGGCATAGTTGGTTCCATGGTGTAATGGTGAGCACTCTGGACTCTGAATCCAGCGATCCGAGTTCATATCTCGGTGAAACCTGAATGTTTGTTGTCCCAGCTGCTGAAAATTTGGACCAAGCATGTAGAAGGCTGCTGTTTGGCAGTTTTGTTGCCTTTGTCATTGATGCTTGATCTGCAAGTCGAGTTTTCAAATCGTGTGTTCAACCGGCAGTTAGCTGTTCCAATCAGCAGAGTAGAAATTAGTTTGCTGTTTAATGCTGCCTTTGCCTGCACAATGTGTGCTGAGATTATCTGTGCAATATGCACTCCGCAGCATGAATAAACGCAATGCCTTTTGAAATGCATGGATTGCACTCAACAAAACGTTGCATTTTCTTTTCATGCCAAGCATTTTGCATGAATGCATTGCAATGCTAACACACGTTTTACCTGGCAAGACTGAAGTACAATCTGTGCTGAACAGTTTGAAACAGAAACAGCTATTTGAGAACCCATAGCCTCAACGGCATCTGTGTGAATTGCTCTGCATCGATAATTAACAGACCGTAAATAGGTGAAACTGACGCTGTGAATGCAAAAATATCAATCCAAAGTGTAATGTTGGAGTTGATTTTGTAGATTTTGAGGAATGTTTCAAATGGGCGACCGTAGTTGATTGCATGGTGAAATGGTGAGCACTCTGGACTCTAAACTCTAGCAATCCTGGTTCAAATCTCAGGGGAGCCTGAATGCTTGTTGTCCCAGCTGCTGGAAATTCAGGTCAAACAAGTAAAAAACTGCAGGTTTGCAGTTTTGTTGCCTTTGACATTGATGCTTGATCTGCAAGTCGAGTTTTCAAATCGTGTGTTCAACCGGCAGTTCCCTGTTCCAATCAGCAGAGGAAAAATTAGTTTGCTGTTTCATGCTGCATAATGTGTGCTGAGATTATCTGTGCAATAGGCATTCCTCAGGATGAATAAATGCAACGCCTTTTGAAATGCATGCAGTACATGGTTTGCACTCAACAAAACGTTGCATTTTCTTTTCATGCCAAGCATTATGCATGAATTCATTGCAATGCCAACGCACGTTTTACCTGCCAAGACTGAAGTACAATCTGTGCTGAACAGTGTGAAACAGAAACAGATATTATGAGAAGCCATTGCCTCAACGGCATCTGTGTGAATTGCTCTGCATCGATAATTAACAGACCGCAAATCGGTGAAACTGACGCTGTGAATGCAAAAAGGACAATCCAAAGTGTAATGTTGGAATTGATTTGGCAGATTTTGAGAAAGCTTTCAAATGTTTTGGCATAGTTGGTTCCATGGTGTAATGGTGAGCACTCTGGACTCTGAATCCAGCGATCCGAGTTCAAATCTCGGTGGAACCTGAATGTTTGTTGTCCCAGCTGCTGAAAATTTGGACCAAGCATGTAGAAGGCTGCTGTTTGGCAGTTTTGTTGCCTTTGTCATTGATGCTTGATCTGCAAGTCGAGTTTTCAAATCGTGTGTTCAACCGGCAGTTACCTGTTCCAATCAGCAGAGTAGAAATTAGTTTACTGTTTAATGCTGCCTTTGCCTGCACAATGTGTGCTGAGATTATCTGTGCAATATGCACTCCGCAGGATGAATAAACGCAATGCCTTTTGAAATGCATGGATTGCACTCAACAAAACGTTGCATTTTCTTTTCATGCCAAGCATTTTGCATGAATGCATTGCAATGCTAACACACGTTTTACCTGGCAAGACTGAAGTACAATCTGTGCTGAACAGTTTGAAACAGAAACAGCTATTTGAGAACCCATAGCCTCAACGGCGTCTGTGTGATTTGCTCTGCATCGATAATTAACAGACCGTAAATAGGTGAAACTGACGCTGTGAATGCAAAAATATCAATCCAAAGTGTAATGTTGGAGTTGATTTTGTAGATTTTGAGGAATGTTTCAAATGGGCGACAGTAGTTGATTCCATGGTGAAATGGTGAGCACTCTGGACTCTAAACTCTAGCAATCCTGGTTCAAATCTCAGGGGAGCCTGAATGCTTGTTGTCCCAGCTGCTGGAAATTCAGGTCAAACAAGTAAAAAACTGCAGGTTTGCAGTTTTGTTGCCTTTGACATTGATGCTTGATCTGCAAGTCGAGTTTTCAAATCGTGTGTTCAACCGGCAGTTCCCTGTTCCAATCAGCAGAGGAAAAATTAGTTTGCTGCTTCATGCTGCATAATGTGTGCTGAGATTATCTGTGCAATAGGCATTCCTCAGGATGAATAAATGCAACGCCTTTTGAAATGCATGCAGTACATGGTTTGCACTCAACAAAACGTTGCATTTTCTTTTCATGCCAAGCATTATGCATGAATTCATTGCAATGCCAACGCACGTTTTACCTGGCAAGACTGAAGTACAATCTGTGCTGAACAGTGTGAAACAGAAACAGATATTATGAGAAGCCATTGCCTCAACGGCATCTGTGTGAATTGCTCTGCATCGATAATTAACAGACCGTAAAGAGGTGAAACTGACGCTGTGAATGCAAAAAGGACAATCCAAAGTGTAATGTTGGAATTGATTTGGCAGATTTTGAGAAAGCTTTCAAATGTTTTGGCATAGTTGGTTCCATGGTGTAATGGTGAGCACTCTGGACTCTGAATCCAGCGATCCGAGTTCAAATCTCGGTGGAACCTGAATGTTTGTTGTCCCAGCTGCTGAAAATTTGGACCAAGCATGTAGAAGGCTGCTGTTTGGCAGTTTTGTTGCCTTTGTCATTGATGCTTGATCTGCAAGTCGAGTTTTCAAATCCTGTGTTCAACCGGCAGTCAGCTGTTCCAATCAGCAGATTAGAAATTAGTTTGCTGTTTAATGCTGCCTTTGCCTGCACAATGTGTGCTGAGATTATCTGTGCAATATGCACTCCGCAGCATGAATAAACGCAATGCCTTTTGAAATGCATGGATTGCACTCAACAAAACGTTGCATTTTCTTTTCATGCCAAGCATTTTGCATGAATGCATTGCAATGCCAACGCACGTTTTACCTGCCAAGACTGAAGTACAATCTGTGCTGAACAGTGTGAAACAGAAACAGATATTATGAGAAGCCATTGCCTCAACGGCATCTGTGTGAATTGCTCTGCATCGATAATTAACAGACCGTAAAGAGGTGAAACTGACGCTGTGAATGCAAAAAGGACAATCCAAAGTGTAATGTTGGAATTGATTTGGCAGATTTTGAGAAAGCTTTCAAATGTTTTGGCATAGTTGGTTCCATGGTGTAATGGTGAGCACTCTGGACTCTGAATCCAGCGATCCGAGTTCAAATCTCGGTGAAACCTGAATGTTTGTTGTCCCAGCTGCTGAAAATTTGACCAAGCATGTAGAAGGCTGCTGTTTGGCAGTTTTGTTGCCTTTGTCATTGATGCTTGATCTGCAAGTCGAGTTTTCAAATCGTGTGTTCAACCGGCAGTTAGCTGTTCCAATCAGCAGAGTAGAAATTAGTTTGCTGTTTAATGCTGCCTTTGCCTGCACAATGTGTGCTGAGATTATCTGTGCAATATGCACTCCGCAGCATGAATAAACGCAATGCCTTTTGAAATGCATGGATTGCACTCAACAAAACGTTGCATTTTCTTTTCATGCCAAGCATTTTGCATGAATGCATTGCAATGCTAACACACGTTTTACCTGGCAAGACTGAAGTACAATCTGTGCTGAACAGTTTGAAACAGAAACAGCTATTTGAGAACCCATAGCCTCAACGGCATCTGTGTGAATTGCTCTGCATCGATAATTAACAGACCGTAAATAGGTGAAACTGACGCTGTGAATGCAAAAATATCAATCCAAAGTGTAATGTTGGAGTTGATTTTGTAGATTTTGAGGAATGTTTCAAATGGGCGACCGTAGTTGATTGCATGGTGAAATGGTGAGCACTCTGGACTCTAAACTCTAGCAATCCTGGTTCAAATCTCAGGGGAGCCTGAATGCTTGTTGTCCCAGCTGCTGGAAATTCAGGTCAAACAAGTAAAAAACTGCAGGTTTGCAGTTTTGTTGCCTTTGACATTGATGCTTGATCTGCAAGTCGAGTTTTCAAATCGTGTGTTCAACCAGCAGTTCCCTGTTCCAATCAGCAGAGGAAAAATTAGTTTGCTGTTTCATGCTGCATAATGTGTGCTGAGATTATCTGTGCAATAGGCATTCCTCAGGATGAATAAATGCAACGCCTTTTGAAATGCATGCAGTACATGGTTTGCACTCAACAAAACGTTGCATTTTCTTTTCATGCCAAGCATTATGCATGAATGCATTGCAATGCCAATGCACGTTTTACCTGGCAAGACTGAAGTACAATCTGTGCTGAACAGTGTGAAACAGAAACAGATATTATGAGAAGCCATCTGTGTGAATTGCTCTGCATCGATAATTAACAGACCGTAAAGAGGTGAAACTGATGCTGTGAATGCAAAAAGGACAATCCAAAGTGTAATGTTGGAATTGATTTGGCAGATTTTGAGAAAGCTTTCAAATGTTTTGGCATAGTTGGTTCCATGGTGTAATGGTGAGCACTCTGGACTCTGAATCCAGCGATCCGAGTTCAAATCTCGGTGGAACCTGAATGTTTGTTGTCCCAGCTGCTGAAAATTTGGACCAAGCATGTAGAAGGCTGCTGTTTGGCAGTTTTGTTGCCTTTGTCATTGATGCTTCATCTGCAAGTCGAGTTTTCAAATCCTGTGTTCAACCGGCAGTTAGCTGTTCCAATCAGCAGAGTAGAAATTAGTTTGCTGTTTAATGCTGCCTTTGCCTGCACAATGTGTGCTGAGATTATCTGTGCAATATGCACTCCGCAGCATGAATAAACGCAATCCCTTTTGAAATGCATGGATTGCACTCAACAAAACGTTGCATTTTCTTTTCATGCCAAGCATTTTGCATGAATGCATTGCAATGCCAACGCACGTTTTACCTGGCAAGACTGAAGTACAATCTGTGCTGAACAGTTTGAAACAGAAACAGCTATTTGAGAACCCATAGCCTCAACGGCATCTGTGTGAATTGCTCTGCATCGATAATTAACAGACCGTAAATAGGTGAAACTGACGCTGTGAATGCAAAAATATCAATCCAAAGTGTAATGTTGGAGTTGATTTTGTAGATTTTGAGGAATGTTTCAAATGGGCGACCGTAGTTGATTGCATGGTGAAATGGTGAGCACTCTGGACTCTAAACTCTAGCAATCCTGGTTCAAATCTCAGGGGAGCCTGAATGCTTGTTGTCCCAGCTGCTGGAAATTCAGGTCAAACAAGTAAAAAACTGCAGGTTTGCAGTTTTGTTGCCTTTGACATTGATGCTTGATCTGCAAGTCGAGTTTTCAAATCGTGTGTTCAACCAGCAGTTCCCTGTTCCAATCAGCAGAGGAAAAATTAGTTTGCTGTTTCATGCTGCATAATGTGTGCTGAGATTATCTGTGCAATAGGCATTCCTCAGGATGAATAAATGCAACGCCTTTTGAAATGCATGCAGTACATGGTTTGCACTCAACAAAACGTTGCATTTTCTTTTCATGCCAAGCATTATGCATGAATGCATTGCAATGCCAACGCACGTTTTACCTGGCAAGACTGAAGTACAATCTGTGCTGAACAGTGTGAAACAGAAACAGATATTATGAGAAGCCATCTGTGTGAATTGCTCTGCATCGATAATTAACAGACCGTAAAGAGGTGAAACTGACGCTGTGAATGCAAAAAGGACAATCCAAAGTGTAATGTTGGAATTGATTTGGCAGATTTTGAGAAAGCTTTCAAATGTTTTGGCATAGTTGGTTCCATGGTGTAATGGTGAGCACTCTGGACTCTGAATCCAGCGATCCGAGTTCAAATCTCGGTGGAACCTGAATGTTTGTTGTCCCAGCTGCTGAAAATTTGGACCAAGCATGTAGAAGGCTGCTGTTTGGCAGTTTTGTTGCCTTTGTCATTGATGCTTGATCTGCAAGTCGAGTTTTCAAATCGTGTGTTCAACCGGCAGTTAGCTGTTCCAATCAGCAGAGTAGAAATTAGTTTGCTGTTTAATGCTGCCTTTGCCTGCACAATGTGTGCTGAGATTATCTGTGCAATATGCACTCCGCAGCATGAATAAACGCAATGCCTTTTGAAATGCATGGATTGCACTCAACAAAACGTTGCATTTTCTTTTCATGCCAAGCATTTTGCATGAATGCATTGCAATGCTAACACACGTTTTACCTGGCAAGACTGAAGTACAATCTGTGCTGAACAGTTTGAAACAGAAACAGCTATTTGAGAACCCATAGCCTCAACGGCATCTGTGTGAATTGCTCTGCATCGATAATTAACAGACCGTAAATAGGTGAAACTGACGCTGTGAATGCAAAAATATCAATCCAAAGTGTAATGTTGGAGTTGATTTTGTAGATTTTGAGGAATGTTTCAAATGGGTGACCGTAGTTGATTGCATGGTGAAATGGTGAGCACTCTGGACTCTAAACTCTAGCAATCCTGGTTCAAATCTCAGGGGAGCCTGAATGCTTGTTGTCCCAGCTGCTGGAAATTCAGGTCAAACAAGTAAAAAACTGCAGGTTTGCAGTTTTGTTGCCTTTGACATTGATGCTTGATCTGCAAGTCGAGTTTTCAAATCGTGTGTTCAACCGGCAGTTCCCTGTTCCAATCAGCAGAGGAAAAATTAGTTTGCTGTTTCATGCTGCATAATGTGTGCTGAGATTATCTGTGCAATAGGCATTCCTCAGGATGAATAAATGCAACGCCTTTTGAAATGCATGCAGTACATGGTTTGCACTCAACAAAACGTTGCATTTTCTTTTCATGCCAAGCATTATGCATGAATGCATTGCAATGCCAACGCACGTTTTACCTGCCAAGACTGAAGTACAATCTGTGCTGAACAGTGTGAAACAGAAACAGATATTATGAGAAGCCATTGCCTCAACGGCATCTGTGTGAATTGCTCTGCATCGATAATTAACAGACCGCAAATCGGTGAAACTGACGCTGTGAATGCAAAAAGGACAATCCAAAGTGTAATGTTGGAATTGATTTGGCAGATTTTGAGAAAGCTTTCAAATGTTTTGGCATAGTTGGTTCCATGGTGTAATGGTGAGCACTCTGGACTCTGAATCCAGCGATCCGAGTTCAAATCTCGGTGGAACCTGAATGTTTGTTGTCCCAGCTGCTGAAAATTTGGACCAAGCATGTAGAAGGCTGCTGTTTGGCAGTTTTGTTGCCTTTGTCATTGATGCTTGATCTGCAAGTCGAGTTTTCAAATCCTGTGTTCAACCGGCAGTTAGCTGTTCCAATCAGCAGAGTAGAAATTAGTTTGCTGTTTAATGCTGCCTTTGCCTGCACAATGTGTGCTGAGATTATCTGTGCAATATGCACTCCGCAGCATGAATAAACGCAATGCCTTTTGAAATGCATGGATTGCACTCAACAAAACGTTGCATTTTCTTTTCATGCCAAGCATTTTGCATGAATGCATTGCAATGCTAACACACGTTTTACCTGGCAAGACTGAAGTACAATCTGTGCTGAACAGTTTGAAACAGAAACAGCTATTTGAGAACCCATAGCCTCAACGGCATCTGTGTGAATTGCTCTGCATCGATAATTAACAGACCGTAAATAGGTGAAACTGACGCTGTGAATGCAAAAATATCAATCCAAAGTGTAATGTTGGAGTTGATTTTGTAGATTTTGAGGAATGTTTCAAATGGGCGACCGTAGTTGATTGCATGGTGAAATGGTGAGCACTCTGGACTCTAAACTCTAGCAATCCTGGTTCAAATCTCAGGGGAGCCTGAATGCTTGTTGTCCCAGCTGCTGGAAATTCAGGTCAAACAAGTAAAAAACTGCAGGTTTGCAGTTTTGTTGCCTTTGACATTGATGCTTGATCTGCAAGTCGAGTTTTCAAATCGTGTGTTCAACCGGAAGTTCCCTGTTCCAATCAGCAGAGGAAAAATTAGTTTGCTGTTTCATGCTGCATAATGTGTGCTGAGATTATCTGTGCAATAGGTATTCCTCAGGATGAATAAATGCAACGCCTTTTGAAATGCATGCAGTACATGGTTTGCACTCAACAAAACGTTGCATTTTCTTTTCATGCCAAGCATTATGCATGAATGCATTGCAATGCCAACGCACGTTTTACCTGGCAAGACTGAAGTACAATCTGTGCTGAACAGTGTGAAACAGAAACAGATATTATGAGAAGCCATTGCCTCAACGGCATCTGTGTGAATTGCTCTGCATCGATAATTAACAGACCGTAAAGAGGTGAAACTGACGCTGTGAATGCAAAAAGGACAATCCAAAGTGTAATGTTGGAATTGATTTGGCAGATTTTGAGAAAGCTTTCAAATGTTTTGGCATAGTTGGTTCCATGGTGTAATGGTGAGCACTCTGGACTCTGAATCCAGCGATCCGAGTTCAAATCTCGGTGGAACCTGAATGTTTGTTGTCCCAGCTGCTGAAAATTTGGACCAAGCATGTAGAAGGCTGCTGTTTGGCAGTTTTGTTGCCTTTGTCATTGATGCTTGATCTGCAAGTCGAGTTTTCAAATCGTGTGTTCAACCGGCAGTTAGCTGTTCCAATCAGCAGAGTAGAAATTAGTTTGCTGTTTAATGCTGCCTTTGCCTGCACAATGTGTGCTGAGATTATCTGTGCAATATGCACTCCGCAGCATGAATAAACGCAATGCCTTTTGAAATGCATGGATTGCACTCAACAAAACGTTGCATTTTCTTTTCATGCCAAGCATTTTGCATGAATGCATTGCAATGCTAACACACGTTTTACCTGGCAAGACTGAAGTACAATCTGTGCTGAACAGTTTGAAACAGAAACAGCTATTTGAGAACCCATAGCCTCAACGGCATCTGTGTGAATTGCTCTGCATCAATAATTAACAGACCGTAAATAGGTGAAACTGACGCTGTGAATGCAAAAATATCAATCCAAAGTGTAATGTTGGAGTTGATTTTGTAGATTTTGAGGAATGTTTCAAATGGGCGACCGTAGTTGATTCCATGGTGAAATGGTGAGCACTCTGGACTCTCAACTCCAGCAATCCTGGTTCAAATCTCAGGGGAGCCTGAATGGTTGTTGTCCCAGCTGCTGGAAATTCAGGTCAAACAAGTAAAAAACTGCAGGTTTGCAGTTTTGTTGCCTTTGACATTGATGCTCGATCTGCAAGTCGAGTTTTCAAATCGTGTGTTCAACCGGCAGTTACCTGTTCCAATCAGCAGAGCAGAAATTAGTTTGCTGTTTCATGCTGCATAATGTGCGCTGAGATTATCTGTGCAATATGCATTCCTCAGGATGAATAAATGCAACGCCTTTTGAAATGCATGCAGTACATGGTTTGCACTCAACAAAACGTTGCATTTTCTTTTCATGCCAAGCATTTTGCATGAATGCATTGCAATGCCAACGCACGTTTTACCTGCCAAGACTGAAGTACAATCTGTGCTGAACAGTGTGAAACAGAAATAGATATTATGAGAAGCCATTGCCTCAACGGCATCTGTGTGAATTGCTCTGCATCGATAATTAACAGCCCGTAAATCGGTGAAACTGACGCTGTGAATGCAAAAAGGACAATCCAAAGTGTAATGTTGGAATTGATTTGGCAGATTTTGAGAAAGCTTTCAAATGTTTTGGCATAGTTGGTTCCATGGTGTAATGGTGAGCACTCTGGACTCTGAATCCAGCGATCCGAGTTCAAATCTCGGTGGAACCTGAATGTTTGTTGTCCCAGCTGCTGAAAATTTGGACCAAGCATGTAGAAGGCTGCTGTTTGGCAGTTTTGTTGCCTTTGTCATTGATGCTTGATCTGCAAGTCGAGTTTTCAAATCGTGTGTTCAACCGGCAGTTAGCTGTTCCAATCAGCAGAGTAGAAATTAGTTTGCTGTTTAATGCTGCCTTTGCCTGCACAATGTGTGCTGAGATTATCTGTGCAATATGCACTCCGCAGCATGAATAAACGCAATGCCTTTTGAAATGCATGGATTGCACTCAACAAAACGTTGCATTTTCTTTTCATGCCAAGCATTTTGCATGAATGCATTGCAATGCTAACACACGTTTTACCTGGCAAGACTGAAGTACAATCTGTGCTGAACAGTTTGAAACAGAAACAGCTATTTGAGAACCCATAGCCTCAACGGCATCTGTGTGAATTGCTCTGCATCGATAATTAACAGACCGTAAATAGGTGAAACTGACGCTGTGAATGCAAAAATATCAATCCAAAGTGTAATGTTGGAGTTGATTTTGTAGATTTTGAGGAATGTTTCAAATGGGTGACCGTAGTTGATTGCATGGTGAAATGGTGAGCACTCTGGACTCTAAACTCTAGCAATCCTGGTTCAAATCTCAGGGGAGCCTGAATGCTTGTTGTCCCAGCTGCTGGAAATTCAGGTCAAACAAGTAAAAAACTGCAGGTTTGCAGTTTTGTTGCCTTTGACATTGATGCTTGATCTGCAAGTCGAGTTTTCAAATCATGTGTTCAACCGGCAGTTCCCTGTTCCAATCAGCAGAGGAAAAATTAGTTTGCTGTTTCATGCTGCATAATGTGTGCTGAGATTATCTGTGCAATAGGCATTCCTCAGGATGAATAAATGCAACGCCTTTTGAAATGCATGCAGTACATGGTTTGCACTCAACAAAACGTTGCATTTTCTTTTCATGCCAAGCATTATGCATGAATGCATTGCAATGCCAACGCACGTTTTACCTGCCAAGACTGAAGTACAATCTGTGCTGAACAGTGTGAAACAGAAACAGATATTATGAGAAGCCATTGCCTCAACGGCATCTGTGTGAATTGCTCTGCATCGATAATTAACAGACCGCAAATCGGTGAAACTGACGCTGTGAATGCAAAAAGGACAATCCAAAGTGTAATGTTGGAATTGATTTGGCAGATTTTGAGAAAGCTTTCAAATGTTTTGGCATAGTTGGTTCCATGGTGTAATGGTGAGCACTCTGGACTCTGAATCCAGCGATCCGAGTTCAAATCTCGGTGGAACCTGAATGTTTGTTGTCCCAGCTGCTGAAAATTTGGACCAAGCATGTAGAAGGCTGCTGTTTGGCAGTTTTGTTGCCTTTGTCATTGATGCTTGATCTGCAAGTCGAGTTTTCAAATCGTGTGTTCAACCGGCAGTTACCTGTTCCAATCAGCAGAGTAGAAATTAGTTTACTGTTTAATGCTGCCTTTGCCTGCACAATGTGTGCTGAGATTATCTGTGCAATATGCACTCCGCAGGATGAATAAACGCAATGCCTTTTGAAATGCATGGATTGCACTCAACAAAACGTTGCATTTTCTTTTCATGCCAAGCATTTTGCATGAATATATTGCAATGCTAACACACGTTTTACCTGGCAAGACTGAAGTACAATCTGTGGTGAACAGTTTGAAACAGAAACAGCTATTTGAGAACCCATAGCCTCAACGGCATCTGTGTGATTTGCTCTGCATCGATAATTAACAGACCGTAAATAGGTGAAACTGACGCTGTGAATGCAAAAATATCAATCCAAAGTGTAATGTTGGAGTTGATTTTGTAGATTTTGAGGAATGTTTCAAATGGGCGACAGTAGTTGATTCCATGGTGAAATGGTGAGCACTCTGGACTCTAAACTCTAGCAATCCTGGTTCAAATCTCAGGGGAGCCTGAATGCTTGTTGTCCCAGCTGCTGGAAATTCAGGTCAAACAAGTAAAAAACTGCAGGTTTGCAGTTTTGTTGCCTTTGACATTGATGCTTGATCTGCAAGTCGAGTTTTCAAATCGTGTGTTCAACCGGCAGTTCCCTGTTCCAATCAGCAGAGGAAAAATTAGTTTGCTGTTTCATGCTGCATAATGTGTGCTGAGATTATCTGTGCAATAGGCATTCCTCAGGATGAATAAATGCAACGCCTTTTGAAATGCATGCAGTACATGGTTTGCACTCAACAAAACGTTGCATTTTCTTTTCATGCCAAGCATTATGCATGAATGCATTGCAATGCCAACGCACGTTTTACCTGGCAAGACTGAAGTACAATCTGTGCTGAACAGTGTGAAACAGAAACAGATATTATGAGAAGCCATTGCCTCAACGGCATCTGTGTGAATTGCTCTGCATCGATAATTAACAGACCGTAAAGAGGTGAAACTGACGCTGTGAATGCAAAAAGGACAATCCAAAGTGTAATGTTGGAATTGATTTGGCAGATTTTGAGAAAGCTTTCAAATGTTTTGGCATAGTTGGTTCCATGGTGTAACGGTGAGCACTCTGGACTCTGAATCCAGCGATCCGAGTTCAAATCTCGGTGGAACCTGAATGTTTGTTGTCCCAGCTGCTGAAAATTTGGACCAAGCATGTAGAAGGCTGCTGTTTGGCAGTTTTGTTGCCTTTGTCATTGATGCTTGATCTGCAAGTCGAGTTTTCAAATCGTGTGTTCAACCGGCAGTTAGCTGTTCCAATCAGCAGAGTAGAAATTAGTTTGCTGTTTAATGCTGCCTTTGCCTGCACAATGTGTGCTGAGATTATCTGTGCAATATGCACTCCGCAGCATGAATAAACGCAATGCCTTTTGAAATGCATGGATTGCACTCAACAAAACGTTGCATTTTCTTTTCATGCCAAGCATTTTGCATGAATGCATTGCAATGCTAACACACGTTTTACCTGGCAAGACTGAAGTACAATCTGTGCTGAACAGTTTGAAACAGAAACAGCTATTTGAGAACCCATAGCCTCAACGGCATCTGTGTGAATTGCTCTGCATCAATAATTAACAGACCGTAAATAGGTGAAACTGACGCTGTGAATGCAAAAATATCAATCCAAAGTGTAATGTTGGAGTTGATTTTGTAGATTTTGAGGAATGTTTCAAATGGGCGACCGTAGTTGATTCCATGGTGAAATGGTGAGCACTCTGGACTCTCAACTCCAGCAATCCTGGTTCAAATCTCAGGGGAGCCTGAATGGTTGTTGTCCCAGCTGCTGGAAATTCAGGTCAAACAAGTAAAAAACTGCAGGTTTGCAGTTTTGTTGCCTTTGACATTGATGCTTGATCTGCAAGTCGAGTTTTCAAATCGTGTGTTCAACCGGCAGTTACCTGTTCCAATCAGCAGAGCAGAAATTAGTTTGCTGTTTCATGCTGCATAATGTGCGCTGAGATTATCTGTGCAATATGCATTCCTCAGGATGAATAAATGCAACGCCTTTTGAAATGCATGCAGTACATGGTTTGCACTCAACAAAACGTTGCATTTTCTTTTCATGCCAAGCATTTTGCATGAATGCATTGCAATGCCAACGCACGTTTTACCTGCCAAGACTGAAGTACAATCTGTGCTGAACAGTGTGAAACAGAAATAGATATTATGAGAAGCCATTGCCTCAACGGCATCTGTGTGAATTGCTCTGCATCGATAATTAACAGCCCGTAAATCGGTGAAACTGACGCTGTGAATGCAAAAAGGACAATCCAAAGTGTAATGTTGGAATTGATTTGGCAGATTTTGAGAAAGCTTTCAAATGTTTTGGCATAGTTGGTTCCATGGTGTAATGGTGAGCACTCTGGACTCTGAATCCAGCGATCCGAGTTCAAATCTCGGTGGAACCTGAATGTTTGTTGTCCCAGCTGCTGAAAATTTGGACCAAGCATGTAGAAGGCTGCTGTTTGGCAGTTTTGTTGCCTTTGTCATTGATGCTTGATCTGCAAGTCGAGTTTTCAAATCGTGTGTTCAACCGGCAGTTAGCTGTTCCAATCAGCAGAGTAGAAATTAGTTTGCTGTTTAATGCTGCCTTTGCCTGCACAATGTGTGCTGAGATTATCTGTGCAATATGCACTCCGCAGCATGAATAAACGCAATGCCTTTTGAAATGCATGGATTGCACTCAACAAAACGTTGCATTTTCTTTTCATGCCAAGCATTTTGCATGAATGCATTGCAATGCTAACACACGTTTTACCTGGCAAGACTGAAGTACAATCTGTGCTGAACAGTTTGAAACAGAAACAGCTATTTGAGAACCCATAGCCTCAACGGCATCTGTGTGAATTGCTCTGCATCGATAATTAACAGACCGTAAATAGGTGAAACTGACGCTGTGAATGCAAAAATATCAATCCAAAGTGTAATGTTGGAGTTGATTTTGTAGATTTTGAGGAATGTTTCAAATGGGCGACCGTAGTTGATTGCATGGTGAAATGGTGAGCACTCTGGACTCTAAACTCTAGCAATCCTGGTTCAAATCTCAGGTGGAGCCTGAATGCTTGTTGTCCCAGCTGCTGGAAATTCAGGTCAAACAAGTAAAAAACTGCAGGTTTGCAGTTTTGTTGCCTTTGACATTGATGCTTGATCTGCAAGTCGAGTTTTCAAATCGTGTGTTCAACCGGAAGTTCCCTGTTCCAATCAGCAGAGGAAAAATTAGTTTGCTGTTTCATGCTGCATAATGTGTGCTGAGATTATCTGTGCAATAGGTATTCCTCAGGATGAATAAATGCAACGCCTTTTGAAATGCATGCAGTACATGGTTTGCACTCAACAAAACGTTGCATTTTCTTTTCATGCCAAGCATTATGCATGAATGCATTGCAATGCCAACGCACGTTTTACCTGGCAAGACTGAAGTACAATCTGTGCTGAACAGTGTGAAACAGAAACAGATATTATGAGAAGCCATTGCCTCAACGGCATCTGTGTGAATTGCTCTGCATCGATAATTAACAGACCGTAAAGAGGTGAAACTGACGCTGTGAATGCAAAAAGGACAATCCAAAGTGTAATGTTGGAATTGATTTGGCAGATTTTGAGAAAGCTTTCAAATGTTTTGGCATAGTTGGTTCCATGGTGTAATGGTGAGCACTCTGGACTCTGAATCCAGCGATCCGAGTTCAAATCTCGGTGGAACCTGAATGTTTGTTGTCCCAGCTGCTGAAAATTTGGACCAAGCATGTAGAAGGCTGCTGTTTGGCAGTTTTGTTGCCTTTGTCATTGATGCTTGATCTGCAAGTCGAGTTTTCAAATCGTGTGTTCAACCGGCAGTTAGCTGTTCCAATCAGCAGAGTAGAAATTAGTTTGCTGTTTAATGCTGCCTTTGCCTGCACAATGTGTGCTGAGATTATCTGTGCAATATGCACTCCGCAGCATGAATAAACGCAATGCCTTTTGAAATGCATGGATTGCACTCAACAAAACGTTGCATTTTCTTTTCATGCCAAGCATTTTGCATGAATGCATTGCAATGCTAACACACGTTTTACCTGGCAAGACTGAAGTACAATCTGTGCTGAACAGTTTGAAACAGAAACAGCTATTTGAGAACCCATAGCCTCAACGGCATCTGTGTGAATTGCTCTGCATCAATAATTAACAGACCGTAAATAGGTGAAACTGACGCTGTGAATGCAAAAATATCAATCCAAAGTGTAATGTTGGAGTTGATTTTGTAGATTTTGAGGAATGTTTCAAATGGGCGACCGTAGTTGATTCCATGGTGAAATGGTGAGCACTCTGGACTCTCAACTCCAGCAATCCTGGTTCAAATCTCAGGGGAGCCTGAATGGTTGTTGTCCCAGCTGCTGGAAATTCAGGTCAAACAAGTAAAAAACTGCAGGTTTGCAGTTTTGTTGCCTTTGACATTGATGCTTGATCTGCAAGTCGAGTTTTCAAATCGTGTGTTCAACCGGCAGTTACCTGTTCCAATCAGCAGAGCAGAAATTAGTTTGCTGTTTCATGCTGCATAATGTGCGCTGAGATTATCTGTGCAATATGCATTCCTCAGGATGAATAAATGCAACGCCTTTTGAAATGCATGCAGTACATGGTTTGCACTCAACAAAACGTTGCATTTTCTTTTCATGCCAAGCATTTTGCATGAATGCATTGCAATGCCAACGCACGTTTTATCTGCCAAGACTGAAGTACAATCTGTGCTGAACAGTGTGAAACAGAAATAGATATTATGAGAAGCCATTGCCTCAACGGCATCTGTGTGAATTGCTCTGCATCGATAATTAACAGCCCGTAAATCGGTGAAACTGACGCTGTGAATGCAAAAAGGACAATCCAAAGTGTAATGTTGGAATTGATTTGGCAGATTTTGAGAAAGCTTTCAAATGTTTTGGCATAGTTGGTTCCATGGTGTAATGGTGAGCACTCTGGACTCTGAATCCAGCGATCCGAGTTCAAATCTCAGTGGAACCTGAATGTTTGTTGTCCCAGCTGCTGAAAATTTGGACCAAGCATGTAGAAGGCTGCTCTTTGGCAGTTTTGTTGCCTTTGTCATTGATGCTTGATCTGCAAGTCGAGTTTTCAAATCGTGTGTTCAACCGGCAGTTAGCTGTTCCAATCAGCAGAGTAGAAATTAGTTTGCTGTTTAATGCTGCCTTTGCCTGCACAATGTGTGCTGAGATTATCTGTGCAATATGCACTCCGCAGCATGAATAAACGCAATGCCTTTTGAAATGCATGGATTGCACTCAACAAAACGTTGCATTTTCTTTTCATGCCAAGCATTTTGCATGAATGCATTGCAATGCTAACACACGTTTTACCTGGCAAGACTGAAGTACAATCTGTGCTGAACAGTTTGAAACAGAAACAGCTATTTGAGAACCCATAGCCTCAACGGCATCTGTGTGAATTGCTCTGCATCGATAATTAACAGACCGTAAATAGGTGAAACTGACGCTGTGAATGCAAAAATATCAATCCAAAGTGTAATGTTGGAGTTGATTTTGTAGATTTTGAGGAATGTTTCAAATGGGCGACCGTAGTTGATTGCATGGTGAAATGGTGAGCACTCTGGACTCTCAACTCCAGCAATCCTGGTTCAAATCTCAGGGGAGCCTGAATGGTTGTTGTCCCAGCTGCTGGAAATTCAGGTCAAACAAGTAAAAAACTGCAGGTTTGCAGTTTTGTTGCCTTTGACATTGATGCTTGATCTGCAAGTCGAGTTTTCAAATCGTGTGTTCAACCGGCAGTTACCTGTTCCAATCAGCAGAGCAGAAATTAGTTTGCTGTTTCATGCTGCATAATGTGTGCTGAGATTATCTGTGCAATATGCATTCCTCAGGATGAATAAATGCAACGCCTTTTGAAATGCATGCAGTACATGGTTTGCACTCAACAAAACGTTGCATTTTCTTTTCATGCCAAGCATTATGCATGAATGCATTGCAATGCCAACGCACGTTTTACCTGGCAAGACTGAAGTACAATCTGTGCTGAACAGTGTGAAACAGAAACAGATATTATGAGAAGCCATTGCCTCAACGGCATCTGTGTGAATTGCTCTGCATCGATAATTAACAGACCGTAAATCGGTGAAACTGACGCTGTGAATGCAAAAAGGACAATCCAAAGTGTAATGTTGGAATTGATTTGGCAGATTTTGAGAAAGCTTTCAAATGTTTTGGCATAGTTGGTTCCATGGTGTAATGGTGAGCACTCTGGACTCTGAATCCAGCGATCCGAGTTCAAATCTCGGTGGAACCTGAATGTTTGTTGTCCCAGCTGCTGAAAATTTGGACCAAGCATGTAGAAGGCTGCTGTTTGGCAGTTTTGTTGCCTTTGTCATTGATGCTTGATCTGCAAGTCGAGTTTTCAAATCGTGTGTTCAACCGGCAGTTAGCTGTTCCAATCAGCAGAGTAGAAATTAGTTTGCTGTTTAATGCTGCCTTTGCCTGCACAATGTGTGCTGAGATTATCTGTGCAATATGCACTCCGCAGCATGAATAAACGCAATGCCTTTTGAAATGCATGGATTGCACTCAACAAAACGTTGCATTTTCTTTTCATGCCAAGCATTTTGCATGAATGCATTGCAATGCTAACACACGTTTTACCTGGCAAGACTGAAGTACAATCTGTGCAGAACAGTTTGAAACAGAAACAGCTATTTGAGAACCCATAGCCTCAACTGCATCTGTGTGAATTGCTCTGCATCAATAATTAACAGACCGTAAATAGGTGAAACTGACGCTGTGAATGCAAAAATATCAATCCAAAGTGTAATGTTGGAGTTGATTTTGTAGATTTTGAGGAATGTTTCAAAGGGGCGACCGTAGTTGATTCCATGGTGAAATGGTGAGCACTCTAGACTCTCAACTCCAGCAATCCTGGTTCAAATCTCAGGGGAGCCTGAATGGTTGTTGTCCCAGCTGCTGGAAATTCAGGTCAAACAAGTAAAAAACTGCAGGTTTGCAGTTTTGTTGCCTTTGACATTGATGCTTGATCTGCAAGTCGAGTTTTCAAATCGTGTGTTCAACCGGCAGTTACCTGTTCCAATCAGCAGAGCAGAAATTAGTTTGCTGTTTCATGCTGCATAATGTGTGCTGAGATTATCTGTGCAATATGCATTCCTCAGGATGAATAAATGCAACGCCTTTTGAAATGCATGCAGTACATGGTTTGCACTCAACAAAACGTTGCATTTTCTTTTCATGCCAAGCATTTTGCATGAATGCATTGCAATGCCAACGCACGTTTTACCTGCCAAGACTGAAGTACAATCTGTGCTGAACAGTGTGAAACAGAAACAGATATTATGAGAAGCCATTGCCTCAAGGCATCTGTGTGAATTGCTCTGCATCGATAATTAACAGACCGCAAATCGGTGAAACTGACGCTGTGAATGCAAAAAGGACAATCCAAAGTGTAATGTTGGAATTGATTTGGCAGATTTTGAGAAAGCTTTCAAATGTTTTGGCATAGTTGGTTCCATGGTGTAATGGTGAGCACTCTGGACTCTGAATCCAGCGATCCGAGTTCAAATCTCGGTGGAACCTGAATGTTTGTTGTCCCAGCTGCTGAAAATTTGGACCAAGCATGTAGAAGGCTGCTGTTTGGCAGTTTTGTTGCCTTTGTCATTGATGCTTGATCTGCAAGTCGAGTTTTCAAATCGTGTGTTCAACCGGCAGTTACCTGTTCCAATCAGCAGAGTAGAAATTAGTTTGCTGTTTAATGCTGCCTTTGCCTGCACAATGTGTGCTGAGATTATCTGTGCAATATGCACTCCGCAGCATGAATAAACGCAATGCCTTTTGAAATGCATGGATTGCACTCAACAAAACGTTGCATTTTCTTTTCATGCCAAGCATTTTGCATGAATGCATTGCAATGCGAACACACGTTTTACCTGGCAAGACTGAAGTACAATCTGTGCTGAACAGTTTGAAACAGAAACAGCTATTTGAGAACCCATAGCCTCAACGGCATCTGTGTGAATTGCTCTGCATCGATAATTAACAGACCGTAAATAGGTGAAACTGACGCTGTGAATGCAAAAATATCAATCCAAAGTGTAATGTTGGAGTTGATTTTGTAGATTTTGAGGAATGTTTCAAATGGGCGACAGTAGTTGATTCCATGGTGAAATGGTGAGCACTCTGGACTCTAAACTCTAGCAATCCTGGTTCAAATCTCAGGGGAGCCTGAATGCTTGTTGTCCCAGCTGCTGGAAATTCAGGTCAAACAAGTAAAAAACTGCAGGTTTGCAGTTTTGTTGCCTTTGACATTGATGCTTGATCTGCAAGTCGAGTTTTCAAATCGTGTGTTCAACCGGCAGTTCCCTGTTCCAATCAGCAGAGGAAAAATTAGTTTGCTGTTTCATGCTGCATAATGTGTGCTGAGATTATCTGTGCAATAGGCATTCCTCAGGATGAATAAATGCAACGCCTTTTGAAATGCATGCAGTACATGGTTTGCACTCAACAAAACGTTGCATTTTCTTTTCATGCCAAGCATTATGCATGAATGCATTGCAATGCCAACGCACGTTTTACCTGGCAAGACTGAAGTACAATCTGTGCTGAACAGTGTGAAACAGAAACAGATATTATGAGAAGCCATCTGTGTGAATTGCTCTGCATCGATAATTAACAGACCGTAAAGAGGTGAAACTGACGCTGTGAATGCAAAAAGGACAATCCAAAGTGTAATGTTGGAATTGATTTGGCAGATTTTGAGAAAGCTTTCAAATGTTTTGGCATAGTTGGTTCCATGGTGTAATGGTGAGCACTCTGGACTCTGAATCCAGCGATCCGAGTTCAAATCTCGGTGGAACCTGAATGTTTGTTGTCCCAGCTGCTGAAAATTTGGACCAAGCATGTAGAAGGCTGCTGTTTGGCAGTTTTGTTGCCTTTGTCATTGATGCTTGATCTGCAAGTCGAGTTTTCAAATCGTGTGTTCAACCGGCAGTTAGCTGTTCCAATCAGCAGAGTAGAAATTAGTTTGCTGTTTAATGCTGCCTTTGCCTGCACAATGTGTGCTGAGATTATCTGTGCAATATGCACTCCGCAGCATGAATAAACGCAATGCCTTTTGAAATGCATGGATTGCACTCAACAAAACGTTGCATTTTCTTTTCATGCCAAGCATTTTGCATGAATGCATTGCAATGCTAACACACGTTTTACCTGGCAAGACTGAAGTACAATCTGTGCTGAACAGTTTGAAACAGAAACAGCTATTTGAGAACCCATAGCCTCAACGGCATCTGTGTGAATTGCTCTGCATCGATAATTAACAGACCGTAAATAGGTGAAACTGACGCTGTGAATGCAAAAATATCAATCCAAAGTGTAATGTTGGAGTTGATTTTGTAGATTTTGAGGAATGTTTCAAATGGGCGACCGTAGTTGATTGCATGGTGAAATGGTGAGCACTCTGGACTCTCAACTCCAGCAATCCTGGTTCAAATCTCAGGGGAGCCTGAATGGTTGTTGTCCCAGCTGCTGGAAATTCAGGTCAAACAAGTAAAAAACTGCAGGTTTGCAGTTTTGTTGCCTTTGACATTGATGCTTGATCTGCAAGTCGAGTTTTCAAATCGTGTGTTCAACCGGCAGTTACCTGTTCCAATCAGCAGAGCAGAAATAAGTTTGCTGTTTCATGCTGCATAATGTGTGCTGAGATTATCTGTGCAATATGCATTCCTCAGGATGAATAAATGCAACGCCTTTTGAAATGCATGCAGTACATGGTTTGCACTCAACAAAACGTTGCATTTTCTTTTCATGCCAAGCATTATGCATGAATGCATTGCAATGCCAACGCACGTTTTACCTGGCAAGACTGAAGTACAATCTGTGCTGAACAGTGTGAAACAGAAACAGATATTATGAGAAGCCATTGCCTCAACGGCATCTGTGTGAATTGCTCTGCATCGATAATTAACAGACCGTAAATCGGTGAAACTGACGCTGTGAATGCAAAAAGGACAATCCAAAGTGTAATGTTGGAATTGATTTGGCAGATTTTGAGAAAGCTTTCAAATGTTTTGGCATAGTTGGTTCCATGGTGTAATGGTGAGCACTCTGGACTCTGAATCCAGCGATCCGAGTTCAAATCTCGGTGGAACCTGAATGTTTGTTGTCCCAGCTGCTGAAAATTTGGACCAAGCATGTAGAAGGCTGCTGTTTGGCAGTTTTGTTGCCTTTGTCATTGATGCTTGATCTGCAAGTCGAGTTTTCAAATCGTGTGTTCAACCGGCAGTTAGCTGTTCCAATCAGCAGAGTAGAAATTAGTTTGCTGTTTAATGCTGCCTTTGCCTGCACAATGTGTGCTGAGATTATCTGTGCAATATGCACTCCGCAGCATGAATAAACGCAATGCCTTTTGAAATGCATGGATTGCACTCAACAAAACGTTGCATTTTCTTTTCATGCCAAGCATTTTGCATGAATGCATTGCAATGCTAACACACGTTTTACCTGGCAAGACTGAAGTACAATCTGTGCAGAACAGTTTGAAACAGAAACAGCTATTTGAGAACCCATAGCCTCAACTGCATCTGTGTGAATTGCTCTGCATCAATAATTAACAGACCGTAAATAGGTGAAACTGACGCTGTGAATGCAAAAATATCAATCCAAAGTGTAATGTTGGAGTTGATTTTGTAGATTTTGAGGAATGTTTCAAAGGGGCGACCGTAGTTGATTCCATGGTGAAATGGTGAGCACTCTAGACTCTCAACTCCAGCAATCCTGGTTCAAATCTCAGGGGAGCCTGAATGGTTGTTGTCCCAGCTGCTGGAAATTCAGGTCAAACAAGTAAAAAACTGCAGGTTTGCAGTTTTGTTGCCTTTGACATTGATGCTTGATCTGCAAGTCGAGTTTTCAAATCGTGTGTTCAACCGGCAGTTACCTGTTCCAATCAGCAGAGCAGAAATTAGTTTGCTGTTTCATGCTGCATAATGTGTGCTGAGATTATCTGTGCAATATGCATTCCTCAGGATGAATAAATGCAACGCCTTTTGAAATGCATGCAGTACATGGTTTGCACTCAACAAAACGTTGCATTTTCTTTTCATGCCAAGCATTTTGCATGAATGCATTGCAATGCCAACGCACGTTTTACCTGCCAAGACTGAAGTACAATCTGTGCTGAACAGTGTGAAACAGAAACAGATATTATGAGAAGCCATTGCCTCAAGGCATCTGTGTGAATTGCTCTGCATCGATAATTAACAGACCGCAAATCGGTGAAACTGACGCTGTGAATGCAAAAAGGACAATCCAAAGTGTAATGTTGGAATTGATTTGGCAGATTTTGAGAAAGCTTTCAAATGTTTTGGCATAGTTGGTTCCATGGTGTAATGGTGAGCACTCTGGACTCTGAATCCAGCGATCCGAGTTCAAATCTCGGTGGAACCTGAATGTTTGTTGTCCCAGCTGCTGAAAATTTGGACCAAGCATGTAGAAGGCTGCTGTTTGGCAGTTTTGTTGCCTTTGTCATTGATGCTTGATCTGCAAGTCGAGTTTTCAAATCGTGTGTTCAACCGGCAGTTACCTGTTCCAATCAGCAGAGTAGAAATTAGTTTGCTGTTTAATGCTGCCTTTGCCTGCACAATGTGTGCTGAGATTATCTGTGCAATATGCACTCCGCAGCATGAATAAACGCAATGCCTTTTGAAATGCATGGATTGCACTCAACAAAACGTTGCATTTTCTTTTCATGCCAAGCATTTTGCATGAATGCATTGCAATGCGAACACACGTTTTACCTGGCAAGACTGAAGTACAATCTGTGCTGAACAGTTTGAAACAGAAACAGCTATTTGAGAACCCATAGCCTCAACGGCATCTGTGTGAATTGCTCTGCATCGATAATTAACAGACCGTAAATAGGTGAAACTGACGCTGTGAATGCAAAAATATCAATCCAAAGTGTAATGTTGGAGTTGATTTTGTAGATTTTGAGGAATGTTTCAAATGGGCGACCGTAGTTGATTCCATGGTGAAATGGTGAGCACTCTGGACTCTAAACTCTAGCAATCCTGGTTCAAATCTCAGGGGAGCCTGAATGCTTGTTGTCCCAGCTGCTGGAAATTCAGGTCAAACAAGTAAAAAACTGATGGTTTGCAGTTTTGTTGTCTTTGACATTGATGCTTGATCTGCAAGTCGAGTTTTCAAATCGTGTGTTCAACCGGCAGTTCCCTGTTCCAATCAGCAGAGGAAAAATTAGTTTGCTTTTTCATGCTGCATAATGTGTGCTGAGATTATCTGTGCAATAGGCATTCCTCAGGATGAATAAATGCAACGCCTTTTGAAATGCATGCAGTACATGGTTTGCACTCAACAAAACGTTGCATTTTCTTTTCATGCCAAGCATTATGCATGAATGCATTGCAATGCCAACGCACGTTTTACCTGCCAAGACTGAAGTACAATCTGTGCTGAACAGTGTGAAACAGAAACAGATATTATGAGAAGCCATTGCCTCAACGGCATCTGTGTGAATTGCTCTGCATCGATAATTAACAGACCGTAAAGAGGTGAAACTGACGCTGTGAATGCAAAAAGGACAATCCAAAGTGTAATGTTGGAATTGATTTGGCAGATTTTGAGAAAGCTTTCAAATGTTTTGGCATAGTTGGTTCCATGGTGTAATGGTGAGCACTCTGGACTCTGAATCCAGCGATCTGAGTTCACATCTCGGTGGAACCTGAATGTTTATTGTCCCAGCTGCTGAAAATTTGGACCAAGCATGTAGAAGGCTGCTGTTTGGCAGTTTTGTTGCCTTTGTCATTGATGCTTGATCTGCAAGTCGAGTTTTCAAATCGTGTGTTCAACCGGCAGTTACCTGTTCCAATCAGCAGAGTAGAAATTAGTTTACTGTTTAATGCTGCCTTTGCCTGCACAATGTGTGCTGAGATTATCTGTGCAATATGCACTCCGCAGGATGAATAAACGCAATGCCTTTTGAAATGCATGGATTGCACTCAACAAAACGTTGCATTTTCTTTTCATGCCAAGCATTTTGCATGAATGCATTGCAATGCTAACACACGTTTTACCTGGCAAGACTGAAGTACAATCTGTGCTGAACAGTTTGAAACAGAAACAGCTATTTGAGAACCCATAGCCTCAACGGCATCTGTGTGATTTGCTCTGCATCGATAATTAACAGACCGTAAATAGGTGAAACTGACGCTGTGAATGCAAAAATATCAATCCAAAGTGTAATGTTGGAGTTGATTTTGTAGATTTTGAGGAATGTTTCAAATGGGCGACAGTAGTTGATTCCATGGTGAAATGGTGAGCACTCTGGACTCTAAACTCTAGCAATCCTGGTTCAAATCTCAGGGGAGCCTGAATGCTTGTTGTCCCAGCTGCTGGAAATTCAGGTCAAACAAGTAAAAAACTGCAGGTTTGCAGTTTTGTTGCCTTTGACATTGATGCTTGATCTGCAAGTCGAGTTTTCAAATCGTGTGTTCAACCGGCAGTTCCCTGTTCCAATCAGCAGAGGAAAAATTAGTTTGCTGTTTCATGCTGCATAATGTGTGCTGAGATTATCTGTGCAATAGGCATTCCTCAGGATGAATAAATGCAACGCCTTTTGAAATGCATGCAGTACATGGTTTGCACTCAACAAAACGTTGCATTTTCTTTTCATGCCAAGCATTATGCATGAATGCATTGCAATGCCAACGCACGTTTTACCTGCCAAGACTGAAGTACAATCTGTGCTGAACAGTGTGAAACAGAAACAGATATTATGAGAAGCCATTGCCTCAACGGCATCTGTGTGAATTGCTCTGCATCGATAATTAACAGACCGTAAAGAGGTGAAACTGACGCTGTGAATGCAAAAAGGACAATCCAAAGTGTAATGTTGGAATTGATTTGGCAGATTTTGAGAAAGCTTTCAAATGTTTTGGCATAGTTGGTTCCATGGTGTAATGGTGAGCACTCTGGACTCTGAATCCAGCGATCCGAGTTCAAATCTCGGTGGAACCTGAATGTTTGTTGTCCCAGCTGCTGAAAATTTGGACCAAGCATGTAGAAGGCTGCTGTTTGGCAGTTTTGTTGCCTTTGTCATTGATGCTTGATCTGCAAGTCGAGTTTTCAAATCGTGTGTTCAACCGGCAGTTAGCTGTTCCAATCAGCAGAGTAGAAATTAGTTTGCTGTTTAATGCTGCCTTTGCCTGCACAATGTGTGCTGAGATTATCTGTGCAATATGCACTCCGCAGCATGAATAAACGCAATGCCTTTTGAAATGCATGGATTGCACTCAACAAAACGTTGCATTTTCTTTTCATGCCAAGCATTTTGCATGAATGCATTGCAATGCGAACACACGTTTTACCTGGCAAGACTGAAGTACAATCTGTGCTGAACAGTTTGAAACAGAAACAGCTATTTGAGAACCCATAGCCTCAACGGCATCTGTGTGATTTGCTCTGCATCGATAATTAACAGACCGTAAATAGGTGAAACTGACGCTGTGAATGCAAAAATATCAATCCAAAGTGTAATGTTGGAGTTGATTTTGTAGATTTTGAGGAATGTTTCAATTGGGCAACAGTAGTTGATTCCATGGTGAAATGGTGAGCACTCTGGACTCTAAACTCTAACAATCCTGGTTCAAATCTCAGGGGAGCCTGAATGCTTGTTGTCCCAGCTGCTGGAAATTCAGGTCAAACAAGTAAAAAACTGCAGGTTTGCAGTTTTGTTGCCTTTGACATTGATGCTTGATCTGCAAGTCGAGTTTTCAAATCGTGTGTTCAACCGGCAGTTCCCTGTTCCAATCAGCAGAGGAAAAATTAGTTTGCTGTTTCATGCTGCATAATGTGTGCTGAGATTATCTGTGCAATAGGCATTCCTCAGGATGAATAAATGCAACGCCTTTTGAAATGCATGCAGTACATGGTTTGCACTCAACAAAACGTTGCATTTTCTTTTCATGCCAAGCATTATGCATGAATGCATTGCAATGCCAACACACGTTTTACCTGGCAAGACTGAAGTACAATCTGTGCTGAACAGTGTGAAACAGAAACAGATATTATGAGAAGCCATTGCCTCAACGGCATCTGTGTGAATTGCTCTGCATCGATAATTAACAGACCGTAAAGAGGTGAAACTGACGCTGTGAATGCAAAAAGGACAATCCAAAGTGTAATGTTGGAATTGATTTGGCAGATTTTGAGAAAGCTTTCAAATGTTTTGGCATAGTTGGTTCCATGGTGTAATGGTGAGCACTCTGGACTCTGAATCCAGCGATCTGAGTTCAAATCTCGGTGGAACCTGAATATTTGTTGTCCCAGCTGCTGAAAATTTGGACCAAGCATGTAGAAGGCTGCTGTTTGGCAGTTTTGTTGCCTTTGTCATTGATGCTTGATCTGCAAGTCGAGTTTTCAAATCGTGTGTTCAACCGGCAGTTAGCTGTTCCAATCAGCAGAGTAGAAATTAGTTTGCTGTTTAATGCTGCCTTTGCCTGCACAATGTGTGCTGAGATTATCTGTGCAATATGCACTCCGCAGCATGAATAAACGCAATGCCTTTTGAAATGCATGGATTGCACTCAACAAAACGTTGCATTTTCTTTTCATGCCAAGCATTTTGCATGAATGCATTGCAATGCTAACACATGTTTTACCTGGCAAGACTGAAGTACAATCTGTGCTGAACAGTTTGAAACAGAAACAGCTATTTGAGAACCCATAGCCTCAACGGCATCTGTGTGAATTGCTCTGCATCGATAATTAACAGACCGTAAATAGGTGAAACTGACGCTGTGAATGCAAAAATATCAATCCAAAGTGTAATGTTGGAGTTGATTTTGTAGATTTTGAGGAATGTTTCAAATGGGCGACCGTAGTTGATTCCATGGTGAAATGGTGAGCACTCTGGACTCTAAACTCTAGCAATCCTGGTTCAAATCTCAGGGGAGCCTGAATGCTTGTTGTCCCAGCTGCTGGAAATTCAGGTCAAACAAGTAAAAAACTGCAGGTTTGCAGTTTTGTTGCCTTTGACATTGATGCTTGATCTGCAAGTTGAGTTTTCAAATCGTGTGTTCAACCGGCAGTTCCCTGTTCCAATCAGCAGAGGAAAAATTAGTTTGCTGTTTCATGCTGCATAATGTGTGCTGAGATTATCTGTGCAATAGGCATTCCTCAGGATGAATAAATGCAACGCCTTTTGAAATGCATGCAGTGCATGGTTTGCACTCAACAAAACGTTGCATTTTCTTTTCATGCCAAGCATTATGCATGAATGCATTGCAATGCCAACGCACGTTTTACCTGCCAAGACTGAAGTACAATCTGTGCTGAACAGTGTGAAACAGAAACAGATATTATGAGAAGCCATTGCCTCAACGGCATCTGTGTGAATTGCTCTGCATCGATAATTAACAGACCGCAAATCGGTGAAACTGACGCTGTGAATGCAAAAAGGACAATCCAAAGTGTAATGTTGGAATTGATTTGGCAGATTTTGAGAAAGCTTTCAAATGTTGTGGCATAGTTGGTTCCATGGTGTAATGGTGAGCACTCTGGACTCTGAATCCAGCGATCCGAGTTCAAATCTCGGTGGAACCTGAATGTTTGTTGTCCCAGCTGCTGAAAATTTGGACCAAGCATGTAGAAGGCTGCTGTTTGGCAGTTTTGTTGCCTTTCTCATTGATGCTTGATCTGCAAGTCGAGTTTTCAAATCGTGTGTTCAACCGGCAGTTACCTGTTCCAATCAGCAGAGTAGAAATTAGTTTACTGTTTAATGCTGCCTTTGCCTGCACAATGTGTGCTGAGATTATCTGTGCAATATGCACTCCGCAGCATGAATAAACGCAATGCCTTTTGAAATGCATGGATTGCACTCAACAAAACGTTGCATTTTCTTTTCATGCCAAGCATTTTGCATGAATGCATTGCAATGCTAACACACGTTTTACCTGGCAAGACTGAAGTACAATCTGTGCTGAACAGTTTGAAACAGAAACAGCTATTTGAGAACCCATAGCCTCAACGGCATCTGTGTGATTTGCTCTGCATCGATAATTAACAGACCGTAAATAGGTGAAACTGACGCTGTGAATGCAAAAATATCAATCCAAAGTGTAATGTTGGAGTTGATTTTGTAGATTTTGAGGAATGTTTCAAATGGGCGACAGTAGTTGATTCCATGGTGAAATGGTGAGCACTCTGGACTCTAAACTCTAGCAATCCTGGTTCAAATCTCAGGGGAGCCTGAATGCTTGTTGTCCCAGCTGCTGGAAATTCAGGTCAAACAAGTAAAAAACTGCAGGTTTGCAGTTTTGTTGCCTTTGACATTGATGCTTGATCTGCAAGTCGAGTTTTCAAATCGTGTGTTCAACCGGCAGTTCCCTGTTCCAATCAGCAGAGGAAAAATTAGTTTGCTGTTTCATGCTGCATAATGTGTGCTGAGATTATCTGTGCAATAGGCATTCCTCAGGATGAATAAATGCAACGCCTTTTGAAATGCATGCAGTACATGGTTTGCACTCAACAAAACGTTGCATTTTCTTTTCATGCCAAGCATTTTGCATGAATGCATTGCAATGCCAACGCACGTTTTACCTGCCAAGACTGAAGTACAATCTGTGCTGAACAGTGTGAAACAGAAATAGATATTATGAGAAGCCATTGCCTCAACGGCATCTGTGTGAATTGCTCTGCATCGATAATTAACAGCCCGTAAATCGGTGAAACTGACGCTGTGAATGCAAAAAGGACAATCCAAAGTGTAATGTTGGAATTGATTTGGCAGATTTTGAGAAAGCTTTCAAATGTTTTGGCATAGTTGGTTCCATGGTGTAACGGTGAGCACTCTGGACTCTGAATCCAGCGATCCGAGTTCAAATCTCGGTGGAACCTGAATGTTTGTTGTCCCAGCTGCTGAAAATTTGGACCAAGCATGTAGAAGGCTGCTGTTTGGCAGTTTTGTTGCCTTTGTCATTGATGCTTGATCTGCAAGTCGAGTTTTCAAATCGTGTGTTCAACCGGCAGTTAGCTGTTCCAATCAGCAGAGTAGAAATTAGTTTGCTGTTTAATGCTGCCTTTGCCTGCACAATGTGTGCTGAGATTATCTGTGCAATATGCACTCCGCAGCATGAATAAACGCAATGCCTTTTGAAATGCATGGATTGCACTCAACAAAACGTTGCATTTTCTTTTCATGCCAAGCATTTTGCATGAATGCATTGCAATGCTAACACACGTTTTACCTGGCAAGACTGAAGTACAATCTGTGCTGAACAGTTTGAAACAGAAACAGCTATTTGAGAACCCATAGCCTCAACGGCATCTGTGTGAATTGCTCTGCATCGATAATTAACAGACCGTAAATAGGTGAAACTGACGCTGTGAATGCAAAAATATCAATCCAAAGTGTAATGTTGGAGTTGATTTTGTAGATTTTGAGGAATGTTTCAAATGGGCGACCGTAGTTGATTGCATGGTGAAATGGTGAGCACTCTGGACTCTAAACTCTAGCAATCCTGGTTCAAATCTCATGGGAGCCTGAATGCTTGTTGTCCCAGCTGCTGGAAATTCAGGTCAAACAAGTAAAAAACTGCAGGTTTGCAGTTTTGTTGCCTTTGACATTGATGCTTGATCTGCAAGTCGAGTTTTCAAATCGTGTGTTCAACCGGCAGTTCCCTGTTCCAATCAGCAGAGGAAAAATTAGTTTGCTGTTTCATGCTGCATAATGTGTGCTGAGATTATCTGTGCAATAGGCATTCCTCAGGATGAATAAATGCAACGCCTTTTGAAATGCATGCAGTACATGGTTTGCACTCAACAAAACGTTGCATTTTCTTTTCATGACAAGCATTATGCATGAATGCATTGCAATGCCAACGCACGTTTTACCTGCCAAGACTGAAGTACAATCTGTGCTGAACAGTGTGAAACAGAAACAGATATTATGAGAAGCCATTGCCTCAACGGCATCTGTGTGAATTGCTCTGCATCGATAATTAACAGACCGCAAATCGGTGAAACTGACGCTGTGAATGCAAAAAGGACAATCCAAAGTGTAATGTTGGAATTGATTTGGCAGATTTTGAGAAAGCTTTCAAATGTTTTGGCATAGTTCGTTCCATGGTGTAATGGTGAGCACTCTGGACTCTGAATCCAGCGATCCGAGTTCAAATCTCGGTGAAACCTGAATGTTTGTTGTCCCAGCTGCTGAAAATTTGGACCAAGCATGTAGAAGGCTGCTGTTTGGCAGTTTTGTTGCCTTTGTCATTGATGCTTGATCTGCAAGTCGAGTTTTCAAATCGTGTGTTCAACCGGCAGTTAGCTGTTCCAATCAGCAGAGTAGAAATTAGTTTGCTGTTTAATGCTTCCTTTGCCTGCACAATGTGTGCTGAGATTATCTGTGCAATATGCACTCCGCAGCATGAATAAACGCAATGCCTTTTGAAATGCATGGATTGCACTCAACAAAACGTTGCATTTTCTTTTCATGCCAAGCATTTTGCATGAATGCATTGCAATGCTAACACACGTTTTACCTGGCAAGACTGAAGTACAATCTGTGCTGAACAGTTTGAAACAGAAACAGCTATTTGAGAACCCATAGCCTCAACGGCATCTGTGTGAATTGCTCTGCATCAATAATTAACAGACCGTAAATAGGTGAAACTGACGCTGTGAATGCAAAAATATCAATCCAAAGTGTAATGTTGGAGTTGATTTTGTAGATTTTGAGGAATGTTTCAAATGGGCGACCGTAGTTGATTCCATGGTGAAATGGTGAGCACTCTGGACACTTAACTCCAGCAATCCTGGTTCAAATCTCAGGGGAGCCTGAATGGTTGTTGTCCCAGCTGCTGGAAATTCAGGTCAAACAAGTAAAAAACTGCAGGTTTGCAGTTTTGTTGCCTTTGACATTGATGCTTGATCTGCAAGTCGAGTTTTCAAATCGTGTGTTCAACCGGCAGTTACCTGTTCCAATCAGCAGAGCAGAAATTAGTTTGCTGTTTCATGCTGCATAATGTGTGCTGAGATTATCTGTGCAATATGCATTCCTCAGGATGAATAAATGCAACGCCTTTTGAAATGCATGCAGTACATGGTTTGCACTCAACAAAACGTTGCATTTTCTTTTCATGCCAAGCATTTTGCATGAATGCATTGCAATGCCAACGCACGTTTTACCTGCCAAGACTGAAGTACAATCTGTGCTGAACAGTGTGAAACAGAAATAGATATTATGAGAAGCCATTGCCTCAACGGCATCTGTGTGAATTGCTCTGCATCGATAATTAACAGCCCGTAAATCGGTGAAACTGACGCTGTGAATGCAAAAAGGACAATCCAAAGTGTAATGTTGGAATTGATTTGGCAGATTTTGAGAAAGCTTTCAAATGTTTTGGCATAGTTGGTTCCATGGTGTAATGGTGAGCACTCTGGACTCTAAACTCTAGCAATCCTCGTTCAAATCTCAGGGGAGCCTGAATGTTTGTTGTCCCAGCTGCTGAAAATTTGCACCAAGCATGTAGAAGGCTGCTGTTTGGTAGTTGTGTTGCCTTTGTCATTGATGATTGATCTCTAAGTCCAGTTTTCAACCGGCAGTTAGCTGTTCCAATCAGCAGAGTAGAAATTAGTTTGCTGTTTAATGCTGCCTTTGCCTGCACAATGTGTGCTGAGATTATCTGTGCAATATGCACTCCGCAGCATGAATAAACGCAATGCCTTTTGAAATGCATGGATTGCACTCAACAAAACGTTGCATTTTCTTTTCATGCCAAGCATTTTGCATGAATGCATTGCAATGCTAACACACGTTTTACCTGGCAAGACTGAAGTACAATCTGTGCTGAACAGTTTGAAACAGAAACAGCTATTTGAGAACCCATAGCCTCAACGGCATCTGTGTGAATTGCTCTGCATCGATAATTAACAGACCGTAAATAGGTGAAACTGACGCTGTGAATGCAAAAATATCAATCCAAAGTGTAATGTTGGAGTTGATTTTGTAGATTTTGAGGAATGTTTCAAATGGGCGACCGTAGTTGATTGCATGGTGAAATGGTGAGCACTCTGGACTCTAAACTCTAGCAATGCTGGTTCAAATCTCAGGGGAGCCTGAATGCTTGTTGTCCCAGCTGCTGGAAATTCAGGTCAAACAAGTAAAAAACTGCAGGTTTGCAGTTTTGTTGCCTTTGACATTGATGCTTGATCTGCAAGTCGAGTTTTCAAATCGTGTGTTCAACCGGCAGTTCCCTGTTCCAATCAGCAGAGGAAAAATTAGTTTGCTGTTTCATGCTGCATAATGTGTGCTGAGATTATCTGTGCAATAGGCATTCCTCAGGATGAATAAATGCAACGCCTTTTGAAATGCATGCAGTACATGGTTTGCACTCAACAAAACGTTGCATTTTCTTTTCATGCCAAGCATTATGCATGAATGCATTGCAATGCCAACGCACGTTTTACCTGCCAAGACTGAAGTACAATCTGTGCTGAACAGTGTGAAACAGAAACAGATATTATGAGAAGCCATTGCCTCAACGGCATCTGTGTGAATTGCTCTGCATCGATAATTAACAGACCGCAAATCGGTGAAACTGACGCTGTGAATGCAAAAAGGACAATCCAAAGTGTAATGTTGGAATTGATTTGGCAGATTTTGAGAAAGCTTTCAAATGTTTTGGCATAGTTGGTTCCATGGTGTAATGGTGAGCACTCTGGACTCTGAATCCAGCGATCCGAGTTCAAATCTCGGTGGAACCTGAATGTTTGTTGTCCCAGCTGCTGAAAATTTGGACCAAGCATGTAGAAGGCTGCTGTTTGGCAGTTTTGTTGCCTTTGTCATTGATGCTTGATCTGCAAGTTGAGTTTTCAAATCGTGTGTTCAACCGGCAGTTACCTGTTCCAATCAGCAGAGTAGAAATTAGTTTACTGTTTAATGCTGCCTTTGCCTGCACAATGTGTGCTGAGATTATCTGTGCAATATGCACTCCGCAGCATGAATAAACGCAATGCCTTTTGAAATGCATGGATTGCACTCAACAAAACGTTGCATTTTCTTTTCATGCCAAGCATTTTGCATGAATGCATTGCAATGCTAACACACGTTTTACCTGGCAAGACTGAAGTACAATCTGTGCTGAACAGTTTGAAACAGAAACAGCTATTTGAGAACCCATAGCCTCAACGGCATCTGTGTGAATTGCTCTGCATCAATAATTAACAGACCGTAAATAGGTGAAACTGACGCTGTGAATGCAAAAATATCAATCCAAAGTGTAATGTTGGAGTTGATTTTGTAGATTTTGAGGAATGTTTCAAATGGGCGACCGTAGTTGATTCCATGGTGAAATGGTGAGCACTCTGGACACTTAACTCCAGCAATCCTGGTTCAAATCTCAGGGGAGCCTGAATGGTTGTTGTCCCAGCTGCTGGAAATTCAGGTCAAACAAGTAAAAAACTGCAGGTTTGCAGTTTTGTTGCCTTTGACATTGATGCTTGATCTGCAAGTCGAGTTTTCAAATCGTGTGTTCAACCGGCAGTTACCTGTTCCAATCAGCAGAGCAGAAATTAGTTTGCTGTTTCATGCTGCATAATGTGTGCTGAGATTATCTGTGCAATATGCATTCCTCAGGATGAATAAATGCAACGCCTTTTGAAATGCATGCAGTACATGGTTTGCACTCAACAAAACGTTGCATTTTCTTTTCATGCCAAGCATTTTGCATGAATGCATTGCAATGCCAACGCACGTTTTACCTGCCAAGACTGAAGTACAATCTGTGCTGAACAGTGTGAAACAGAAATAGATATTATGAGAAGCCATTGCCTCAACGGCATCTGTGTGAATTGCTCTGCATCGATAATTAACAGCCCGTAAATCGGTGAAACTGACGCTGTGAATGCAAAAAGGACAATCCAAAGTGTAATGTTGGAATTGATTTGGCAGATTTTGAGAAAGCTTTCAAATGTTTTGGCATAGTTGGTTCCATGGTGTAATGGTGAGCACTCTGGACTCTAAACTCTAGCAATCCTCGTTCAAATCTCAGGGGAGCCTGAATGTTTGTTGTCCCAGCTGCTGAAAATTTGCACCAAGCATGTAGAAGGCTGCTGTTTGGTAGTTGTGTTGCCTTTGTCATTGATGATTGATCTCTAAGTCCAGTTTTCAACCGGCAGTTAGCTGTTCCAATCAGCAGAGTAGAAATTAGTTTGCTGTTTAATGCTGCCTTTGCCTGCACAATGTGTGCTGAGATTATCTGTGCAATATGCACTCCGCAGCATGAATAAACGCAATGCCTTTTGAAATGCATGGATTGCACTCAACAAAACGTTGCATTTTCTTTTCATGCCAAGCATTTTGCATGAATGCATTGCAATGCTAACACACGTTTTACCTGGCAAGACTGAAGTACAATCTGTGCTGAACAGTTTGAAACAGAAACAGCTATTTGAGAACCCATAGCCTCAACGGCATCTGTGTGAATTGCTCTGCATCGATAATTAACAGACCGTAAATAGGTGAAACTGACGCTGTGAATGCAAAAATATCAATCCAAAGTGTAATGTTGGAGTTGATTTTGTAGATTTTGAGGAATGTTTCAAATGGGCGACCGTAGTTGATTGCATGGTGAAATGGTGAGCACTCTGGACTCTAAACTCTAGCAATGCTGGTTCAAATCTCAGGGGAGCCTGAATGCTTGTTGTCCCAGCTGCTGGAAATTCAGGTCAAACAAGTAAAAAACTGCAGGTTTGCAGTTTTGTTGCCTTTGACATTGATGCTTGATCTGCAAGTCGAGTTTTCAAATCGTGTGTTCAACCGGCAGTTCCCTGTTCCAATCAGCAGAGGAAAAATTAGTTTGCTGTTTCATGCTGCATAATGTGTGCTGAGATTATCTGTGCAATAGGCATTCCTCAGGATGAATAAATGCAACGCCTTTTGAAATGCATGCAGTACATGGTTTGCACTCAACAAAACGTTGCATTTTCTTTTCATGCCAAGCATTATGCATGAATGCATTGCAATGCCAACGCACGTTTTACCTGCCAAGACTGAAGTACAATCTGTGCTGAACAGTGTGAAACAGAAACAGATATTATGAGAAGCCATTGCCTCAACGGCATCTGTGTGAATTGCTCTGCATCGATAATTAACAGACCGCAAATCGGTGAAACTGACGCTGTGAATGCAAAAAGGACAATCCAAAGTGTAATGTTGGAATTGATTTGGCAGATTTTGAGAAAGCTTTCAAATGTTTTGGCATAGTTGGTTCCATGGTGTAATGGTGAGCATTCTGGACTCTGAATCTAGCGATCCGAGTTCAAATCTCGGTGGAACCTGAATGTTTGTTGTCCCAGCTGCTGAAAATTTGGACCAAGCATGTAGAAGGCTGCTGTTTGGCAGTTTTGTTGCCTTTGTCATTGATGCTTGATCTGCAAGTCGAGTTTTCAAATCGTGTGTTCAACCGGCAGTTACCTGTTCCAATCAGCAGAGTAGAAATTAGTTTACTGTTTAATGCTGCCTTTGCCTGCACAATGTGTGCTGAGATTATCTGTGCAATATGCACTCCGCAGGATGAATAAACGCAATGCCTTTTGAAATGCATGGATTGCACTCAACAAAACGTTGCATTTTCTTTTCATGCCAAGCATTTTGCATGAATGCATTGCAATGCTAACACACGTTTTACCTGGCAAGACTGAAGTACAATCTGTGCTGAACAGTTTGAAACAGAAACAGCTATTTGAGAACCCATAGCCTCAACGGCATCTGTGTGATTTGCTCTGCATCGATAATTAACAGACCGTAAATAGGTGAAACTGACGCTGTGAATGCAAAAATATCAATCCAAAGTGTAATGTTGGAGTTGATTTTGTAGATTTTGAGGAATGTTTCAAATGGGCGACCGTAGTTGATTCCATGGTGAAATGGTGAGCACTCTGGACTCTAAACTCTAGCAATCCTGGTTCAAATCTCAGGGGAGCCTGAATGCTTGTTGTCCCAGCTGCTGGAAATTCAGGTCAAACAAGTAAAAAACTGCAGGTTTGCAGTTTTGTTGCCTTTGACATTGATGCTTGATCTGCAAGTCGAGTTTTCAAATCGTGTGTTCAACCGGCAGTTCCCTGTTCCAATCAGCAGAGGAAAAATTAGTTTGCTGTTTCATGCTGCATAATGTGTGCTGAGATTATCTGTGCAATAGGCATTCCTCAGGATGAATAAATGCAACGCCTTTTGAAATGCATGCAGTACATGGTTTGCACTCAACAAAACGTTGCATTTTCTTTTCATGCCAAGCATTATGCATGAATGCATTGCAATGCCAACGCACGTTTTACCTGGCAAGACTGAAGTACAATCTGTGCTGAACAGTGTGAAACAGAAACAGATATTATGAGAAGCCATTGCCTCAACGGCATTTGTGTGAATTGCTCTGCATCGATAATTAACAGACCGTAAAGAGGTGAAACTGACGCTGTGAATGCAAAAAGGACAATCCAAAGTGTAATGTTGGAATTGATTTGGCAGATTTTGAGAAAGCTTTCAAATGTTTTGGCATAGTTGGTTCCATGGTGTAACGGTGAGCACTCTGGACTCTGAATCCAGCGATCCGAGTTCAAATCTCGGTGGAACCTGAATGTTTGTTGTCCCAGCTGCTGGAAATTTGGACCAAGCATGTAGAAGGCTGCTGTTTGGCAGTTTTGTTGCCTTTGTCATTGATGCTTGATCTGCAAGTCGAGTTTTCAAATCGTGTGTTCAACCGGCAGTTAGCTGTTCCAATCAGCAGAGTAGAAATTAGTTTGCTGTTTAATGCTGCCTTTGCCTGCACAATGTGTGCTGAGATTATCTGTGCAATATGCACTCCGCAGCATGAATAAACGCAATGCCTTTTGAAATGCATGGATTGCACTCAACAAAACGTTGCATTTTCTTTTCATGCCAAGCATTTTGCATGAATGCATTGCAATGCGAACACATGTTTTACCTGGCAAGACTGAAGTACAATCTGTGCTGAACAGTTTGAAACAGAAACAGCTATTTGAGAACCCATAGCCTCAACGGCATCTGTGTGAATTGCTCTGCATCGATAATTAACAGACCGTAAATAGGTGAAACTGATGCTGTGAATGCAAAAATATCAATCCAAAGTGTAATGTTGGAGTTGATTTTGTAGATTTTGAGGAATGTTTCAAATGGGCGACCGTAGTTGATTCCATGGTGAAATGGTGAGCACTCTGGACTCTAAACTCTAGCAATCCTGGTTCAAATCTCAGGGGAGCCTGAATGCTTGTTGTCCCAGCTGCTGGAAATTCAGGTCAAACAAGTAAAAAACTGCAGGTTTGCAGTTTTGTTGCCTTTGACATTGATGCTTGATCTGCAAGTCGAGTTTTCAAATCGTGTGTTCAACCGGCAGTTCCCTGTTCCAATCAGCAGAGGAAAAATTAGTTTGCTGTTTCATGCTGCATAATGTGTGCTGAGATTATCTGTGCAATAGGCATTCCTCAGGATGAATAAATGCAACGCCTTTTGAAATGCATGCAGTACATGGTTTGCACTCAACAAAACGTTGCATTTTCTTTTCATGCCAAGCATTATGCATGAATGCATTGCAATGCCAACGCATGTTTTACCTGGCAAGACTGAAGTACAATCTGTGCTGAACAGTGTGAAACAGAAACAGATATTATGAGAAGCCATTGCCTCAACGGCATCTGTGTGAATTGCTCTGCATCGATAATTAACAGACCGTAAAGAGGTGAAACTGACGCTGTGAATGCAAAAAGGACAATCCAAAGTGTAATGTTGGAATTGATTTGGCAGATTTTGAGAAAGCTTTCAAATGTTTTGGCATAGTTGGTTCCATGGTGTAATGGTGAGCACTCTGGACTCTGAATCCAGCGATCCGAGTTCAAATCTCGGTGGAACCTGAATGTTTGTTGTCCCAGCTGCTGAAAATTTGGACCAAGCATGTAGAAGGCTGCTGTTTGGCAGTTTTGTTGCCTTTGTCATTGATGCTTGATCTGCAAGTCGAGTTTTCAAATCGTGTGTTCAACCGGCAGTTAGCTGTTCCAATCAGCAGAGTAGAAATTAGTTTGCTGTTTAATGCTGCCTTTGCCTGCACAATGTGTGCTGAGATTATCTGTGCAATATGCACTCCGCAGCATGAATAAACGCAATGCCTTTTGAAATGCATGGATTGCACTCAACAAAACGTTGCATTTTCTTTTCATGCCAAGCATTTTGCATGAATGCATTGCAATGCTAACACACGTTTTACCTGGCAAGACTGAAGTACAATCTGTGCTGAACAGTTTGAAACAGAAACAGCTATTTGAGAACCCATAGCCTCAACGGCATCTGTGTGAATTGCTCTGCATCAATAATTAACAGACCGTAAATAGGTGAAACTGACGCTGTGAATGCAAAAATATCAATCCAAAGTGTAATGTTGGAGTTGATTTTGTAGATTTTGAGGAATGTTTCAAATGGGCGACCGTAGTTGATTCCATGGTGAAATGGTGAGCACTCTGGACTTTCAACTCCAGCAATCCTGGTTCAAATCTCAGGGGAGCCTGAATGGTTGTTGTCCCAGCTGCTGGAAATTCAGGTCAAACAAGTAAAAAACTGCAGGTTTGCAGTTTTGTTGCCTTTGACATTGATGCTTGATCTGCAAGTCGAGTTTTCAAATCGTGTGTTCAACCGGCAGTTACCTGTTCCAATCAGCAGAGCAGAAATTAGTTTGCTGTTTCATGCTGCATAATGTGTGCTGAGATTATCTGTGCAATATGCATTCCTCAGGATGAATAAATGCAACGCCTTTTGAAATGCATGCAGTACATGGTTTGCACTCAACAAAACGTTGCATTTTCTTTTCATGCCAAGCATTTTGCATGAATGCATTGCAATGCCAACGCACGTTTTACCTGCCAAGACTGAAGTACAATCTGTGCTGAACAGTGTGAAACAGAAATAGATATTATGAGAAGCCATTGCCTCAACGGCATCTGTGTGAATTGCTCTGCATCGATAATTAACAGCCCGTAAATCGGTGAAACTGACGCTGTGAATGCAAAAAGGACAATCCAAAGTGTAATGTTGGAATTGATTTGGCAGATTTTGAGAAAGCTTTCAAATGTTTTGGCATAGTTGGTTCCATGGTGTAATGGTGAGCACTCTGGACTCTAAACTCTAGCAATCCTCGTTCAAATCTCAGGGGAGCCTGAATGTTTGTTGTCCCAGCTGCTGAAAATTTGCACCAAGCATGTAGAAGGCTGCTGTTTGGTAGTTGTGTTGCCTTTGTCATTGATGATTGATCTCCAAGTCCAGTTTTCAACCGGCAGTTAGCTGTTCCAATCAGCAGAGTAGAAATTAGTTTGCTGTTTAATGCTGCCTTTGCCTGTACAATGTGTGCTGAGATTATCTGTGCAATATGCTCTCCACAGGATGAATAAACGCAATGCCTTTTGAAATGCATGGATTGCACTCAACAAAACGTTGCATTTTCTTTTCATGCCAAGCATTATGCATGAATGCATTGCAATGCCAACGCACGTTTTACCTGCCAAGACTGAAGTACAATCTGTGCTGAACAGTGTGAAACAGAAACAGATATTATGAGAAGCCATTGCCTCAACGGCATCTGTGTGAATTGCTCTGCATCGATAATTAACAGACCGTAAATCGGTGAAACTGACGCTGTGAATGCAAAAAGGACAATCCAAAGTGTAATGTTGGAATTGATTTGGCAGATTTTGAGAAAGCTTTCAAATGTTTTGGCATCGTTAGTTCCATGGTGTAATGGTGAGCACTCTGGACTCTGAATCCAGCGATCCGAGTTCAAATCTCGGTGGAACCTGAATGTTTGTTGTCCCAGCTGCTGAAAATTTGGACCAAGCATGTAGAAGGCTGCTGTTTGGCAGTTTTGTTGCCTTTCTCATTGATGCTTGATCTGCAAGTCGAGTTTTCAAATCGTGTGTTCAACCGGCAGTTAGCTGTTCCAATCAGCAGAGTAGAAATTAGTTTGCTGTTTAATGCTGCCTTTGCCTGCACAATGTGTGCTGAGATTATCTGTGCAATATGCACTCCGCAGCATGAATAAACGCAATGCCTTTTGAAATGCATGGATTGCACTCAACAAAACGTTGCATTTTCTTTTCATGCCAAGCATTTTGCATGAATGCATTGCAATGCTAACACACGTTTTACCTGGCAAGACTGAAGTACAATCTGTGCTGAACAGTTTGAAACAGAAACAGCTATTTGAGAACCCATAGCCTCAACGGCATCTGTGTGAATTGCTCTGCATCGATAATTAACGGACCGTAAATAGGTGAAACTGACGCTGTGAATGCAAAAATATCAATCCAAAGTGTAATGTTGGAGTTGATTTTGTAGATTTTGAGGAATGTTTCAAATGGGCGACCGGAGTTGATTCCATGGTGAAATGGTGAGCACTCTGGACTCTAAACTCTAGCAATCATGGTTCAAATCTCAGGGGAGTCTGAATGCTTGTTGTCCCAGCTGCTGGAAATTCAGGTCAAACAAGTAAAAAACTGCAGGTTTGCAGTTTTGTTGCCTTTGACATTGATGCTTGATCTGCAAGTCGAGTTTTCAAATCGTGTGTTCAACCGGCAGTTCCCTGTTCCAATCAGCAGAGGAAAAATTAGTTTGCTGTTTCATGCTGCATTATGTGTGCTGAGATTATATGTGCAATAGGCATTCCTTAGGATGAATAAATGCAACGCCTTTTGAAATGCATGCAGTACATGGTTTGCACTCAACAAAACGTTGCATTTTCTTTTCATGCCAAGCATTATGCATGAATGCATTGCAATGCCAACGCACGTTTTACCTGCCAAGACTGAAGTACAATCTGTGCTGAACAGTGTGAAACAGAAACAGATATTATGAGAAGCCATTGCCTCAACGGCATCTGTGTGAATTGCTCTGCATCGATAATTAACAGACCGTAAATAGGTGAAACTGACGCTGTGAATGCAAAAAGGACAATCCAAAGTGTAATGTTGGAATTGATTTGGCAGATTTTGAGAAAGCTTTCAAATGTTTTGGCATAGTTGGTTCCATGGTGTAATGGTGAGAACTCTGGACTCTGAATCCAGCGATCTGAGTTCAAATCTCCGTGGAACCTGAATGTTTGTTGTCCCAGCTGCTGAAAATTTGGACCAAGCATGTAGAAGGCTGCTGTTTGGCAGTTTTATTGCCTTTGTCATTGATGCTTGATCTGCAAGTCGAGTTTTCAAATCGTGTGTTCAACCGGCAGTTAGCTGTTCCAATCAGCAGAGTAGAAATTAGTTTGCTGTTTAATGCTGCCTTTGCCTGCACAATGTGTGCTGAGATTATCTGTGCAATATGCACTCCGCAGCATGAATAAACGCAATGCCTTTTGAAATGCATGGATTGCACTCAACAAAACGTTGCATTTTCTTTTCATGGCAAGCATTTTGCATGAATTCATTGCAATGCTAACACACGTTTTACCTGGCAAGACTGAAGTACAATCTGTGCTGAACAGTTTGAAACAGAAACAGCTATTTGAGAACCCATAGCCTCAACGGCATCTGTGTGAATTGCTCTGCATCGATAATTAACAGACCGTAAATAGGTGAAACTGACGCTGTGAATGCAAAAATATCAATCCAAAGTGTAATGTTGGAGTTGATTTTGTAGATTTTGAGAAATGTTTCAAATGGGCGACCGTAGTTGATTGCATGGTGAAATGGTGAGCACTCTGAACTCTAAACTCTAGCAATCCTGGTTCAAATCTCAGGGGAGCCTGAATGCTTGTTGTCCCAGCTGCTGGAAATTCAGGTCAAACAAGTAAAAAACTGCAGGTTTGCAGTTTTGTTGCCTTTGACATTGATGCTTGATCTGCAAGTCGAGTTTTCAAATCGTGTGTTCAACCGGCAGTTCCCTGTTCCAATCAGCAGAGGAAAAATTAGTTTGCTGTTTCATGCTGCATAATGTGTGCTGAGATTATCTGTGCAATAGGCATTCCTCAGGATGAATAAATGCAACGCCTTTTGAAATGCATGCAGTACATGGTTTGCACTCAACAAAACGTTGCATTTTCTTTTCATGCCAAGCATTATGCATGAATGCATTGCAATGCCAACGCACGTTTTACCTGCCAAGACTGAAGTACAATCTGTGCTGAACAGTGTGAAACAGAAACAGATATTATGAGAAGCCATTGCCTCAACGGCATCTGTGTGAAATGCTCTGCATCGATAATTAACAGACCGTAAATCGGTGAAACTGACGCTGTGAATGCAAAAAGGACAATCCAAAGTGTAATGTTGGAATTGATTTGGCAGATTTTGAGAAAGCTTTCAAATGTTTTGGCATCGTTAGTTCCATGGTGTAATGGTGAGCACTCTGGACTCTGAATCCAGCGATCCGAGTTCAAATCTCGGTGGAACCTGAATGTTTGTTGTCCCAGCTGCTGAAAATTTGGACCAAGCATGTAGAAGGCTGCTGTTTGGCAGTTTTGTTGCCTTTCTCATTGATGCTTGATCTGCAAATCGAGTTTTCAAATCGTGTGTTCAACCGGCAGTTACCTGTTCCAATCAGCAGAGTAGAAATTAGTTTGCTGTTTAATGCTGCCTTTGCCTGCACAATGTGTGCTGAGATTATCTGTGCAATATGCACTCCGCAGCATGAATAAACGCAATGCCTTTTGAAATGCATGGATTGCACTCAACAAAACGTTGCATTTTCTTTTCATGCCAAGTATTTTGCATGAATGCATTGCAATGCTAACACACGTTTTACCTGGCAAGACTGAAGTACAATCTGTGCTGAACAGTTTGAAACAGAAACAGCTATTTGAAAACCCATAGCCTCAACGGCATCTGTGTGAATTGCTCTGCATCGATAATTAACAGACCGTAAATAGGTGAAACTGACGCTGTGAATGCAAAAATATCAATCCAAAGTGTAATGTTGGAGTTGATTTTGTAGATTTTGAGGAATGTTTCAAATGGGCGACCGGAGTTGATTGCATGGTGAAATGGTGAGCACTCTGGATTCTAAACTCTAGCAAACCTGGTTCAAATCTCAGGGGAGCCTGAATGCTTGTTGTCCCAGCTGCTGGAAATTCAGGTCAAACAAGTAAAAAACTGCAGGTTTGCAGTTTTGTTGCCTTTGACATTGATGCTTGATCTGCAAGTCGAGTTTTCAAATCGTGTGTTCAACCGGCAGTTCCCTGTTCCAATCAGCAGAGGAAAAATTAGTTTGCTGTTTCATGCTGCATAATGTGTGCTGAGATTATCTGTGCAATATGCATTCCTCAGGATGAATAAATGCAACGCCTTTTGAAATGCATGCAGTACATGGTTTGCACTCAACAAAACGTTGCATTTTCTTTTCATGCCAAGCATTATGCATGAATGCATTGCAATGCCAACGCACGTTTTACCTGCCAAGACTGAAGTACAATCTGTGCTGAACAGTGTGAAACAGAAACAGATATTATGAGAAGCCATTGCCTCAACGGCATCTGTGTGAATTGCTCTGCATCGATAATTAACAGACCGTAAAGAGGTGAAACTGACGCTGTGAATGCAAAAAGGACAATCCAAAGTGTAATGTTGGAATTGGTTTGGCAGATTTTGAGAAAGCTTTCAAATGTTTTGGCATAGTTGGTTCCATGGTGTAATGGTGAGCACTCTGGACTCTGAATCCAGCGATCTGAGTTCAAATCTCGGTGGAACCTGAATGTTTGTTGTCCCAGCTGCTTAAAATTTGGACCAAGCATGTAGAAGGCTGCTGTTTGGCAGTTTTATTGCCTTTGTCATTGATGCTTGATCTGCAAGTCGAGTTTTCAAATCGTGTGTTCAACCGGCAGTTACCTGTTCCAATCAGCAGAGTAGAAATTAGTTTCCTGTTTTATGCTGCCTTTGCCTGCACAATGTGTGCTGAGATTATCTGTGCAATATGCACTCCGCAGCATGAATAAACGCAATGCCTTTTGAAATGCATGGATTGCACTCAACAAAACGTTGCATTTTCTTTTCATGCCAAGCATTGCTATGCTAACACACGTTTTACCTGGCAAGACTGAAGTACAATCTGTGCTGAACAGTTTGAAACAGAAACAGCTATTTGAGAACCCATAGCCTCAACGGCATCTGTGTGAATTGCTCTGCATCGATAATTAACAGACCGTAAATAGGTGAAACTGACGCTGTGAATGCAAAAATATCAATCCAAAGTGTAATGTTGGAGTTGATTTTGTAGATTTTGAGGAATGTTTCAAATGAGCGACCGTAGTTGATTGCGTGGTGAAATGGTGAGCACTCTGGACTCTAAACTCTAGCAATCCTGGTTCAAATCTCAGGGGAGCCTGAATGCTTGTTGTGCCAGCTGCTGGAAATTCAGGTCAAACAAGTAAAAAACTGCAGGTTTGTAGTTTTGTTGCCTTTGACATTGATGCTTGATCTGCAAGTCGAGTTTTCAAATCGTGTGTTCAACCGGCAGTTCCCTGTTCCAATCAGCAGAGGAAAAATTAGTTTGCTGTTTCATGCTGCATAATGTGTGCTGAGATTATCTGTGCAATATGCATTCCTCAGGATGAATAAATGCAACGCCTTTTGAAATGCATGCAGTACATGGTTTGCACTCAACAAAACGTTGCATTTTCTTTTCATGCCAAGCATTTTGCATGAATGCATTGCAATGCCAACGCACGTTTTACCTGGCAAGACTGAAGTACAATCTGTGGTGAACAGTGTGAAACAGAAACAGATATTATGAGAAGCCATTGCCTCAACGGCATCTGTGTGAATTGCTCTGCATCGATAATTAACAGACCGTAAATAGGTGAAACTGACGCTGTGAATGCAAAAAGGACAATCCAAAGTGTAATGTTGGAATTGATTTGGCAGATTTTGAGAAAGCTTTCAAATGTTTTGGTATAGTTGGTTCCATGGTGTAATGTTGAGCACTGTGGACTCTGATCCAGCGATCCGAGTTCAAATCTCGGTGCAACCAGAATGCTTGTTGTCCCAGCTGCTGAAAATTTGGACCAAGCACATCGAAGACTGCTGTTTGGCAGTTTTGTTGCCTTTGTCATTGATGCTTGAACTCCAAGTCTAGTTGACAAATCGTGTGTTCAACCGGCTGTTACCTGTTCCAATCAGCAGAGTAGAAATTAGTTTGCTGTTTAATGCTGCCTTTGCCTGCACAATGTGTGCTGAGATTATCTGTGCAATATGCACTCCGCAGGATGAATAAACGCAATGCCTTTTGAAATGCATGGTTGCACTCAACAAAACGTTGCATTTTCTTTTCATGCCAAACATTTTGCATGAATGCATTGCAATGCTAACACACGTTTTACCTGGCAAGACTGAAGTACAATCTGTGCTGAACAGTTTGAAACAGAAACAGCTATTTGAGAACCCATAGCCTCAACGGCATCTGTGTGAATTGCTCTGCATCGATAATTAACAGACCGTAAATAGGTGAAACTGACGCTGTGAATGCAAAAAGGCCAATCCAAAGTGTAATGTTGTAATTGATTTTGTAGATTTTGAGGAATGCTTCAAATGGACGACCGTTGTTGATGCCATGGTGAAATGATGAGCACTCTGTACTCAGAAATCTAGCAATCCTGGTTCAAATCTCAGAGGAACTAGAAGGCTTGTTGCCCCAACTGCTGGAAATTCAAGTCAAACAAGTAAAAAACTGCAGGTTTGCACTTTTGTTGCCTTTGACATTGATGCTTGATCTGCAAGTTGAGTTTTCAAATCGTGTGTTCAACCGGAAGTTACCTGTTCCAATCAGCAGAGGAAAAATTAGTTTGCTGTTTCATGCTGCATAATGTGTGCTGAGATTATCTGTGCAATATGCATTCCTCAGGATGAATAAATGCAACGCCTTTTGAAATGCATGCAGTACATGGTTTGCACTCAACAAAACGTTGCATTTTCTTTTCATGCCAAGCATTTTGCATGAATGCATTGCAATGCCAACGCACGTTTTACCTGCCAAGACTGAAGTACAATCTGTGCTGAACAGTGTGAAACAGAAACAGATATTATGAGAAGCCATTGCCTCAACGGCATCTGTGTGAATTGCTCTGCATCGATAATTAACAGCCCGTAAATCGGTGAAACTGACGCTGTGAATGCAAAAAGGACAATCCAAAGTGTAATGTTGGAATTGATTTGGCAGATTTTGAGAAAGCTTTCAAATGTTTTGGCATAGTTGGTTCCATGGTGTAATGGTGAGCACTCTGGACTCTAAACTCTAGCAATCCTCGTTCAAATCTCAGGGGAGCCTGAATGTTTGTTGTCCCAGCTGCTGAAAATTTGGACCAAGCATGTAGAAGGCTGCTGTTTGGCAGTTTTGTTGCCTTTATCATTGATGCTTGATCTGCAAGTCGAGTTTTCAAATCGTGTGTTCAACCAGCAGTTACCTGTTCCAATCAGCAGAGTAGAAATTAGTTTGCTGTTTAATGCTGCCTTTGCCTGCACAATGTGTGCTGAGATTATCTGTGCAATATGCACTCCGCAGCATGAATAAACGTAATGCCTTTTGAAATGCATGGGTTGCACTCAACAAAACGTTGCATTTTCTTTTCATGCCAAGTATTTTGCATGAATGCATTGCAATGCTAACACACGTTTTACCTGGCAAGACTGAAGTACAATCATGTAGAAGGCTGCTGTTTGGTAGTTGTGTTGCCTTTTTCATTGATGATTGATCTCCAAGTCTCGTTGACAAATCGTGTGTTCAACCGACAGTTTCCTGTTCCAATCAGCAGAGTAGAAATTAGTTCGCTGTTTAATGCTGCCTTTGCATGCACAATGTGTGCTGAGATTATCTGTGCAATATGCACTCCGCAGGATGAATAAACGCAACGCCTTTTGAAATGCATGGATTGCACTCAACAAAACGTTGCATTTTCTTTTCATGCCAAGCATTTTGCATGAATGCATTGCAATGCTAACGCACGTTTTACCTGGCAATACTGACGTATAATCTGTGCTGAACAGTGTGAAACAGAAACAGCTATTTGAGAAGCCATTGCCTCAATGGCATCTGTGTTAATTGCTCTGCATCGATAATTAACAGAGCGTAATGAGGTCAAACTGACGCTGTGAATGCAAAAAGGCCAATCCAAAGTGTAATGTTGGAGTTGATTTTGTAGATTTTGAGGAATGTTTCAAATGGACGACCGTAGTTGATTCCATGGTGAAATGTTGAGCACTCTGGACTCTGAACTCTAGCAATCCTCGTTCAAATCTCAGGGGAGTCTGAATGCTTGTTGTCCCAGCTGCTGGAAATTCAGGTCAAACAAGAAAAAAACTGCAGGTTTGCAGTTTTGTTGCCTTTGACATTGATGCTTGATCTGCAAGTCGAGTTTTCAAATCGTGTGTTCAACCGGCAGTTCCCTGTTCCAATCAGCAGAGGAAAAATTAGTTTGCTGTTTCATGCTGCCTTTGCCTGCATAATATGTGCTGAGATTAACTGTGCAATATACATTCCTCAGGATGAATGAATGCAACGCCTTTTGAAATGCATGCAGCACATGGTTTGCACTCAACAAAACGTTGCATTTTCTTTTCATGCCAATCATTTGCATGAATGCATTGCAATGCCAACGCACGTTTTACCTGGCAAGACTGAAGTACAAGCTGTGCTGAACAGTGTGAAACAGAAACAGCTATTTGAGAACTCATTCCCTCAAGGGCATCTGTGTGAATTGCTCTGCATCGATAATTAACAGACCGTAAATAGGTGAAACTGACGCTGTGAATGCAAAAAGAACAATCCAAAGTGTAATGTTGGAATTGATTTGGCAGATTTTGAGAAAGCTTTCAAATGTTTTGGCATGGTTGGTTCCATGGTGTAATGGTGAGCACTGTGGACTCTGAATCCAGCGATCCGAGTTCAAATCTCGGTGGAACCTGAATGTTTGTTGTCCCAGCTGCTGAAAATCTGGACCAAGAACACAGAAGGCTGCTGTTTGACAGTTTTGTTGCCTTTGACATTGATGCTTGATCTGCAAGTCGAGTTTTCAAATCATGTGCTCAACCGGCAGTTACCTGTTCCAATCAGCAGAGGAAAAATTAGATTTGCTGTTTCATGCTGCATAATGTGTGCTGAGATTATCTGTGCAATATGCATTCCTCAGGATGAATAAATACAACGCCTTTTGAAATGCATGCAGTACATGGTTTGCACTCAACAAAACGTTGCATTTTCTTTTCATGCCAAGCATTTTGCATGAATGCATTGCAATGCCAACGCACGTTTTACCTGGCAAGACTGAAGTACAAGCTGTGATGAACAGTGTGAAACAGAAACAGCTATTTGAGAACTCATTGCCTCAATGTCATCTGTGTGAATTGTTCTGCATCGATAATTAACAGACCGTAAAGAGGTGAAACTGACGCTGTGAATGCAAAAAGTACAATCCAAAGTGTAATGTTGGAATTGATTTTGTAGATTTTGAAAAACGTTTCAAATACTTTGGTATAATAGGTTCTATGGTGTAATGGTGATCACTCTGGACTCTGATCCAGCGATCCGAGTTCAAATCTTGGTAGAACCTGAAAGCTTCTTGTCCCAGCTGCTGAAAATTTGGACCAAGCATGTAGAAGGCTGCTGTTTGGCAGTTTTGTTGCCTTTGTCATTGATGCTTGATCTGCAAGTCGAGTTTTCAAATCGTGTGTTCAACCGGCAGTTTCCTGTTCCAATCAGCAGAGTAGAAATTAGTTTGCTGTTTAATGCTGCCTTTGCCTGCACAATGTGTGCTGAGATTATCTGTGCAAGATGCACTCCGCAGGATGAATAAACGCAACGCCTTTTGAAATGCACGCAGTGCATGGATTGCACTCAACAAAACATTGCATTTTCATTTCATGCCAAGACTTTTGCATGAATGCATTGCAATGCTAACACACGTTTTACCTGGCAAGACTGAAGTACAATCTGTGCTGAACAGTTTGAAACAGAAACAGCTATTTGAGAAGCCATAGCCTCAACGGCATCTGTGTGAATTGCTCTGCATCAATAATTAACAGACCGTAAATAGGTGAAACTGACGCTGTGAATGCAAAAAGGCCAATCCAAAGTGTAATGTTGTAATTGATTTTGTAGATTTTGAGGAATGCTTCAAATGGACGACCGCTGTTGATGCCATGGTGAAATGGTGAGCACTCTGTACTCAGAAATCTAGCAATCCTGGTTCAAATCTCAGAGGAACTAGAAGGCTTGTTGCCCCAGCTGCTGGAAATTCAAGTCAAACAAGTAAAAAACTGCAGGTTTGCACTTTTGTTGCCTTTGACATTGATGCTTGATCTGCAAGTTGAGTTTTCAAATCGTGTGTTCAACCGGAAGTTACCTGTTCCAATCAGCAGAGTCGAAATTAGTTTGCTGTTTAATGCTGCCTTTGCCTGCACAATGTGTGCTGAGATTATCTGTGCAATATGCACTCAGCAGGATGAATAAACGCAAAGTCTTTTGAAATGCATGTATTGCACTCAACAAAACGTTGCATTTTCTTTTCATGCCAAGCATTTTGCATGAAAGCATTGCAATGCCAACGCACATTTACCTGGCAAGACTGAAGTACAAGCTGTGATGAACAGTGTGAAACAGAAACAGCTATTTGAGAAGCCATTGCCTCAACGGCATCTGTGTGAATTGCTCTGCATCGATAATTAACAGAGCGTAAAGAGGTGAAACTGATGCTGTGAATGCAAAAAGGACAATCCAAAGTGTAATGTTGTAATTGATTTTGTCGGTTTTGAAAAACGTTTCAAATATTTTGGTATAATAGGTTCCATGGTGTAATGGTGAGCACTCTGGACTCTGATCCAGCAATCCGAGTTTAAATCTCGGTAGATCCTGAATGCTTGTTGTCCCAGCTGCTGAAAATTTGGACCAAGCACACAGAAGACTGCTGTTTGACAGTTTGTTTGCCTTTGTCATTGATGCTTGATCTCCAAGTCTCGTTTTCAAATCGTGTGTTTAACCGGCAGTTACCTGTTCCAATCAGCAGAGTAGAAATGAGTTTGCTGTTTCATGCTGCCTTTGCCTGCATAGTGTGTGCTGCGATTATCTCTGCAATATACATTCCGCAGGATGAATAAAAGCAAAGCTTTTTAAAATGCATGCAGTACATGGTTTGCACTCAACAAAACTTTGCATTTTCTTTTCATGCCAAGCATTTTGCATGAATGCATTGCAATGCCAATGCACGTTTTACCAGGCAAGACTGAAGAACAATCTATGCTGAACAGTGTGAAACAGAAACAGCGATTTGAGAACTCATAGCCTCAACGGCATCTGTGTGAATTGCTCTGCATCGATAATTAACAGAGCGCAAATAGGTGAAACTGAGGCTGTGAATGCAAAAAGGACAATCCAAAGTGTAATGTTGGAATTGATTTGGCAGATTTTGAGAAAGCTTTCAAAAATTTCGGCATAGTTGGTTCCATGGTGTCATGGTGAGCACTCTGGACTCTGAATCTGGCGATCCGAGTTCAAATCTCGGTGGAACCTGAATGTTTGTTGTCCCAGCTGCTGAAAATTTGGACCAAGCATGCAGAAGGCTGCTGTTTGGCAGTTTTGTTGCCTTTGTCATTGATGCTTGATCTGCAAGTCGAGTTTTCAAATCGTGTGTTCAACCGGCAGTTACCTGTTCCAATCAGCAGAGTAGAAATTAGTTTGCTGTTTAATGCTGCCTTTGCCTGCACATTGTGTGCTGAGATTATCTGTGCAATATGCACTTCGCAAGATGAATAAACGCAACGCCTTTTGAAATGCATGGATTGCACTCAACAAAACGTTGTATTTTCTTTTCATGACAAGCATTTTGCATGAATGCATTGCAATGCTAACACACGTTTTACCTGGCAAGACTGAAGTACAATCTGTCCTGAACAGTTTGAAACAGAAAGAGCTATTTGAGAACCCATAGACTCAACGGCATCTGTGTGAATTGCTCTGCATCGATAATTAACAGACCGTAAATAGGTGAAACTGACGCTGTGAATGCAAAAATGTCAATCCAAAGTGTAATGTTGGAGTTGATTTTGTAGATTTTGAGGAATGTTTCAACTGGACCACCGTAGTTGATTCCATGGTGAAATGCTGAGCTCTCTGGACTCTGAACTCTAGCAATCCTGGTTCAAATCTCAGAGAAGCCTGAAAGCTTGTTGTCCCAGATGCTGGAAATTTGGTCAAACAAGTAAAAAACTGCAGGTTTGCAGTTTTGTTTCCTTTGACATTGATGCTTGATTTGCAAGTCGAGTTTTCAAATCGTGTGTTCAACCGGCAGTGACCTGTTCCAATCAGCAGAGTAGAAATGAGTTTGCTGTTTCATGGTGCCTTTGCCTGCATAGTGTGTGCTGAGATTATCTCTGCAATATACATTCTGCAGGATGAATAAAAGCAACGCTTTTTAAAATGCATGCAGTACATGGTTTGCACTCAACAAAACGTTGCATTTTCTTTTCATGCCAAGCATTTTGCATGAATGCATTGCAATGCCAACGCACGTTTTACCAGGCAAGACTGAAGTACAAGCTGTGATGAACAGTGTGAAACAGAAACAGCTATTTGAGAAGCCATTGCCTCAACGGCATCTGTGTGAATTGCTCTGCATCGATAATTAACAGAGCGTAAAGTGGTGAAACTGATGCTGTGAATGCAAAAAGGACAATCCAAAGTGTTATTTGGAATTGATTTTGTAGATTTTGAAAAACGTTTCAAATATTTTGGTACAATTGGTTCCATGGTGTAATGGTGAGCACTCTGGACTCTGATCTAGCGATCTGAGTTCAAATCTAGGTAGAACCTGAATGCTTGTTGTCCCAGCTGCTGAAAATTTGGACCAAGCATGTAGAAGGCTGCTGTTTGGCAGTTTTGTTGCCTTTGTCATTGATGATTGATCTCCAAGTCTTGTTTTCAAATCGTGTGTTCAACCGGCAGTTACCTGTTCCAATCAGCAGAGTAGAAATTAGTTTGCTGTTTAATGCTGCCTTTGCCTGCATAATGTGTGCTGAGATTATCTGTGCAATATGCACTCCGCAGGATGAATAAACGCAATGCCTTTTGAAATGCACGCAATGCGTGGATTGCACTCAACAAAACGTTGCATTTTCTTTTCATGCCAAGCATTTTGCATGAATGCATTGCAATGCTAACACACGTTTTACCTGGCAAAACTGAAGTACAATCTGTGCTGAACAGTTTGAAACAGAAACAGCTATTTGAGAACCCACAGCCTCAATGGCATCTGTGTGAATTGCTCTGCATCGATAATGAACAGACCGTAAATAGGTGAAACTGACGCTGTGAATGCAAAAATGTCAATCCAAAGTGTAATGTTGGAGTTGATTTTGTAAATTTTGAGGAATGTTTCAAATCGTCGACCGTAGTTGAATCAATGGTGTAATCGTGAGCACTCTGGATTCTGAATCTAGCAATCATGTTCAAATCTTGGTGGAGCCTGAATGCTTGTTGTCCCAGCTGTTGGAAATTCAGGTGAAACAAGTCAAAAACTGCAGGTTTGAAGTTTTGTTGCCTTTGACATTGATGCTTGATCTGCAAGTCGAGTTTTCAAATCATGTTTTCAACCGGCCGTTACCTGTTCCAATCAGCAGAGTAGAAATTAGTTTGCTGTTTAATGCTGCCTTTGCCTGCATAATGTGTGCTGAGATTATCTGTGCAATATGCATTCCGCAGGATGAATAAATGCAGCGCCTTTTAAAATGCACGCAGTGCATGGTTTGCACTCAACAAAACGTTGCATTTTCTTTTCATGCCAAGCATTTTGCATGAATGCATTGCAATGCCAACGCACATTTACCTGGCAAGACTGAAGTACAAGCTGTGAAGAACAGTGTGAAACAGAAACAGCTATTTGAGAACCTCAACGGCATCTGTGTGAATTGCTCTGCATCGATAATTAGCAGGGCGTGAAGAGAGGAAACTGACGCTATGGATGAGAAAAGGCCAATCCAAAGTGTAATGTTGGAGTTGATCTTGTAGATTTTGAGGAATGTTTCAAATGTTCGACCGTAGTTGATTCCATGAGTAATGGTGAGCACTCTGGACTCTGAATCCAGCGATACGAGTTCAAATTCTTGGTAGAACCTGAATGCTTCTTGTCTCAGCTGCTGAAAAGTTGGGCCAAACATGGAGAAGACTGCTGTTTGGCAGTTTTGTTGCCTTTGTCATTGATGCTTGATCTGCAAGTCTAGTTTTCAAATCGTGTATTCAACCGGCAGTTACCTGTTCCAATCAGCAGAGTAGAAATTAGTTTGCTGTTTAATGCTGCCTTTGCCTGCACAATGTGTGCTGAGATTATCTGTGCAACATGCACTCCGCAGGATGAATAAATGCAACGCCTTTTGAAATGCACGCAGTGCATGGATTGCACTCAACAAAACGTTGCATTTTCTTTTCATGCCCAGCATTTTGCATCGAAACATAGAAACATAGAAAATAGCCCTTCTAGCCTGCACCGCCATTCAATGAGTGTATGGCTGAACATGAAACTTCAGTACCCCCTTCCTGCTTTCTCGCCTACCCCTTGATCCCCCGAGTAGTAAGGACTTCATCTAACTACCTTTTGAATATATTTAGTGAATTGGCCCCAACCACTTTCTGTGGCAGAGAATTCCACAGGTTCACCACTCTCTGGGTGAAGAAGTCTCTCCTCATCTCGGTCCTAAATGGCTTACCCCTTATCCTTAGACTGTGACCCCTGGTTCTGGGCTTCCCCAACATTGGGAACGTTCTTCCTGCATCTAACCTGTCTAAACCCGTCAGGATTTTAAACGTTTCTATGAGGTCCCCTCTCATTCTTCTGAACTCCAGTGAATACAAGCCCAGTTGATCCAGTCTTTCTTGATAGGTCAGTCCCACCATCTCGGGAATTAGTCTGGTGAATCTTCGCTGCACTCCCTCAATTGCAAGAATGTCCTTCCTCAAGTTAGGAGACCAAAATTGTACACAATACTCCAGGTGTGACCTCACCAAGGCCCTGTACAACTGTAGCAACACCTCCCTGCCCCTGTAATCAAATCCCCTCACTATGAAGGCCAACATGCCATTTGCTTTCTTAACCGCCTGCTGTACCCGCATGCCAACCTTCAATGACTGATGTACCATGACACCCAGGTCTCGTTGCACCTTCCCTTTTCCTAATCTGTCACCATTCAGATAATAGTCTGTCTCTCTGTTTTTACCACCAAAGTGGACAACCTCACATTTATGCACATTATACTTCATCTGCCATGCATTTGCCCACTCACCTAACCTATCCAAGTCACTCTGCAGCCTCATAACATCCTCCTCGCAGCTCACACTGCCACCCAACTTAGTGTCGTCCGCAAATTTGGAGATACTACGTTTAATCCCCTCGTCTAAATCATTAATGTACAGTGTAAACAGCTGGGGCCCCAGCACAGAACCTTGCGGTACCACACTAGTCACTGCCTGCCATTCTGAAAAGTACCCATTTACTCCTACTCTTTGCTTCCTGTCTGACAACCAGTTCTCAATCCACGTCAGCACACTACCCCCAATCCCATGTGCTTTAACTTTGCACATTAATCTCTTGTGTGGGACCTTGTCGAAAGCCTTCTGAAAGTCCAAATATACCACATCAACTGGTTCTCCTTTGTCCACTTTACTGGAAACATCCTCAAAAAATTCCAGAAGATTTGTCAACCATGATTTGCCCTTCACAAATCCATGCTGACTTGGACTTATCATGTCACCATTTTCCAAATGCGCTGCTATTATATCCTTAATAATTGATTCCATCATTTTACCCACTACCGATGTCAGGCTGACCGGTCCATAATTCCCTGTTTTCTCTCTCCCTCCTTTTTTAAAAAGTGGGGTTACATTGGCTATGCTCCACTCGATAGGAACTGATCCAGAATCAATGGAATGTTGGAAAATGACTGTCAATGCATCCGCTATTTCCAAGGCCACCTCCTTAAGTACTCTGGGATGCAATCCATCAGGCCCTGGGGATTTATCGGCCTTCAATCCCATCAATTTCCCCAACACAATTTCCAAACTAATAAGGATTTCCCTCAGTTCCTCCTCCTTACTAGACCCTCTGACCCCTTTTATATCCGGAAGGTTGTTTGTGTCCTCCTTCATGAATACTGAACCAAAGTACTTGTTCAATTTTTTCTAAAGAGGTGAAACTGACACTGTGAATGCAAAAAGGCCAATCCAAAGTGTAATGTTGGAGTTGATTTTGTAGATTTTGAGGAATGTTTCAATTATTTCGGCATAGTTGCTTCCATGGTGTAAAGGTGAGCACTCTGGACTCTGAATCCAATGATCTGAGTTCAAATTCTCGGTGGAACCTGAATGCTTGTTGTCTCAGCTGCTGAAAATTTGGACCAAGTACGTAGAAGACTGCTGTTTGGCAGTTTTGTTGCCTTTGTCATTGACGCTTGATCTGCAAGTCTAGTTTTCAAATCGTGTGTTCAACCGGCAGTTACCTGGTCCAATCAGCAGAGTAGAAATTAGTTTGCTGTTTAATGCTGCCTTTGCCTGCACAATGTGTGCTGAGATTATCTGTGCAATATGCACTCCGCAGGATGAATAAACGCAACGCCTTTTGAAATGCATGGATTGCACTCAACAAAATGTTGCATTTTCTTTTCATGCCAAGCATTTTGCATGAATGCATTGCAATGCTAACACACATTTTACCTGGCAAGACTGAAGTACAATCTGTGCTGAAGAGTTTGAAACAGAAATTGCTATTTGAGAACCCATAGCCTCAACGTCATCTGTGTGAATTGCTCTGCATCGATAATTAACAGAGCGTAAAGAGGTGAAACTGACGCTGTGAATGCATAAAGGACAATCCAAAGTGTAATGTTGGAGTTGATTTTGTAGATTTTGAGAAAGGTTTCAATATTTTGGCATAGTTGGTTCCATGGTGTAATGTTGAGCACTCTGGACTCTGAATCCAGCGATCTGAGTTCAAATTTTCGCAAGAACGTGAATGCTTGTTGTCTCAGCTGCTGAAAATTTGGACCAAGCACGTAGGAGACTGCTGTTTGGCAGTTTTGTTGCCTTTGTCATTGATGCTTGATCTGCAAGTCGAGTTTTCAAATCATGTGTACAACCGGCAGTTACCTGTTCCAATCAGCAGAGTAGAAATTAGTTTGCTGTTTCATGCTGCCTTTGCCTGCACAATGTGTGCTGAGATTATCTGTGCAATATGCATTCCGCAGGATGAATAAAAGCAACACTTTTTAAATTGCATGCAGTGCACGGTTTGCACTCAACAAAACGTTGCATTTTCTTTTCAAGCCAAGCATTTTGCATGAATGCATTGCAATGCCAACGCACGTTTTACCTGGCAAGACTGAAGTACAAGCTGTGATGAACATTGTGAAACAGAAACTGCTATTTGAGAAGCCATTGCTTCAACGGCATCTGTGTGAATTGCTCTGCATCGATAATTAGCAGAGCGTAAAGAGGTGAAACTGACGCTGTGAATGAGAAAAGGCCGAGCCAAAGTGTAATTTTGGAATTGGTCTGATAAATTTTGAGAAAGGTTTCAAATTTTTTGGCATAGTTGATTCCATGGTGTAATGTTGAGCACTCTGGACTCTGAATACAGCGATCCAAGTTCAAATCTCGGTGGCACATAAATGCTTTTTGTCCCAGCTGCTGAAAATCTGGGCCAAACACGTCGAAGACTGCTGGTTGGCAGTTTTTTTTCCTTTGTCACTGTTGCTTGATCTGCAAGTCGAGTTTTCAAATCGTGTGTTCAACCGGCAGTTACCTGTTCCAATCAGCAGAGTAGAAATTAGTTTGCTGTTTAATGCTGCCTTTGCCTGCGCAATGTGTGCTGAGATTATCTGTGCAATATGCACTCCGCAGGATGAATAAACGCAATGCCTTTTGAAATGCACGCAGTGCATGGATTGCACTCAACAAAACGTTGCATTTTCTTTTCATGCCAAGCATTTTGCATGAATGCATTGCAATGGCAACGCACGTTTTACCTGGCAAGACTGAAGTACAATATGTGCTGAACAGTGTGAAACAGAAACAGAAATGTGAGAACCCATAGCCTCAACGGCATCTGTGTGAATTGCTCTGCATCGATAATTAACAGACCGTAAATAGGTGAAACTGACGCTGTGAATGCAAAAAGGACAATCCAAAGTGTAATGTTCGAATTGATTTTGTAGATTTTGAGAAACCTTTCAAATACTTTGGCATTGTTGGTTCCATGGTGTCTTGGTGAGCACTCTGAACACTGAATCCAGCGATCCAAGTTCAAATCTCAGTGGAACCTGAATGCTTGTTGTCCCAGCTGCTGAACATTTGGACCAAGCACGTAGAAGACTGCTGTTGGCAATTTTGTTGCCTTTGTCATTGATGCTTGATATGCAAGTCGAGTTTTCAAATCGTGTGTTCAACCGGCAGTTACCTGTTCCAATCAGCAGAGTAGAAATTAGTTTGCTGTTTACTGCTGCCTTTGCCTGCACAATGTGTGCTGAGATTATCTGTGCAATATGCACTCCGCAGAATGAATAAATGCAACGCCATTTTAAAAGCACGCATTGCATGGATTGCACTCAACAAAAAGTTGCATTTTCTTTTCATGCCAAGCATTTTGCATGAATGCATTGCAATGCTAACACACGTTTTACCTGGCAAGACTGAAGTACAAGCTGTGATGAACAGTGTGAAACAGAAACAGCTATTTGAGAAGCCATTGCCTCAACGGCATCTGTGTGAATTGCTCTGCATCGATAATTAACAGAGCGTAAAGAGGTGAAACGGACACTGTGAATGCAAAAAGGACAATCCACAGTGTAATGTTGGAGTTGATTTTGTAGATTTTAAGGAATGTTTCAAATGGCCAACTGTCGTTGATTCCATGGTGAAATGGTGAGCACTCTGGACTCTGAATCCAGCGATCTGAGTTCAACTTTTGGGGGAACCTGAATGCTTGTTGTCCCAGCTGCTGAAAACTTGGGCCAAACACGTGGAAGACTGCTGGTTGGCAGTTTTGTTGCCTTTGTCATTGATGCTTGATCTGCAAGTCTAGATTTCAAATCGTATGTTCAACCGCCAGTTACCTGTTCCAATCAGCAGAGTAGAAATTAGTTTGCTCTTTCATGTTGCCTTTGCCTGCACAATGTGTGTTGAGATTTTCTGTGCAATATGCATTCCGCAGGATGAATAAAAGCAACGCTTTTTAAAATGCATGCAGGACATGGTTTGCACTCAACAAAACGTTGCATTTTCTTTTCATGCCAAGCATTTTGCATGAATGCATTGCAATGCCAACGCAAGTTTTACCTGGCAAGACTGAAGTACAAGCTGTGATGAACAGTGTGAAACAGAAACAGCTATTTGAGAAGCCATTGCCTCAACGGCATCTGTGTGAATTGCTCTGCATCGATAATTACCAGAGCGTAAAGAGGTGAAACTGACGCTGTGAATGCAAAAAGCCAATCCAAAGTGTAATGTTGGAGTTGATTTTGTAGATTTTGAGAAAGCTTTCAAATGTTTTGGCATAGTTGCTTCCATGGTGAAATGGTGAGCACTCTGGACTCTGAATCCAACCGATCCTGGTTCAAATCTCGGTGGGATCTTAATGCTTGTTGTCCCAGCTGGTGGAAATTCCGGCCAAACAAGTAAAAGACTGCAGGTTAGCAGTTTTGTTGCCTTTGTCATTGTTGCTTGATCTCCAAATGTAGTTTTCAAATCGTGTGTTCAACCGGCAGTTACCTGTTCCAATCAACAGAGTAGAAATTAGTTTGCTGTTTAATGCTGCCTTTGCCTGCACAATGTGTGCTGAGATTATCTGTGCAATATGCACTCCGCAGGATGAATTAACGCAATGCCTTTTGAAATGCACGCAGTGCATGGATTGCACTCAACAAGACGTTGAATTTTCTTTTCATGCCAAGCATTTTGCATGAATGCATTGCAATGCCAACGCACGTTTTCCCTGGCAAGACTGAAGTACAATCTGTGCTGAACAGTGTGAAACAGAAACAGCTATTTGAGAAGCCATAGCCTCAACGGCATCTGTGTGAATTGCTCTGCATCGATAATTAACAGAGCGTAAAGAGGTGAAACTGATGCTGTGAATGCAAAAAGGACAATCCAAAGTGTAATGTAGGAGTTGATTTTGTAGATTTTGAGAAAGGTTTCAAATTTCTTGGCATAGTTCGTTCCATGGTATAATGGTGAGCACTCTGGTCTCTGAATCCAGCGATCTGAGTTCAAATCTCGGTGGAACGATAATGCTTGTTGCTGTAGCGAAAATTCTCCTCTCGGGAAGCGGCACCTGTACCATCAGGTTAGAACTAAATGTAACTCTAATATGATAAAAATGGCTACCCATGAAGCTTCAAGGGATTTATGTTAGCTGACATTGACCACATTCCTGGAAACTGATAATTGTTGTTTCCCACACACAGGACTAGCAAGCAGACTTTGCAGATGTCTCTAATCAGCCAGGCCTCAGACAAAATGTTCTGGTGAATGTTAGGACAATACGACTCTGTAACAGGATTAAGATAAGGAGGCTACCCAAGAACAGTAAGATAATGGAGGCCTGGACCATGTTCCAAGATACATGAGTCATTCCGAGCAACACATCTCTTGGCAACACATGAGCCACTTTACGTTTAGCGACTAACTCTATCTATTGGTCTAATTGAATCTATAATCAGTATGATTGGATCGTGTCCAGCCGAAATGTGCTGATGTTACTGTAGTAAACTGTTGTAAAACATATAAAAATCCATGAAACCCTTTGTTCGGTGGAGAGTGGAATGCCTGGAGTTAACCAGAGGCTCTCTCCTCACCGGTGTAATAAAGGCCGCATTGGCATTGGAACCGACTCTGAGTGTTGAGTGATTCTTCTGATAAAACACTAACACTAACAATGGCGTTGTCGGCAGGATTTCCCGGAGTCGCTGGACGCCCTTGGAAAAACCTGGGTGAGTATAAAAAACAATTTTTAATTATAAAGGGTGCGGAAGGTGGAAGCCGGTTGATCGACACGAGGAGATGCTCTAATATCTCAAACGCCTAGCCTGAGCCTGAATTAAGAGGACTTTTGTCCCACGTGACGGCCAGGAACCAAGTAGGCGTAGGGAACACACTGAGACCGTGGGATCGTGATACCGAGAGACATCTTCCGGACCCAGTAGTGTGATTTTAAATATACCCTGGGGGAGAACCAAGCGGTGTACAGCGGCTAACGGAATCCAAACCTGCGAGCAGGGTCGGACTAACGGGCCGAGCGGTGGTAGGTAGCCATTAAGGATACGTAGAGCACTGCGGGAATTGCTTAAATGCGTTTTACGAATTGTATAAGTTTGTGTAACAGCAGACTTGTGACCTGAAAGCAGCCCAGAGACGGTCTACTACTAGTTGTGCGAGGTAACAGGCAAACCTCTGAGAGTAGATTCCTAACAGTTCTAGTCCTACCCAGGAATGGCCAATAAAGCAGATAAACTCGAGTGGGGATCAGAAGGGTCCCTTACCCGCCATCTGGCGGAATAGCAAAAGAAACTAATCGAGAAAATGATTCGAGCAGAGTGGGATCCTCAGGACCTGCCAGCAGCCTAACGGGAATGGTGGGAGTCGGAACGGAAAAACCGATATCGGTAGTCCACTACAAAAGTTATGTGAGGAATTATTTAGATAAAACTACGAATTCCCTGAAAGGTCATGGATCCAAAAATAGAGTCGGCCAAAACTATTAATAGGAAAGAAGAGAGACTGTTGTAAATGTCTGGTCGTTGAGTGAGAGTCCCTGTGTGATTTTGTGACTGTGGAATTAATTTTTATGTTGTCATGTTTCTGAAAGCCTGGTTGGAAGAGGAATGCAAGTGTCTGTTTATTTTAGCTCCACCCACTTTTCTAAAGTTTTTTTTAAACCCTTTGTAGTGTTGTCCTGTATGTGGGAAGTTTTAAGACATTTTAAGTTAGAAACGCAGGTGTGGATTTATTCGGATGATAAGTTACAGAGCTAGGAAATGTACAAAGGATAGGTTTGTTGAGCAAAAGATAAAAATACATGGTCCCGGTGGTTAAAAAAAAGAAAAAGATAAAGACCCCACTTTGAAAGTAAACAAATGATTTTAAATTAACAAATGTGTTCGTGATGGAAAAAGACATAACTTACTAAATACTAGTTGATGTTTGCTGTGAAAAAGATATTGGTTTAATTCGAAGAAAAAAAAAATTTGGAAGAGGTAAAAAACGCTCTACATGGATTCGAATTTTAAATGATGAGAAAGTTCAATGCAGTTTGAAAATATTTCCAAAATGGACAGTGTTTATCAAGAAAAGTCCCGAACAGTCTAAACAAGCAGAAGGGTTTTGAAGATGATGAGGAGAAAAGATCTAAGCGATGCGAACTCAGCACAAAAAAACTGGGAATTAGAGAATCTTACTGAATTTTTAAATTCTTATAGAAAATGGAACTGGCACAGAAGTTTAGATTTTGTGCTGAGAAAGAAATTTAAAAAAAAAAATTGAATTTCAGTAAACAAAATTGCTATTAAAAATGTGTGGTCTCATTTTAAATCAATTTAAAAAAAAAATTCTTTGGCAAGTACTTGAATTAGAAGTTAAGAAAACATTGGAGTTTACTCTAAAATGCCGTCTTCCCTGATGAGAAGATTTTTATTATGACCACTTTACTAATGATTTATGCTGTTTAACGGATTCCTAATTTCTAAGCAAGTTTTGAAGGCACAAAGACTTAAAAAAAAAACATTTTCGGATGTTTACGTGAAGTCACGTGATGACATCAGGCTTTCTTACAAACCTGTAAAGGAGTTAACCCTTTCCATTGACAGCTGTTTTATACTGGACATTACTAATTTGGATTTCTTAATAAAATAAAGAAGACTCACCTGACAGACAGAGGAAATGGTGGGATATTCAGAATAAAAATAAAACGGAACTAGCTGGTCAAGAGTTAAAAACTAAGATAAACAGGCTGGAAGAGACGTTTTAAAAAACGGGACGAGATGGATAGTGCAGTGCGCAGCTATAGCACCATCACCTATGGCAATAGAGCCAATGTACCCCACGGTGGGTCGGTGTAGTCCACAACCCATCCTAACGGTAAAGCAGACAGCGATGTTTGGAGGAATAGTGGTGGCATTGGTGTTGATTGGACTTTGGATAATATTTAGATGGGTCATCGTGCAGGCTCAAGCACAGCAGGCTCAAACGCAAAACCGACGGCAGCCCAGACAGGGACATGAAGTGATAGAGCTGGTACGACTACAAAGAATATGGTTAACCTAATCCTTACCTTCGATTCCACAGAGTGACAGCGACACAAGTAGACCAGAACCTAACACCTGGTGATGACCAGGCTATCTGTTTAAAATTTTCAGATAAAACACTCATGATACTGGGAACCTCAAGACCCACGCAAACACTGGATGATACCAACGGATTGCAGCGCACTCAGGAAATAAACAACTACATGAACTATGGAGTCTTGTTTAATTTAACGGATGGAATGTGCATCCCAGCAGCCAAGGACTGCAGCAAGGACAGGACTTATTTTAATGCATGGTTACAAGTAAATCCTAATATGAACCAGGTATGTGTACAGTGCTCCACGGGTATAAGGAATAGCTGCATTAAACGGAGGGATGTCAAAGGGCCCGATGAATGTACTTTTGGCATAATTTGCGCGCCTCTGGGACAGTCCCAGCATCAGTCATCCGCAAAAAGGGAGTGGGGCTGTGTGGGTACTACGAGGAGGTGGGGGCGGCTGCAATATCATTGTATGTATACTTCTCACCCCCTCCGACACCGCGCCCCATAAGAACCACTACATTTCCAGAGGAACTGCCTTGTCCCATAACTACTAAGGGACCAGAAAATGGGATTGTAATGTACAACGAAGGGGAATTATTGTATGATAATGTTAAACATGAAATTGTGCCTGTTCTGATCAATATTTCAGGCATCCAGATGCCAGAATACTGCACAGAACAGTCAAGGAAAATGAACAATGTATTAAGTAAAGTTGGAATGCAGCAGGCTGCCGTGCAATGGGTGCCAGTAGATTCCGAGGACAGGGGTCAGCCCCCACGATAAAGAGGGAAATAGTTAATGATGTTGCTACCAGCTTCAATACAGGGACCTCCGTAGTAAACTCGATAGACATACATGGGTTAAATGAGAGGGTGGAGCAAAACCAGGAAGACCAAGCCAACCTAGGAAAGGAGGGTGCCGAAATCCAGTTGGATGGCATCTCAGTCCTGGAAGCTCACGCCAAAACCATCAATCTCCTCATTGATAGAGAAAAAGAAGATCCAGGAAAGCAAAGACAGGGGCAACTCTGTCATGCTTATTGGATAAACAGTTCACATTTAGCTCAGTTGGCTAACCAGAGGGGAACACTGGATAATTGTACTCTGAAGGGACTGACCCGAGTATACCCAGCAATTCCAGATTGCCAGATGGGTAGGGCTACTGGGATAGGGATAGTCCTGATGATCCCTATAGCCACGCCAGACTCAACTAGAGAATATCGGAGTAATACGGGAAAAGTCTCCATCCATTACTATCTGACCACCATCTCCGCCGTTCGCCGAAACGACATACTTACCGGGATTTCCCTAACAGAATGCAAGCAAGGGGGGGAGATCAAAGTATGCCCTCACCTGGTAGGCCGAGGTGAGCTAGGCGAGTGCGGGTTTAACCGAACCGACGGGTGTGTACTAGAAATAGTGCCCGCACACATGCACTTTGCGAGGGCAGACTACGGAGGGAAAGGAAGATACTGCGTCTCTACTACTGAACGTTCATACCAGTATAATGACCTGCAGTGCCCAATACCACAGCCGAACTTTTGCTTTACGCCACTACAACCTGTCACGATCGGGCAAGCGCATATCACCCAGGTCAGGCGCCGGAAGTCCGATGTTATTAATGTATCCGATCAGCTCCACGATCATTTGCAGGATTATGACGAGCCAGATCAGGTCCCTATCCCACATCTAACCGAAGTATTATGGGAATTGAGGCTCAGGGTGGGTCCATCCGTAAAGCTCTACCACCAACCGCGAACTAAAATCAAAGTACTGGAAGAAGATATCGATGTAGACTTACAAAATCAGAGTTGGTGGAGAAAGTTCTGGGACTGGGGAATGAATGTGAGCATCCATCCTTGGATTCGAATTATATCACACATACTGGTCGGAGTACAGCTAGTTTTAGCATTGACATGGGGCGTCATGGCTTGCCGGTCTTGCAGATATAATGCACAACAATGGAGGTTAAACACCAAAGCTCAGATAAGCAAGGAGATTCATGTAATAGGCGAAAGGGGTAATTCAAACTATACTGATTTGATCGAAACAACTGGGACTCCTGAAATCACATGACTGGCCAGCACGTTGAAGCAGGGAGTACCGGGTGATACAAAACTATAACAGATTATAATTAGTGCCAGTTTCAGGGGGCTAGGACTAGCCCCTTGACCGAAAGGAGGGGTTGTTATAGCGAACATTCTCCCCAAGGGAAGCGGCACCTGTAGCATAAGGTTAGAACTAAATGTAACTCTAATATCATAAAATGGCTACCCGTGAAGCCTCAAGGGATTTCTGTTAGCTGAAATAGACCGCATTCCTGGAAACTGATAATTGTTGTTTCCCACACACAGGACTAGCAAGCAGACTTTGCAGATATCTCTAATCAGCCAGGCCTCGGACATTTTGTTCTGGTGAATGTTAGGACAATACGACTCTGTAACAGGATTAAGATAAGGAGGCTACCCAAAGACAGCACCCAAGGACAGTAAGATAAGGGGGGGGCCTGGACCATGTTACAAGATACATGAGTCATTCCGAGCAACACACCCCTTAGCAACACACCCCTTAGCAACACATCTCTTGGCAACACATGAGCCACTTTATGGTTGGAGGCTAACTCTATCTATTGGTCGAATTGAATCTATAATCAGTATGATTGGATATGTCCAGCCGAAATGGGCTGATATAACTGTAGTAAACTGTTGTAAGACATATAAAAATCCATGAAACCCTTTGTTCGGTGGAGAGTGGAATACCTGGAGTTAACCAGAGGCTCTCTCCTCACCGGTGTAATAAAGGCCGCATTGGCGTTGGAACCGACTCTGAGTGTTGAGTGATTCTTCTGATAAAACACTAACACTTGTTGTCCCACCTGCTGAAAATTCAGGCCAAACAAGTAAAAGCCTGAAGGTGGGCAGTTTTGTCGCCTTTGTCATTGAAGCTTGATCTCCAAGTCTAGTTTTCAAATCGTGTGTTTAACCGGCAGTTACCTGTTCCAATCAGCAGAGTAGAAATTAGTTTGCTGTTTAATGCTGCCTTTGCCTGTGATTATCTGTGCAATATGATTCCGCAGGATGAGTAAAAGCAACGCTTTTTGAAATGCATGCAGTGCATGGTTTGCACTCAACAAAACGTTGCATTTTTTTCATGCCAAGCATTTTGCATGAATGCATTGCAATGCCAATGCACGTTTTAACTGGCAAGACTGAAGTACAATCTGTGCTGAACAGTGTAAAACAGCAACAGCTATTTGAGAACTCATAACCTCAACGGCATCTGTGTGAATTGCTCTGCATCGACAATTAACAGAGCGCAAATAGGTGAAACTGACGCTGTGAATGCAAAAAGGACAATCCAAAGTGTAATGTTGGAGTTGATTTTGTTGATTTTGAGAAATGTTTCAAAAGTTTGGCTGTAGTTGGTTCCATGGTGTCATGGTGTAATGGTGAGCACTCTGGACTCTGAATCCAGTGATCTGAGTTCAAATTTTGGTGGAACCTTAATGCTTGTTGTCCCAGCAGCTGAAGGTTTGGGCCAAATATGTAAAAGACTGCTGGTGGGCAGTTTTGTTGCCTTTGTCATTGATGCTTGATCTGCAAGTCCAGTTTTCAAGTCGTGTGTTCAACCGGCAGTTACCTGTTCTAATCAACAGAGTAGAAATTAGTTTGCTGTTTAATGCTGCCTTTACCTGCACAATGTGTGCTGAGATTATCTGTGCAATATGCACTCCGCAGGATGAATGAAAGCAACACTTTTTGAAATGCACGCAGTGCATGGTTTGCACTCAACAAAATGTTGCATTTTCTTTTCATGCCAAGCATTTTACATGAATGCATTAAAATGCAAACACACGCATTACCTGGCAAGACTGAAGTACAAGCTGTGATGAACAGTGTGAAACAGAAACAGCTATTTGTGAACCCATAGCCTCAACGGCATCTGTGTGAATTGCTCTGCATCGATAATTAACAGAGCGTAAAGAGAGGAAACTGACGCTATGTATGAGAAAAGGCCGAGCCAATGTGTTCTGTTGGAGTTGATTTTGTTGATTTTGAGAAATGTTTCAAAGGTTCGGCAGTAGTTGATTCCATGGTGTAATGGTGAGCATTCTGGATTCTGAATCCAGCGATCCGAGTTCAAGTTTTGGTGGAACCTGAATGCTTGTTGTCCCAGCTGCTGAAAATTTGGGCCAAACTCTCAGAAGACTGCTGGTTGGCAGTTTTGTTGCCTTCATTGATAATTAGCAGAGCATAAAGAGAGGAAACTGACACCATGGATGAGAAAAGACCAATCCAAAGTCTAATGTTGAAGATGATTTTATTGATTTTGAGAAATGTTTCAATTGAGAAATCAAGGATAGGTCCTTACTATACAGTATAAATGCACACGGGGCCCATGCTCGAGAGAAGGTCAGTCTGTGACCTGTCCTTTATTTCATAGCATTCAAGTGATGGAAGTGGGTGGAGCTTCCCCTTTTATATCTGAAGGTCGAGGTTAGGAGTGTCTCCCACAAGTTCACCACCTGGTGGTCAGTGTTCTCACAGTGTACAACTTAGGTCAGATTATACATGATGTTGTCGGCATTCGGCACCTGCTGAACATATCTGAACTCATATAGGTTTAAAGTGGCCACATATAAAATGGCTGCCCAAGCATGATGGGAACTCCGTTAGTCAAGTAATGAACTGGGGCTGATCGAACAATGACCCTGTGAGGCCCACTACCGGGAATGCCTTAGCTCACTCACTTGAGACAAGATAACTATAAACGAACCATTATAATACCTGATGTGGAATGTCCTTTGACTAAGGCCTTCACACAGCAGAGCCTGAGGAACAGAGATGAGGGGGGCCCACCTCACATAACGAGGTCATTAATCAGCCCGAGCTGACAAAAACTGAACATACAGCCCCTGAGGTATCAGGTGAAGTCTATTGGGTTAAAGAAACCTATATGTAATCTATAATCATTATGATTGGATTGTGTCCAGCCGAAGTGGGCTGAGTAACCGTAAAGAACTATTGTAAAACATATAAATATCGATGAATTTCTTTGTTCGTTGGAGTAGAGTGCCTGGAGTTAATCAGAGGCTCTCTCCCCGCCGGCAAAAATAAAGACCGCTTTGGTGTTGGAACCGACTCTGAGTGTTGAGTGATTCTTCCAAGAAAACATTTACGCTAACACATGGGTTGCAATGCTGGTTGTATACATGACATCACCTCCCCCCCCCCCAAAGTCTTATTGGGATCACAGGTTGAGTCTCTCTGGTGGTTTACGATCTAATTACTAGGGGGATCAAGGGTTATGGCGAGAAAGCAGGAATGGGGTACTGAAGTTGCATGTTCAGCCATGAACTCATTGAATGGCGGTACAGGCTAGAAGGGCCGAATGGCCTACTCCTGCACCTATTTTCTATGTTTCTATGTTTCTATGTTTCTATGTTTCTTGTAGAGCACCTGAGTTGGGGCTCCGGTTGTTGGGCGCTGGCCTGAGTGTCTGCTGTTTGCGGTGCCTCAGGCCTGTCCGGACTGCCCACAGTGACTGAGCTCTCCTCCCTTTGGTTCCGGTGTTCGGTCACCTGTGGTGGAGTGAACTCTACACCGTGTTCTTCCTCTGCTTCTTCTATGGGGGTGCTGAACCTCCTTTTTGTTTCATCTGAATGTTTGCCGCAGATTTGTCCATTGGTAAGTTTAACTACCAGAATCCTATTTCCCTCTTTGGCAACCGCAGTGCCTGCGAGCCATTTGCGCCCTGCAACGTAGTTGAGGACAAAAACAGGGTAATTTACATCAATACATCGCGCCATCGCATTCCTGTCACGGTAGTCATATTGTGACTGGCGTCTGCTCTCGACAATTTCTTTCATGGTGGGGTGTATCAGGGATAACTGGGTTTTGAGCGTCCTTTTCATTAGTAGCTCTGCGGGTGGAACCCCTGTGAGCGAGTGTGGTCGGGATCTATTGGTCAACAGGAGGCGGGATAAGCGGCTTTATAGGGAACCCCCTTCGATTCTGAGCATCCCCTGTTTGATTATCTGCACTGCTTGTTCTGCCTGACTGTTTGAGGCTGGCTTGAACGGTGCCGTTCTAACATGGTTAATTTCATTGCCTGCCATGAAGTCCTGGAATTCAGTGCTTGTGAAGCTCGGGCCATTGTCCCTGACCAAGATGTCCGGTAGACCGTGGGCAGCAAACATTGCTCGTAGACTTTCTACCGTGGCAACGGATGTGCTTGAATTTAAAATGTCACACTCGATCCATTTGGAATAGGCGTCTACTACAACCAAAAACATTTTTCCCATGAAAGGACCTGCGTAGTCCACATGGATGCGTGACCAAGGCTTGGCGGGCCATTGCCAGGGGCTAAGGGGGGCTTCCCTGGGTGCATTGCCCAGCTGGGCACACGTGTTGCACCTGCAAACACAAAGTTCCAGGTCTGCATCTATCCCTGGCCACCAAACGTGTGACCTGGCAATTGCCTTCATCGTGACAATGCCCGGGTGCTCATTGAGGAGTTCTCAAATAAACACCTCTCTGCCCATCTGGGGCATGACTACGCGGTTTCCCCACAGTAGGCAATCGGCCTGAATCGAGAGTTCATCCTTGCGCCTGTGAAATGGTTTAAATTTCTCAGGGCATGCCCTGTACGTGGCTACCCAGTCCCCATTCAGGACACATTTCTTGACTAGAGACAATAGCGGGTCTCTATTTGTCCAGACATTAATCTGACGGGCTGTCACAGGTGAGCCTTCGCTTCCGAAAGCTTCAACAGCCATGACCATCTCAGCACCATGCTCGGTAGTCCCCTCAGTGGTGGCTAGTGGGAGCCTGCTGAGTGCATCGGCGCAGTTTTCGGTGCCCGGTCTGTGCCGAATTGTGTAGTCATAGGCAGCTAACGTGAGTACCCACCTCTGTATGCGGGCCGATGCGTTTGCATTTATGGCCTTGTTGTCAGCCAAAAAGGACGTTAGGGGTTTGTTATCTGTCTCCAGCTCAGATTTCCTCCCAAACAGGTACTGGTGCATTTTCTTTACCGCATATACACATGCGAGTGCCTCCTTTTCTACCATCCTGTAGCCCCTTTCTGCCTGGGACAGACTTCTGGAGGCATAAGCTACCGGCTGTAACTGACCCTTGGAATTGACATGCTGCAACACACACCTGACCCCATAGGACGACGCATCGCACGTTAAAACAAGTTTCTTACACGGGTCATATAGCATTAACAGATTGTTGGAACAGAACAAATTGCGTGCTCTATTAAAAGCCCTTTCCTGGCTGTCCCCCCAGACCCAATCGCGACCTTTGCGAAGGAGCACGTGTAGCGGCTGTAACAGCCTGCTCAATTTGGGAAGAAAGTTAAAAAATAGTTCAGGAGCCCCAGGAATGAACGCAGCTCCGTCGTGTTACGGGGTCTGGGTGCTCTCTGGATCACTTCCGTCTTGGACGCAGTAGGGCTGATCCCGTCTGCTGCTACCCTCATCCCCAGGAATTCTACCTCTGGAGCTAGGAAGACGCACTTCGCCTTTTTCAGTCACACCCCTACCTGGTCCAGTCTGCGTAGCACCTCCTCCAGGTTGTGGAGGTGTTCTTCAGTATCGCGACCCGTGATGAGGATGTCATCCTGAAAAACCACCATCCCTGGAATCGACTTGAGGAGGCTTTCCATATTTCGTTGGAAGATTGCGGCAGCCGAGCGAATCCCGAACGGACATCTGTTGTACTCAAACAACCCCTTGTGTGTCGTGATGGTGGTCAGCTTCTTCAACTCACTCGCCAGCTCCTGGGTCATGTAAGCTGAGGTCAGGTCCAATTTTGAAAAAGGTTTGCCACCGGATAGCGTTGCAAAGAGGTCTTCCGCTCTCGGTAGCGGGTACTGGTCTTGGAGTGACACCTGATTGATGGTGGCCTTGTAATCACCACATATCCTGACCGACCCATCCGCCTTGAGCACCGGCACGATCGGGCTCACCCAGTCACTGAATTCGACTGGCGAGATGATGCCTTCCCTCAGCAGGCGGTCCAATTCGCCTTCTATCTTTTCCCACATCACATACAGCACCGCTCTGGCCTTGTGGTGTACTGGCCTGGCTTACGGATTTATGTGAATCACTACCTTGGTCCCCATGAAAGTGCCAATTCCGGGTTGAAATAATGAGTCAAATTTGTCCAGGATCTGTGAGCATGATACTCGCTCCACAGAGGAAATTGCATTGACATCGCCCCATTTCCAGTTCATGACAGCAAGCCAACTCCCCCCAAGTAGTGCGAGACCGTCCCCTGGGACAATCCAGAGTGGCAGTCTATTCTCCGAATCTTTGTGGGTCATGACTACCGTGGCGCTGCCGAGCACCGGAATGATCTGCTTTGTGTATGTCCGCAGCTGTGCGTCAATCTGCGATAATTTTGGCCTCCTGGCCTTGGACGCCCACAACTTTTCGAACTGTTTGATACCCATCAGGGACTGGCTGGCCCCCGTGTCTAGCTCCGTTGATATTGGGATGCCATTGAGGAGCACTTTCATCATTATCGGTGGCGTCCTGATGTATGAACTGTATACGTGCTCCACATGAACTCGCTGAACTTCAGCTTCCAGCGATTTCCCCCAGTATTCATTTCTCCAATTTCTCCAGGTATTTTGCTCATCTCTGCAAACTCCAGCTGAATGTATGCCTCCACGCCTCCAGCATGAGCTGCTGTTTGAAACAAAAGGTCCCTTGCCAGTCAATCATCCCTGACTGCCCCTGTTATTGCCCTTGAGTGCGCCATTAACAGATGTTGATGGCCCCATTACTGGCCGCATTGTCCCTTGCAATGGCGTGAATCGCCGTTCAGCTTGCCATTGTCTCTGTCGAACTCCCCCTCTGGGTTCGACTACATGTTGAAGCATGCCTGACTGCCCTTGTCTGCCTGGAGAACTGTGTGCTGCTTTAACAATGTTGAATCTCTGTCCCAACCATTCCTTAACACAGTACCTCTCATCTGTTGTGCTCGTGGCCATGCTCACGTGGTTTAAATCCCAGTTTCTCATCGCCATTGATAGGTCCTTACTATACAGTATAAATGCACATGGGGCCCATGCTTGAGATAAGGTCAGTCTGTGACCTGTCCTTTATTTCATATCACTCAAGTGATGGAAGTGGGTGGAGCTTCCCCTTTTATATCTGAAGGTCGAGATTCGGAGTGTCTCCCACAAGTTCACCACCTGGTGGTCAGTGCTGTCACGGTGTACAACTTAGGTCAGATTATACATGGGTTACAATGCTGGTTGAATACATGACATCACCTCCCCCCGCAAAGTCTTATTGGGATCACAGGTTGAGTCTCTCTGGTGGTTTACACTCTCTTATACAGCGCCTGAGTTGGGGCTCCGGTTGTTGGGCGCTGGCCTGAGTGTCTACTGTTTGCGGTGCCTCAGGCCTGTCCGGACTGCCCACAGTGACTGGGCTCTCCTCCCTTTGGTTCCAGTATTCGGTCACCTGTGGTGGAGTGAACTCGACATCGTGTTCTTCCTCTGCTTCTTCTATGGGGTTGCTGAACCTCCTTTTTGTTTGATCCACAAGTTTGCGGCAGATTTGTCCATTGGTAAGTTTAACTACCAGAATCCTATTTCCCTCTTTGGCTACCACAGTGCTTGCAATCCATTTGGGCCCTGCAGCGTAGTTGAGGACAAAAACAGGATAATTTACATCAATACATCGCGCCCTCGCATTCCTGTCATGGTAGTCATATTGTGACTGGTATCTGCTCTCGACAATTTCTTTCATGGTGGGGTGTATCAGGGATAACCGGGTTTTGAGCGTCCTTTTCATAAGCAGCTCTGCGGGTGGGACCCCTGTGAGCGGGATCTGTAGGCCAACAGGAGGCGTGATAAGTGGCATTGTAGGGAACTCCCTTCGATTCTGAGCATCCCCTGTTTGATTATCTGCACTGCTTGTTCTGCCTGGCCGTTTGAGGCCGGCTTGAACGGTGCCGTTCTAACATGGTTAATTTCATTGCCTGCCATGAAGTCCTGGAATTCAGTGCTTGTGAAGCTCGGACCATTGTCCCTGACCAAGATGTCCGGTAGACCGTGGGCAGCGAACATTGCCCGTAGACTTTCTACCGTGGCAGAGGATGTGCTTGAATTTAAAATGTCACACTCGATCCATTTGGAGTAGGCGTCTACTCCAACCAAAAACATTTTTCCCATGAAAGGACCTGCGTGGTCCACATGGATGCGCGACCGAGGCTTGGCGGGACATGGCCAGGGGCTAAGGGGGGCTTCCCTGGGCGCATTGCCCAGCTGGGCACACGTGTTGCACCTGCGAACACAAAGTTCCAGATCTGCATCTATCCCTGGCCACCAAATGTGTGACCTGGCAATTGCCTTCATCATGACAATGCCCGGGTGCTCATTGTGGAGTTCTCTGATGAACACCTCTCTGCCCATCTGGGGCATGACTAGGCGGTTTCCCCACAGTAGGCGACCGGCCTGAATCGAGAGTTCATCCTTGCGCCTGTGAAATGGTCTCAATTTCTCAGCGCATGCCCTGGACCGGCAGTTACCTGTTCCAATCAGCAGAGTTGAAATTAGTTTGCTGTTTCATGCTGCCTTTGCCTGCATAATGTGTGCTGAGATTATCTGTGCAATATGCATTCTGCAGGATGAATAAACGCAACGCCTTTTGAAATGCACGCAGTGCATGGATTGCACTCAACAAAACATTGCATTTTCTTTTCATGCCAAGCATTTTGCATGAATGCATTGCAATGCCAACGCACGTTTTACCTGGCAAGACTGAAGTACAATCTATGCTGAACAGTGTGAAACAGAAACAGCTATTTGAGAACCCATAGCCTCAACGGCATCTGTGTGAATTGCTCTGCATCGATAATGAGCAGAGCGTAAAGAGAGGAAACTGACGCTATGGATGAGGAAAGTCTAATCTAAAGTGTAATGTTGGAGTTGATTTTGTTGATCTTGAGAAATGTTTCAAATGGTTTGAGCCAGTTGGTTCCATGGTGTAATGGTGAGCACTCTGGACTCTAAATCCAGCGATCCGAGTTCAAATCTCAGTGGAAACTGAATGCTTGTTGGCCCAGCTGCTGAAAATTTTGGCCAAACACGTAAAAGACTGCTGGTGGGCAGTTTTGTTGCCTTTTCCATTGATGCTTGATCTGCAAGTCTCGTTTTCAAATCATGTGTTCAACCGGCAGTTACCTGTTCCAATCAGCAGAGTAGAAATTAGTTTGCTGTTTAATGCTGCATTTTCCTGCCCAATGTGTGCTGAGATTATCTGTGCAATATTGTTAGATCTCTTACTTTCCAATGAAATAAGAACTCCGATTGTAGTTTTCATGTAACTTTATTCTGGTAGCAGCAACAAGCTCTTGGCTTTAAGCCAGTCCTTTGTCCTTCTGGGACCACATGGCCAAAATAGTTATTTATGTACCTGATCAGTTTACAGAAAAGAACTCGCCTTCTTTGACCTTATTGGCTCAATTGATAGTCTTTTAAACTTTACTTGGCTCGCTACCCAAGGTCCTAAAATGTCAAGTTGAGTGATGAATTAATGCAATGTGGTCTGTGTTTTTTCAAAACTGCAGCCAGGCTGCAGTGCTTGAATTCTCTATCAATCCCCCCTTTGATTCTTTCACAAATTGAATCATGAAACATCAGGTGTCACTGGTCAAACATTCTACAAAATAATTTCATACATGTAAATAGAGTTTCGTTCTAAAATTTGTTGATGTGTTTCGCCACATGTCCGGACTAGTAGCTTCCACACAAATTTACACCAACCCGAGTTCCATCGTGGCCACAATGGAAGTCTGGTTTTAGTAGGTTAATTAACATTATTCCAATTTAATCCAAATCAATATCTTAATTCAACCAGTAAACAACCTTCCCTTAAGCATAACATACCCCTGTGCCACGTACAGACGGTCTGCTGGGACCTGCGAGGTGTCTCACCTGCGGGGCAGCAGCTATAGCCGCCTGGTCGCAACAACATTTAATCAACATAAACAAACAATATAAAAGTAAAATAATTACAACAAATAGAATTAAACCTTCCACCAATGAAGGTCCTATTGAACCTAGCCATTCAGTGGCTCCACTCCACAAAGTGAATGATGGGGGTTGCTTAAGTTTTTCTACCTCCTTTTGGATATGCTCCGCTAAGTGGGTCATTTGTTCGGAGCTATCTGGGATATATGTTCAACACTCAGTTCCGAGTAGCTCGCAAGTACCTCCCTTTTCAGCCAGGATGTAATCAAGGGCCATTCTATTCTGTAGGGCTACTGTGCGGATTGCTACCATTTCTGCATTGATTTTAACTAGGGCGTCTGAGCTATCATTGGCTACCCGTTCCACAACGGCTGCCATGTTAATGGATTCCCTTTCCAGTCTGGCGGTCCCATACCTGGGGATCAGAATGGCAAAGAACCTCTCTGTTTCTGTGATCGCTCTCTTAGGACAGTGTAAATGTTTCGACGGGGACTTTATATGATACATATAATGTGGTTAAATGTAGGTTAAATAGCAGGATCCCATCCAATTCTGGGGCAGACAAGGGTAGGCCTTGTGGCCACACACCCAATAGGTGCCATTATAGGCAATGAATGTTAGCTGTTTCTTTGTCAGCAACACTCCGGGGCCTGTCTAGGCTTTTCCACCTGTTTAATCAGAATCCCCGTTACGTTAAGAATTCCCACATCGGCCCAGTTTGGACGGTTCCGTGGCTTGATTACATTATAATTCCAGGAGCAGTTACTATACCCCATATTTTGGCCTCCTTTGATGTTTCTCATCAGACAGACCGATTCCCCCGGTCTTCCTATTCCCGTTGTATTAGTGATAACAAAAAATGGGGGCCGTTTGGAATTATTGTAGCACGGTTGGTATCCCCCTTCAAAGGTAGTCAGATTGTAACCTGCTGACTTCCATTTACGTGCTCAGTTTTCCGTATCCTGAAACGCATTGCCTGTTTTGTTTTGATTAATTATCCACTCAGCCATTTCCGAGATATTCAAGGGAACTGGCCTCAAGGGAATCCCTCCCTTTGAGTGAATAGAAATATGCGTACACACCCAACAACTAGAAATGTTACCTTGTTTGGCATAAATGTGTGACATATATAAAAAGGTATTTACATATAATTCCCTTGCTCCCCTACTATTTCCCTTTGGTGTAGAGGGTCAGCTAGTAAGAAGTAGGCAAATGCAGAGAATACCTACAATCAGTAATACAGTAAATTTATACATTTTGGCAAAAAAGTAATTGTCCTTATTAGATTTCAGCTTCAGTTACGGGTGCTCGTTTAACGTGTGAAGCGTGGATCCAGGCTTTCTTTCCTTGGACTTTAACAGCTGCCTGGGTGGTCAATAACACTTGATAAGGTCCCACCCACTTGGCACCCAAAGGTTCTTTCTGCAACTTTTTCACATACACCCAGACTCCCGGGATGATGTTGTGTCCTCCTTCGGATGGATTACCCCAAGCTGCCGATACTTGTTGGGAAACAGAACTAATAGCATTGGTTAGGTTCTGACAGTATGATAACAAAGTGTCACTAATTAAGTGAACATCAGCTTTCCGTAAATCAATAGTTCCTGGCAGCGACATGGGTCTTCCTGTTATAATTTCAAATGGGCTTAGACCTGTAGTTCTGTTCAGGGTTCCCCTAATGCTACATAGCACTATTGGTAGTGCCTGGGGCCATGGTGTTCCTTCTTGGTGATATTTGGCAAGCTGTTGTTTCAGAGTTCGATTCATTCGCTCTACTTGTCCTGATGATTGTGGATGACAGTTTAAATCCCACGTAATGTTCAGTAACCTACAGACTTCTTGGCAGACAGCACCTGTGAAGTGTGTTCCCTGATCTGAGTCAATGCTACTCGGGACTCCCCATCGGGGAATGTAATCCTTACACAAGACCTTTGCAGTGTGATTGGCTGTGGCTCTTTTAGTTGGGACAGCTTCTACCCATCTAGAGAATCTGTCGACCATGACAAGAATGTTAGTGTATCCTTGGCATGAAGGAAGAGATATATAACCAACCTGCAGATGCTGGAATGATCCGACAGGGGCAGAGGGCCTCAGTTGGGGCATTACCGTGATGGGTCCAGAATTATTTTTCTGGCAGACCACACAGCGGTTTTTTACCAGCTGGGCATGTTTTTTAAATCCCCGACCCCACCAGCTTTTCTGGAACCATGCCATCATCTGTTGTGAGGCCAAGTGTCCCCACGAGTGGATCTGTTGGGCTAAAAAAGGCATAAGCGTTTGTGGCGCGACTGGCTTGTCGGTAACTCTTTGTCTCCAGACACCATCTTCACATAGCTTAATTCCTGCCTCCATCCATATCCATTTTTCCTCTCGGGAGCACTCGCCTTGCATTGTTTGAAGGTCTCGTGTCAGAGTCCTGAGTGCTTTCAATCTGCACATCTGTGTTGGTTCTTCTGGGGGAGAGCCCTGTGAGGCGGCATCTTTAGCTGTCTGGTCGGCTAGGGCATTTCCCTGAGCTTCTGTGGTATTTTCCTTGGTATGGACTTCAGGATGGACACTTCCTGAGGTAATTGTATGGCCTCCAGTAAGTCTCGGACTTCTTTTCCATTTCGGCTAGGTGTACCAGCAGCAGTGAGGAATCCTCTTTTCCACCATAACAGACCATAGTCGTGAGCGACTCCAAAAGCATAACGCGAATTTGTGTAGACATTAGCTGTCTGTCCTTCTGCTAGTCGACATGCTTCTGACAGGGCCCGTAACTCGGCCTGTTGTGCTGACGTTCCTGAGGGTAAACGTCCTTTTCCCACTACCTCATATAAGGTTGTAACTGCCCATCCTGCTTTTCTGGTACCATTGTCAACAAAGGATGAACCATCTGTAAACAGGATGAGGTCTGGGTTGTGCAGAGGCTCCTCTGCTGCTAAGGCTGTTTCTTCTGTTTCTTTGAAAATCTCCACGCAGTCATGCTCTTCACATTCTCCCCCTTTTGCTCCCTCGACTCTGACATCGGGAGCATAGTTGCGGGATTAACCGGGCTGGCCCGGACGATATGGAGATTAGGAGCTTCCAAAACAGCTGTCCAGCGGGTCCATCTTGCTGCTGTCACCTGAGACATTCTATTCATAGACAGCAAAGCGTGTACGGTGTGGGGACACTTGACAATCAGCTTTTGGTCGAGGACTAGACCCGCAGTGATCATTACCGCTCGACATGTAGCTTCCGTGACCCTTAGGCAAGTTCCCCATCCGAGGGCTATCGCATCCAGTTTTGCCGAATAATAGCCAATAGGTCTTTGCCGATCCCCATGTTCTTTTGTCAGTATAGCTGTCATATATCCTTCTTTCTCATGGACAAACAGAGTAAATGGCTTACCACTGTCGGGGATTCCCAGAGCCAGTGCCGAACACAAAGCCTTTTTCAAACTCAGGAAAGCCTCTTGCTGTTCTTTACTGAGGGTGATGGCTTCTTTAGAGGCACGTTTCCCCTTTAAAATATCATTCAGTGGCTGAGCAAGCTGTATGAAGGAGTCAATCCAATTTCTGTTAAAGTTACACAATCCCAATAAATACCTTAGCTCCTGAATAGTGGTGGTTTTTTTTAGCAGCTCGAATGGCTGCAGTTCTATCCTGAGTAAGTTCTCTCTTTCCTTGTGAAATCTTTTGTCCCAGGTATACAATCTCTTCTTGGGATATTTGTGCTTTGTCAATGCTGGCTTTATGTCCTTTCAGCCAAAGGTGGTCCAGCAAAGCTCGTAAATCTTGTTCATGCTGTTCTTCCGTGTTTGAAGCTAGCAGGATATCGTCTACATATTGGATGACTGTGGATGACAGGGGAGGTAATTCTCACAAATGGCTTTGTAAACCGACGTGGAATACCGTAGGGCTGTTGTGGAAACCCTGCGGTAACCGGGTCCAAGTATACTGTTGTCCTTGGACCGTGAAAGCAAACCACTGTCGAACCTCCGGTGCCAGAGGCACCGACCAAAATCCGTTGGCCATATCTATAACCGAGAAATATTTATGTTCCGGTTTGAGGGCATTAAAAATGGTGGAGGGATCTGCGACCAAAGGAGCTTTTTGATCAATACACTGGTTAGCTTTCCTATAATCGACAGTTATACGCCAAGTCTCATTAGATTTCTGTACCGGACACACGGGGCTATTGGAGGAGCTATGCGTTTTAATAAGCACCCCTTGTTTCTTCAATTGCTGAATAACCGGTAAGATTCCCGCGATGGCAGTTGGACTGATGGGACACTGTTTAGTGCATGGAGGCTTGGTCCCGGTAAATGACGCAGGCTCCATCTGGAGTGGGCCACAATCGTTCTTATCTTTAGCCCATATCGGGTGTTCCTTCAATTCTTCTTTCTTCAAAGTTCTAATTGACCATGTCACCCGACCATCCTCGAAATGCAACGATGAATCTACTTGGAATAGGATGTCCATTCCCAAAAGGGGTTGATCTACTGGGCCTATCCAGACCGGCGTGGTTAGTTCATGTTGACCCAGCCCTATAAGTACTGGTGTTGTCCTTTTAATTTCCATTTTATGGCCCCCAACTCCATCGGCTGTACGTGCCCTACCATCCAACGACAAAAAGTCTCCATATTGTAGGGGTAAGCATGTTAATTCTGCCCCTGTGTCTAAAAGACAGTCCACATCCTTATCGCCCACCCTCACAGTTATATATAGCCCATCTCCCCTCTGTTGTATTAGTACGAGGAGGGGGGCCAGGGCGGGCTCTCATCGTTTTTTGCTATCCCAAGTAACTCCTTCTGTTGTTGTATTGTCAGTCGCTTAAATGCTTCTATGAGGTCGTTATCTTGTGACAAGCCTGATTTGTTAGCTGAATTGTATCCCTGGCTGCATCCTCTTCCCCAGCCATGACCTTGCTGTTTTGCCCAGTGACCACTTTTCCCACAATAATGTCATTTTCCGGGTAATTTTCCGAATGACTGTTTGTCGGAATCCTGGGATTTCCATCCCATAGCCTGTACAGCTCAGACTTTAGCTCCCATATCCCAATCTAATTGGCTACATCAATCCACCAACGCTGCAAAGGTAGTTCCTCTACCTTCCCAGTCCGGTAACACGACCTTAAGCATTTTGGACAGTTCTGGCTTTAGACCTGCCACGAAAGCTGCTTTCAGGGGTCCAAACACTTGTTCATCCATTTCCTCATCCGTATTATTCATACCCGAATGTTCTAGCCACGTGCATCTAAACCGCTCGTCATACTCCAGGACCTCCTCTGTTCCTTTCTGTTGGCAGGCTACAATTTTTCCCCAGTCTTTCTTAGCTGGACTGAAGGCTTGCAGCCAGTGTTTAATCGCTTCCCATCCTGCGTTTAATTCTTGCTCATTCTGCCCCAAAGCTTCTTCTACCTTTTCGTACAATTTCCTTCCTTGTGGTTTTGGCACCATTATGGTCAAAATTTGCACTCCGTCCCAGCGATGAAGTTGATTCAGCGGTCCAATTGGTCCCACGTTTTCACTCCCCCTTTCTTTGGATTGGGCAATTCCTTGGACCATTTATCAATTTTCTCTGGGTCTGCCGGATCATGAACTAAGTATTTTTCGTACACCCTTTTCCTCGTTTTTTTGGTTCCGTCCTCATCCGCAGTCTCTTCTGATTTGACTACAACTCGTCTTTTTTTAACGGGGCAAAGCGCACCCCTAATTCTTCATCATCCTCCGACACTGTATTTTCGGAGGATTCAGAAACCATATCTATTCCTCGGTCGTGTCTTCGGGTTTGCGCTTTTAATTTATCCAAACATGGGTACCCTGGGAATTGACCGATACATTTTTCTTTTCCTATTACTGTCTCTTGACCTAATGATTTTTTTCATTCTTTAATTTCACCTTTAAGATCTTTAACTTCCACTTCCAACTTTTCAAGTTCAAGTTTTTTCTGTCTCAGTTGTTCACAAACCGCTTGCAATTGGTCCTTTTTACTGGTCAGTTCTCGATCATGTTGGGAACACGTCATAATTTCAGTCCGCTGTCGGATCTGTCCCATAACAGCTAGGGACCATTTGATTCGTTCTTTATTTTTCATACGGGTCGTTTTTCCCCAGATCCTTTTGATCTCGTCCAAGGACCATTGTCCTTTGGAGGTTCCATACTTTTGTTCGAACTTAATACAGGTTTTAGATAAGTCGACTTGTTGCTCTATGTATTCTCTCAACTGTTCGAGGATTTCATCTATCGAAACCTCAGGTGGGGTCCGCCCACCTTTAACAGTTCTAGGCAATTCTTTGCTCTTATCTTCTGCTGCCATAATACTGATTTCTTGACTGGGGTCTCGAGTCATAGGCTTTCCAGCCGGATCAGTGGGTCGGTGATAAATTAACTAACACACTGCCAAAGTTTAGACGTCTATATGGGATCTCGAGCCGACTACCAACCGGAGGGTTCACAAACCGGGGGCTTTCGGAATCGCGTAGCGTGGGGGGGGCGGAATTTAGACTTTTAACCGAGGACTTTTATAAAGAGGAGTCCTTACCTCAGTATGTAGGTCCGATGTCCAAAATTCAGTTTCTTCCCTCAGCGATCCTGTTCGTGACGCCAAAATTGTTAGATCTCTTAAATTTCAATGAGATTCGAACTCCGGGGATAGTTTAACATAACTTTATTCCAGCAGCAGCAACAGAACATTAGCAGGGTTCCAGCTCTTTGTTTTGAAGCACATGGCTTAAAATAGCTGTACTTATACCCGGATCAATTTACAATAGTGAGCTCGCCCCCTTTGACCTTATTGGCTCAACTGATTCAACAGTATGTGTTGTTAGCCCATGGTTGGCTCTCAGCCTAAAGTCCTGAGATGTCAAGTATGAGTTATGGCTTAATGCAATGTGCTAGCTCTCACGTAAGCACTCTGACTGGGGTCTGTGTTTTCTCACAGACCCTTGTAGCCTGCTTGAATTCTCTATCACTGGGTAGGATTTGGGCAAATAGATCAATCTCTGCGCGCAAATGCCCTTCTCCTGGGGATGCTTACGATCTGTCAAAATACATTTAGGCAGATCACAAATGCAGGTTCTCGGAGCTTGTGCATTGCATGCTGAGAACCTGCATTTTGCAGGACCTCTTCGAATATGTGCACACATCGTAGGCACCCAGAGTGTCCGCAGTTTACCACTCCAAATCATATTTAATAAGCTGGACAGTGGAATGTAAATATAAAATATAAACTGGCAGTAAAGATAAAATTAATTTAAAATGTTTTCCATATCCGCCATTTCAACTGGGAACAGGCAGAAAGCCAAGTTTAAACCACTAACAGTTAGATATTTACCCCAATACCCTGCAGGGTGCATCTTGTCGATAGGGAAGTTTCCTGGATTGGGAATATTGTGGAATGGGGAATTCTTTCAGCTGTAAATGTTTAGAATTATTTACAGAACTGAACATTAAGATGAGAATGATATTCAGGATCTTCAATCTGCCAGTAAAAAGGTTCCAATCCAGCGTGGTGTGGGGTATTATCCCCGGGGTACACACACACACCGGCCAATCCAGCGTGGTGTGGGGTATTATCCCCGGGGTACACACACACACCGGCCAATCCAGCGTGGTGTGGGGTATTATCCCCGGGGTACACACACACACCGGCCAATCCAGCGTGGTGTGGGGTATTATCCCCGGGGTACACACACACACCGGCCAATCCAGCGTGGTGTGGGGTATTATCCCTGGGGTACACACACACACCGGCCAATCCAGCGTGGTGTGGGGTATTATCCCCGGGGTACACACACACACCGGCCAATCCAGCATGGTGTGGGGTATTATCCCCGGGGTACACACACACACCGGCCAATCCAGCATGGTGTGGGGTATTATCCCTGGGGTACAGATATACTCCGGCCAGTGGTGGGGCCTCACGCACAGTGGGCAGCTCCTGGGTAAAACGGGGGCAGTGACCCCGGGAATTTCCCATTATCCCGCGTGCTCCACCCTGGTATTCTATGCTTCTCTCCTACAGGAGGAGACTGCTTCTTGTCTTTTCTCTTAAACATTTTACCAGATCCTGTTCGTGACGCCAAAATATTTTGGATCGATAATAACAGACCCAGGTTCAGGACCTGGATGAATGTTAAATAAGAGACAAGACAAATGAAATAAAGATAAAACGCCATTTACTGAGAGAAAAACAACATAATACAGTTTATGAAGAAAAGGGAAGTATGATAAGATGCAACAAAGCTCACAGCCTTCGGCCCGTCGGGAACTCTACAACGACGGCTGGTCTGGAGCCTTGGCGGTCCCGGCACCGCTCGCGAATCACGATCCAAGGTGAAGTTCAAAGAGCTACGGGACAGTTCCGTTCCTTTATACTATTGAACAAACATGGGTACATTGGCTTATGGCCAACTCCTAATCTGTAAGGCCCCAGCTGTTCTTCCACAAAGCATGAGACCTCGAGGCGCCGACCGTCCCATAAACAAGATGGTGTGTGCATCAAGGTCTCTCTCTCTCTCTCTCTCTCTCTGCATCAACAACATTCCACGAGGCATGAAGCAGAAACACACTGTAAATGTCGGAATATCATAATTAACCCGATGTGATTAACCCTATACAATACACCAACCCTCCTTTGTGGTGATGTGACCGATGTTGGATATAAATGGAAAGGTTTTAAGAACACGATTAAAAATGTGGTAACCATACATAGCCAAAATCAAGAGAAGGAAATTTGGTAAGAAAAAGTCAAGGTGGCCGACTGCCTCTGTACAAAGACAAATAACACGTAACTAGAAATATTTCCAAATTAAAGAAATTTAACACTCAAATTTGAAGGGTTCACTGCAATGAACAAATCGAATTGTATTTTTTGAAGAAGTTACAAAGTTGGTGGATGAGGGAAGCCCAGTGGACATTGTCTACGTAGATTTCCAAAAACCTTTTGACAAGATACCCCACAAGTGGCTTCTCTCTAAGATCAGAGCCTCTGGTATTAGTGAAATATATTGGGCTGGATACAGAATGGGCTGGCAGGATGCAGGTACTGAGCGTTTATAGATGGATTTGGATCTGTTTGAAGACCGGTCACCGGTGGTGTCCCGCAGGGATCAGTGCTGGGACTGTTGTTTTTTACTATTTTTATTAATGATCTGGATTTTGGGGTTGGGGGCACAATTTGGAAATAATAGCAAGATCTGTGCGAGTGCTCAAACTGTAGAAGAGGCTCGTCTGTTTCAGGCAGATCTTAAAGTGTTGGGAGACTGGACTCATGACTGGAGAATGATGTATAACTTCGATAAGTTCAGTGATATGCATGTGGGCAGGGCAAATGCTCAACATTCATACACCCACCTGGGAAAGGCATTAAAGATGGTGGAGATAGAAAGAGATTTAGGCATTCTAGTGCATACATCCTTAAAGGTACATAAGAAATGCTGTGCAGCGACAGCAAGAGCAAATAAGGCATTGGGGTATATCCATCAGACAACTGAGTATAAGACGAGGAGTACTGTTTTGTCCCTATACAACACTTTGGTCATGCTAGTTTCGTGTCCAGTTTTGGTCTTCTCACATGGTGGGTGATATTGAGGCTCTGGAATGGATGCAGAAGAGGGCCACAAGACTAATTCCAAGTCTAAAGCATTTTAGTTATCAAGATAGGTTAAAAGAGTTGTGTTTCTGTTGTTGCATGTGGGAGCTTGTTGACCCCAATGAGGTCCACAGCGACCACATCTGCAGCAAGTGTCTGCAGCTCGAGGAACTTTGGCTCCGTGTTCATGAGCTGGATTCTGAGCTGCAGACACTACGACACATCAGGCAGGGGGAGAGTTACCTGGACGCTGTGTTCCACGAGGCAGTCACACTTCTTAGATTAATTAATTCAAATTCAACCTGTGGTCAGGGGCAGGAGGGTGTGACTACGAGCGAGGCAGGTATGGGGTCACAGGAGGTAGTGATGGAGGAGCCTCAGCCCTTGCTCTTGTCCAACAGGTTCGAGGCATTTGCTCCCTGTTTGGACGAGAGCAGGGTCTGTAGGGAGGATGGTCAAACTGACCACAGCACCATGCTGGATGGGGCCATTCAAGTGGGGGAAGTAAAAAAAAATGTTGTAGTAATGGAGACAGTATAAGAAGGGGGATAGATACTGTTCTCTGCAGCCGAGAGCAAGTCCCAAAGGCTGTGTTACCTACCCAGTGCTGGGGTTAAGGACTTCTCCTTTGGGCTGGAGGGGAACTTGGAGGAGAAAGATCCAATTGTTGTGGTCCACGTAGGTACCAACGACATGGGTCGGACAAAGAAACAGGTTCTTCTGAGGGAGTTTGAGCAACTAGGGGCCAAATTAAAAAGCAGAACCACAAAGACAATACTCGCTGGATTACTACCTGAGCCACAAGCAAATTTGCAATGGGAAAGTATGATCAGAGAGTTAATCACGTGGCTCAAAGACTGGTGTGGGAGAAATGGGTTTTGGTTCCTGGGACTGGCACCAGTACTGGGGTAAGAGGGAGCTGTTCCATTGGGACGGGCTTCACTTAAACCGTGCTGAGACTAGGGTACTGGCCAATCAAATAACTTGGACTGTAGAGAGGGCTTTAAACTAATTAGTGGGGGGGGGGGGGGCGGGGGCAAGAGGAAGGATTCAGATGAGCAAAGTTTAACAAGTCACTGAATAAGGAGAAGACAATAGATCAGGGTAGCACTGGGAAAATGAAAACCTCTGCATGACAGGAAGGGACAGAATGTATAAACATAAAAGTGAATCAGAAAGTGGGGTCAATGCAGGAAAAAGTGGTTAAAAAAACAAATTTAAAAGCTCTTTATCTGAATGCACGTAGCATTCGTAACAAAATCGATGAGTTGATGGCACAAATAGATACAAATGGGTGTGATCTGAAAGCCATTACAGTAATGTGGTTGAAAGGTGACCAGGACTGGGAACTAAATATTCAGGGGTATTTGACAATTTGGATGGACAGACACAAAGGACAAGGAAGTGGGGTACCACTGATAATAAGTGCTTTAGTGAGAAACAATATTGGCACAATAGATCAAGATGTTGAATCAGTTTGGGTGGAGATAAGGAATAATAAGGGGGAAAAGTCACTAGTGGGTGTGGACTATCGGCCCCTAACAGTAGCTACACTGTTGGACGGAGTATAAATCTAGAAATAATGGAGGCTTGTAATAAAGGAATGGCGGTAATCATGGGTGATTTTAACCTGCATAATGATTGGACAAAGCAAATTGGCCAGGGTAACCTTGAGGTAGAGCTCATAGAGTGTATCTGGGATAGTTTCCTTGAGCAGAACGTTGTGAAACCAACCAGGGAGCAGGCTATCTTAGATCTGGTACTGTGTAATGAGACAGGATTAAGAAATCTCGCAGTAAAGGATCCTCTCGGAATGAGTGACCATAACATGGTTGAATTTCAAATTCAGTTAGAAGGTGAGAAAGTTGGTTCTCAAACCAGTGTCCTAAGCTTAAATAAAGGAGACTACGAAAGTATGCGGGCAGAGTTGGCTAAAGTCGACTCGGAAAATAGTTTAAAGTATGGGACAGTTGATGAGCGGTGGCAGACATTTAAGGAGATATTTCAGAACTCGCAACAAAAATATATCCCAATGAGAAGGAAAGACTGTAGGAGAAGGGATAACCATCCACGACTAACCAAGAAAATAAGGGATGGTACCAAATTGAAAACAAGGACATACAATGTGCCCAAGACTAGTGTGAGGCCTGAGGATTGGGAAATTTTAAAAGCCAGCAAAGAACGGCCAGAAAAACAATTAAGAGAGGGAAGATAGATTATGAAAGTAAACAAGCACAAAATATAAAAATAGATAGTATGAGTTTCTACAGGTACATAAAAAGGAAAAGAGTGGCTAAAGTAAATGTTGGTCCTCTAAAGGATGACACTGGGGAATTAATAAATGGGGACAGGGAAATGGCAGAAACGTTGAACACATTTTTTGTATCGATCTTCATGGTTAAAGACACTAAAAACATCCCACTAGTGGATAATCAAGGGGCTATAGGGAGAGAGGAACTTAATACAATCACTATTCATAATGAAGTAGTATTCTGTAAAATAATGGGACTAAAGGCGGACAAGTCCCCTGGACCTGATGGCTTACATCCTGGGGTCTTAAGAGAAGTGGCTGTAGAGATGCATTGGTTGTAATCTACCAAAATTCCCTGGATTCTGGGGCGATCCTATGGATTGGAAAATCGCAAATGTAACGCCCCTATTTAAAAATGGAGGCAGAGTGAAAGCAGGAAACTATAGCCCAGTTAGCCTAATATCTGTGGTTGGGAAAATGCTACAGTCCATTATTAAGGAAGCAGTAGCAGGACACTTGGAAAAGCATGATTCAATCATGCACAATCAGCATGGTTTTATGAAAGGGAAATCAAGTTTGACAAATTTGCTGGAGTTCTTTGAGGATGTAACGAGCAGGGTGGATAAAGGGGAACCAGTGGATGTGGTGTATTTGAATTTCCAGAAGGCATTCTATAAAGTGCCTCATAAAAACCACTTCCGGCAATCTGAAAAACAAGCGTTCACCACTACTCTGTTTGTGTCATTTCGCCACTTTCATATCCATGCTGCCATTATTCCATGGGCTTCGATTTTTCTGGTATTGGTAACATGCCCGGGATCACTAAACACAAAACCAGTCTGTTCATCACTTTCAGCTACTGGACTTGGCGTGTACCCCACAGCATCTCTTCTACCTTCAATATGTGAATAGAGCATCACGCCTGCAAACCTGGTTTAAGTTTATATCCACTCAGCAAACATATTTAAGAAAAGTCTGTAGGCTGATGAGACACTGTTAAGGTGCCAGTGTGCTGCTGGTTTGCTTGGTATGTTGCCTGTAATGGACTCCGTATTTTGGTCTCTGTATTTAAGGAGGGATATACTTGCATTGGAGGCAGTTCAGAGAAGGTTCACGAGGTTGATTTCGGAGATGAGGGGGTTGACTTATGAAGATGGGTTGAGTAGGTTGGGCCTAAACACATTGGAGTTCAGAAGAATGAGAGGTGATCGTATCGGAACATGTAAGATAATGAGGGGGCTCGACAAGGTGGATGCAGAGGGGAAACTAAAACTAGGGCACACAGTCTCAGAATAAAGGGCCGCCCATTTAAAACAGAGCTGTGGAATTTCTTCTCTCAGAGGGTTGTAAATCTGTTGAATTCTCTGCCCCCGAGAGCTGTGGAGGCTGGGTCATTGAATATATTTAAGGCGGAGATAGACAGATTTTTGAGCGGTAAGGGAGTGAAGGGTTATGGGGAGCGGGTGGGGAAATGGAGCTGAGTCCATGATCAGATCAGCCGTGATCTTATTAAATGGCGGAGCAGGCTCGAGGGGCCGAATGGCCAACTCCTGCTCCTATTTCTGATGTTCTTCTGTTCTAACTGAACATTTCTCCCAGTGTAACCTTTGCTGTCATAAAATATGTGTCTTTTAATAAGCCTCAGGTCCTTGCTCATGTCTGCTGCAATTGTATAGCAAGGGGATGTGTAAAGAGATGGTCTTTGTATGGAGATGTGAAACAAGGAAACACTATCTGTGTGACAGTGACACAGCCTTGTGGTCACAGGCAGAACCAATATCGTTGTGGTTATCGTTTCAGCAGGGTCAGTTCACCAATGCTTAAGCTAAGAGATGGCAGGGATCAGGAGCAGCGGCAGTAAATAAAATCTAAATGTAAATTCCTATATAGTTTATCTTCATTTATTCCTATTTTAATAGCTTTTGCCGAATGTGGCCCATGCCAAGTGCCAGGATATTGAATCAGGCCCACCATAGAAAATTAGTTTGACACCCCGAAGGTGGACAATGTCAACCGGATTCCCCCCATCCACCAACCTAGCAACTTCTTCACTAACTCAAGCTAGTTTGTAAGACGTGACCTTGTTTTGAGGAAGCAGTGTTCAGTATCTGTAATGGCCTCTTCACTTTCCCCATGATCGAAAACAGCATCTCTCAGGATCCCTTCAAGCATCTTCCCGATGATCGAGGTCACGTTGAGGGGCCTTTAGTTCCCTGGCTCAGATTTGTCCCCAATTTTGAAAACGGGAACTAAATGTGCTGCCTTCCAATCTCAGGGAACAATCCATGACTCTATTGATATTGAGATGTTGGAGATATGGGCAAGGGGCTGACAGAGCACCCATCCCATCTCCTTAATCACCCTTAGGTGGGTATCATCTGGACCTTACACGTGTCAGGATTAACCCGCACGGCTGTCAGTGGAGAGAGACGAGAAAGACCAAAGTGTTGTTTGCCCCTCTCAGTGTGGCCCTAAAGGACTGTGTCCAGGCTGAAATGCTGTTCCCCCATACCGTCCTCCCCCCAGATTGTCCTTTCTCAGCTCCAGCCAGGTGATGCTAAACACTCAGGTGGGAAGACAAAAATCCACAGCAATGTGTTAAAAGCAACACTAATTTATGTGTCTATATCCCAAATATTAAACTCCAGTCCAGTTACAGGAGTTATTACATCAGCATAATAGGAGTTATAAACCCCAACTGTCAGAATGAACACGATTCAGTCCGAAATGTGATTGACAGCAACAATAACAGCAGAATCCAACCCCTGCAGTCACTTGTGAACTCGCTGGTGTGTGAGCAGCTGGATGACAGAGTGAATCCCTTCCCACACTCAGAGCAGGTGAACAGCCTCTCCTCAGTGTGAACTCGTGGCCGATTCCAATAACGAAGATGTCCCGGAGCACTTCGGTGAGGTGGTTGTCAAATCACACGGTGCAGAGGTCTGCAGCACATTTTGCGATTTCTTGGCCTTCGGGCCGCTGGTGGGTGTAGAACCGGTGTCTGGCTGTGACGATGCTCTCTTTAGGTTTGAGTTGTTCCTGTATCATTGTTCCGAGCTCCACGTATGTTTTGGTCGTTGTCTTCGTTGGGGCTAGCAAGTCCTTGACCAGGCCATAGACGATGGGCCCACAACTGGTGAGCAGGATAGCTCTGCATTTATCAGCCAGCGAGGTCGGGTTGTCTGCCGCCAGATCGTTCGCAATAAACACGTGTTCGAGCCTTTCCACAATCGGCGAATTGTTGAAACCTGCCAAGGTTAGCCATTTTCGCTTGGAAATTTGTAATCTCATCGCCAATTGTTGTCTGTAAGCACTCTAGTAATGACTTCACGAGGCATGATATTATACTTGAACTGTGGTGACCTTAGTCCATTTATTACAGCTCCTGAGTGAGGGTACAGTATGGTGGTTTCCCTTTTATACCTGCTTACCTGTCGTGTACAGGTGACCCCGAGGTCTCCACTAGTTGCACCCTCTGGTGGTACAGGCATAGTGTATACAGTGTGAAGGTACATCCAGTCGTCTTATGTAACTGTACATTGAGTGTACAGGGAGTATACTTATATTATACATACACAACATCACTCTCCCCTAAGTCTTGTGCCACTGACCTTTGCATTGTATGCTCTGGCCCTCGACTTGAGTGCCCAAAGCCCTTGCACCTTGTCTATGCTTTGGCTTGGCTCTCTCCCTGTTGACCCCCAATTCCTTATACCACAACATTGGGAAATGGTCAGCAGTGGATGGTTGGAAGATGCAGAGGGGGTTGAGTGGGTTCTGGGTGTGATCCATGTGTGTCCATCGCTACATACATCCATTCACCCCCCCCCCCCCACCACATAGACCATGTGTGTGGCTCTACACCTGCATGTGCAGACCTGTACAGAGAGAAAGAACAAAAAAACATAGGATTAATGACATCACTGTTTGGGTTCTGCAGTAGTGGGACATGGACATTTTACAGGTAAGGTACATACGTGGTATCCCAACTTGCCCCTGGGGTGTAGGTGCAGGTGGCTGAGGGCGCTGGTTTCAGAGTGACCGGACTGTGTCCAGGTTGTCCGATGGCGGCGCTGCACCCCCTGTCAGCTGGGTGGGCTCGGATCGCTCCCCTGGCTGGGTCTCACGGCCTTTGCTGTTGCCTGGTGGTGGGCAGCGCCATAGGAGTGTGTGGCCTCCCTGTCCTCCTTTGAGGGCTGCAGTGTCTCCCTGCTGCCCTTCAGCGATAGTGGGAGCCTGGTCATCCCAGGTCCTGTTGGGAAAGCTGGAGGGTGCTAGCCTCTTGCTCCCGGTACTGGCCCTGGTGGCCAGAGAGGTAGAGCCGATCGGGGCCAGGGTACCGGTAGTGGTGCCTTTGCCGCCCGCTGATCGCTGGCCCTGCAATGGGTATGCTCCCTCTGTGTGTGGCCATGCTCCCTGGGGCATTACATTGGTCCCGGAGGCACAGGCTACATGATCGGGTAGCCCGCTGGACCTGGGTGCTTCTGACAGGAGGGTGCCCTTGGTTTTTTCGGCATGCATGTAAATCCCAGCATCGTACATCATCACTTCGTTTACTCTCTCAATACATTGGTTCCAACCGCAATCGCCCGACTTATCATGGTTAGTTACATTTACAAACTTGAAATTGTCAGTTACATCTTTTACATATGTATCACCGGCATCGTTGTATAAAGTGTGGAACTGCCCCTTTAATTGTGATGGATTGCCGGTCTCCTTTAAGAGGGCCTTGCCATCTTTACCCCAATCCGGTTCGCTGCTTGACATCACGTGCTGCTCCCTCAATGCTGCCCCCTTGAGGTCTGGCTGCCGCCATCTTTACGTTGGGTGCTTCACCTCATGGTTCGGGCGTCATCTTCTTTCTCTCCACGAGGTAGGCTGCGGTGATCTTTTTCTCCCCAGGTTCTGCCACGGAAGCCGGGATATTGCCTTCTGCACCGATTCTCTTCCTCCGGAGTCCTGCCACTGGAGCCTGGAAGGTGAGGTCGGGTCGTTTGGGCTGGATCATCTCGCCGTTGGGTTGAGCGGTCTGTGTCGTCTCCCCGCAGTCGAGTTGAGTGTCTGTTTTTTCCGGTGCTGTGCTGGATCCAACTTCGGGGCCGCGGAGGACGTTGATCGCTGGAGGCTGGAGGTTTTCCCAGCTCCAACGGATTGGTTTCATCCATCTTCTTCCTAATAGCATTGGACCATCACCAGCAACGATCCACAAAGGTAACTTGTGCATCGCGCCGTCATGGGACACGTGGACATCCCCGCTGCCAACGACTGGGATGGTGTGGTTTGTGTAGGAGAGCAGCTTCACCTGGATCGGGATCATTTTAGGTCGTTCGATTGGATTGTCCCAGAGTTTCTCAAAGGCCGCCTGATTCATCAGTGATTGGCTCGCCCCTGTGTCCACCTCCATCGTGACTGGAACACCGTTGATTTCGACTTCCATTTTCAACGGAGAACTCTTGGTGGTGCAGGTAAACACTCCATACACCTCAGCGTGGGGCTGAGCTGTCTCTCTTCATCGCCGCTGGACTCTGGATGATCAGCCAACTCTTCACCGACTCGGTGAGTACAATTTCTCTTGCACATTCGCTGGAGGTGGCCCTTCGTGTTACAGCCTTTGCAAGTATAGTCATTATAGCGGCACTGGTGGGCCCTGTGATTTCCTCCACAGTGCCAGCATGGGGTTGGCCGGTTGGCCCCATGTGGCGGACTCAGGGTTGCGGGACTCAGGATTCTGTTCTCTCTTCCCTGAGAGAGACTGCTTGCAGCAGCCCTGCCTCTAAAAGGTGCCATTCGGTTCACAGTACTTGCCGGGTTAGAGTCCTGGGGGTGAGTCATCCACTTGGAATCGAAGGCCGAGGCCATGAACGTCCGGCTCACGTTAATTGCCTTCAGCAGGGTGAATGTGGTGTCCACAGGGAGCAGCCTGTGGATAAGGCCCTCATGGCCGATTCCAATAACGAAGATGTCCCACAGTGCTTCGGTGAGGTGGTGGCCAAAATCACACGGTGCAGCCAATCGTCTGAGGTCTGCAGCATATTTTGCAATTTCTTGGCCTTCGGGCCGCCGGTGGGTGTAGAACCGGTGTCTGGCTGTGACAATGCTCTCTTTAGGTTTGAGTTGTTCCTGTATCATGGTTATGAGCTCCACATATGTTTTGGTCATTGTCTTTGCTGGGGCTAGCAAGTCCTTGACCAGTCCATAGACGGTGGGCCCACAACTGGTGAGCAGGATAGCTCTACGCTTATCAGCCAGCGAGATCGGGTTGTCTCCCGCCAAATCGTTCGCAATAAACACGTGTTCGAGCCTTTCCACAAAGGCCTCCCAATCTTCACCATCAGCGAATTGTTGAAACCTGCCAAGGTTAGCCATTTTCATGTGGAAATTCGTAATCTCATCGCCAATTGTTGTCTGTAAGCACTCTAGTAATGACTTCATGAGGCATGGTATTGTACTTGAACTGTGGCGACCTTAGTCCATTTATTACAGCTCCTGAGTGAGGGTACAGTATGGTAGTCTCCCTTTTATACCTGCTTACCTGTCGTGTACAGGTGACCCCGAGGTCTCCCACCAGTTGCACCCTCTGGTGGTACAAGCATAGTGTTACATAAGACTACTGGATGTGAAGGTACATCCAGTAGTCTTACGTGACTGTACATTGAGTGTACAAGGAGTATACTTATGTTATACATAGAAACAAAAAGGTCACTCTCCAGTGTGAACTCGCTGGTGTGCCAGCAGGCGGGATGACCGAGTGAATCCCTTCCCAGTCGGAGCAGGTGAACAGCCTCTCCCGGTGTGTCCTCACCGATGTGTTTCCAGCTGGGACAGGTAGTTGAAACGTTTCCCACAATCCCCACATTTACACGGTTTCTCCCCAGTGTGACTGCACTTGTGTCTCTCCAGTTTGGATGATCGGCTGAAGCCTTGTCCACACACACAGCACGTGTACCATTTCTCCCCACTGTGAACGGTGCCTTCTGCTTCCATGGTCAAAAGCTGATGATATTCCAGTCCCGATGTATCGAGTGACTGTAAGATCTTGAGGTGATGTTTGGTTTCAGCTTCCAGTCTACAAATCCTCCCCTTTTAACATCCTGTAAAGTGAATTTCAAACAGGAAAAGGGAGTGTGAGAGAGAACCCACAAAAACACAAAGGCAGGTTGTGAAATTGAGCTTAATGAGTCTGTTCATTTGTGGGGCCGGCACTAGAAAAAAGTGACCATGAAAGCTGCCGGATTGTCATAAAAACACATCTGGGTCACTGCTGTCCTTCAGGAAAGGGAACCCACCTCCCTCGACAGGCCCACATGGGAAATTGTTGGTCCCACTAGGGGTGAAATCCAGCAGCTTCTCTCCCCCTCTCCATCCAGCTCAAACTGATACGACAAACAGACCCACACAGGAGGCCAGCGCCCACCCTGACACAGAGCGGCTGGGAATTGCTGGGCCTGCTGTATAAACACAAGTTGTTGTTTTCCTGGTGTGGGGGAGGGGCTGCCCCCAGGGTTTGCTGGTGCTGGGCCCGGTGGCTCTGACTCGGGCCCCGAGAGCCGCACTCGGTGTTGCCCGGGGCCTGAGAGCCGCACTCGGTGTTGCCGGGGCCCCGAGAGCAGCACTCGGTGTTGCCGGGGCCTGAGAGCTGCACTCGGTGTTGCCAGGGCCCCGAGAGCAGCACTCGGTGTTGCCGGGGCCTGAGAGCTGCACTCGGTGTTGCCCGGGGCCCCGAGAGCCGCACTCGGTGTTGCCGGGCCCCGAGAGCCGCACTCGGTGTTGCCGGGGCCCCGAGAGCCGTACTCGGTGTTGCCGGGGCCCCGAGAGCCGCACTCGGTGTTGCCGGGGCCCCGAGAGCCGCACTCGGTGTTGCCGGGGCCCCGAGAGCCGCACTCGGTGTTGCCGGGGCCCCGAGAGCCGCACTCGGTGTTGCCGGGGCCCCGAGAGCCGTACTCGGTGTTGCCGGGGCCCCGAGAGCCGCACTCAGTGTTGCCGGGGCCCCGAGAGCCGCACTCGGTGTTGCCGGGCCCCGAGAGCCGCACTCGGTGTTGCCGGGGACTGAAAGCCGCACTCGGTGTTGCCCGGGGCCTGAGAGCCGCACTCGGTGTTGCCCGGGGCCTGAGAGCCGCACTCGGTGTTGCCCGGGGCCTGAGAGCTGCACTCGGTGTTGCCCGGGGCCCGTTATGTTCTGTATTGTTTAATGCTTTTTGAATACGGTTGGTATAACTCCACACATACTGCATGTGAAATGTTCTGATTGTTGTAATTGCCTTTGCTAATTTTAATGGGGTTGTTGATTATAATTACTTGTTACTAACATACCTTGCAGTATTTTTTGCATCAAAATATTAGTTTAAAAACTTTCTTCATCAGGTGTTTCCCGCCATCGATCTCTGTTTCCTCTTGTGAGGGAATCTAGAACTAGTCATAGTCTGAGACTAAGGGGTCGCCCATTTAAAACGGAAATGAGGAGGAATTTCTTCCCTCAGAGGGTCGTGAGTCTTTGAAATTCTCTCCTCCAGAGAGCAGTGGAGGTTGGGTCATTGATTATATTTAAGTTGTAGATATATCGATTTTTCAAAGATAAGGGAGTGAAGGGTTATGGGGAGAAGGCAGGGAAGTGGAATTGACGCCAAGATCAGATCAGCCACGATCTTATTGAAAGCTCGAGTGGGCTCAATGAGCCAGGTGGCTTGCTCCTGTTTCTTATCTTCCTAGCCGTGTTTCTGGGCTGTGTTTAGGTGTAACTTTCGGGCTGGTGCTTGTGATGTGTGGTTCTTTGTTAGGATTGAGGTTAGTGCTTAGTGTAGTCAATAGGATGTAAGGCTGAAGATACAGTGATTAACTTCGAAAGCACTATTGGAAGTATAATTGTCACTGGACGTGCACATGCCATGTTTTTAACCTCACACAGACGAGTTACAAAAAAAGGCTCACAATGTGTTCATTCAAGGAACCCTCTTTCCTGCACAAACCTCATTTCCTCCCTTCTTTCACATCTCGACACAGAATAATAAATTAGTGACTGTTAGATCTCTTAATTTCCAATGAAATACGAACTCTGATGGTAGTTTTAACTTTTTAATCTTGGCAGAGAGTAACAAGTTGCTGGCTGATTGCCAGTTTCTTTGTCTTACTGAAACCACATGGTCAAAATGGCTGTATTTATACCTGGATCAATTTACAGAAAAAAACTCGCCTTCTTTGAACTTATTGGCTCAATTGAAAGTCTGTTAATGTTTTAATTGGCTCGCTACCCAAGGTCTGAAAATGTCAAGTTGATTGATGACTTAATGCAATGTGGCCTGTGTTTTTTCACATCCTGTCTGAATGCAGCCTGTTTGAATTCTCGATCAATCCCCCCTTTGATTCTTTCACAAACTGAATCATAAAACATCAGGTATCACTGGTTAAACATTCTACAAAATAATTTCATACATGTTAATAGAGTTTCCTTCTAAAATTTGTTGATGTGTTTCGCCGCATGTCCGGACTAGTAGCTTCCACACAAATTTACAACAACCCGAATTCCATCATGGCCACAATGGAAGTCTGGTTTTAGTAGGTTAATTAACCTTATTCCAATTTAATCCAAATCAATATCTTAATTCAACCAGTAAACCACCTTAACTTAAGCATAACATACCCCTGTGCCACATACAGATGGTCTGCTGGGACCTGCAAGGTGTCTCACCTGCGGGACAGCAGATACAGCCGCCTGGTCGCAACAACATTTAATCAACATAAACAAACAATATAAAAGTAAAAGGTATTTACATGTAATTCCCTTGCTACCCTACGATTTCCCTTTGGTGCAGAGGGTCGGCTAGTAAGAAGTAGGCCTATGCCGAGAATACCTACAATCAATAATACAGTAAATTTATACATTTTCGCAAAAAGTAATTGTCCTTATTAGACTTCAGCTTCAGTTACGGGTGCTCATTTAATGTGTGAGGCGTGGATCCCGGCTTTCTTTCCTTGGACTTTAACAGCTGCCTGGGTGGTCAATAACAGTTGATAAGGTCCCTCCCACTTGGCACCCAAAGGTTCTTTATGCAACTTTTTCACATACACCCAGACTCCCGGGATGATGTTATGTCCTCCTTCGGGTGGATTACCCCAAGCTGCCGATACCAGTCGGGAAACAGGACTAATAGCATTGGTTAAGTTCTGACAGTATGATAACAAAGTGTCATTAAGTTCACTCATCAGCTTTCCGTAAATCAATAGTTCCTGGCAGCGACATGGGTCTTACTGTTATAATTTCAAATGGACTTAGACCTGTAGTTCTGTTCAGGGTTCCCCTAATGCTACATAGCACTATTGGTAGTGCCTGGGGCCATGGTGTTCCTTCTTGGTGATATTTGGCAAGCCGTTGTTTCAAAGTTCGATTCATTCGCTCTAATTGTCCTGATGATTGTGGATGACAGTGTAAATCCCACGTAATGTTCAGTAACCTACAGACTTCTTGGCAGACAGCACCTGTGAAGTGTGTTCCCTGATCTGAGTCAATACTACTCGGAACTCCCCATCGGGGAATGTAATCCTTACACAAGACCTTTGCAGTGTGATAGGCTGTGGCTCTTTTAGTTGGGACAGCTTCTACCCATCTAGAGAATCTGTCGACCATGACAAGAATGTTAGTGTATCCTTGGCATGAAGGAAGAGATATATAATCAACCTGCAGATGCTGGAATGGTCCGACAGGGGCAGGGGGCCTCAGTTGGGGCATTACCGTGATGGGTCCAGAATTATTTTTCTGGCAGACCACACAGCGGTCTGTTACCAGCTGGGCATGTTTTTTAAATCCCCGACCCCACCAGCTTTTCTGGAACCGTGCCGTCATCTGTTGAAAGGCCAAGTGTCCCCACGAGTGGATCTGTTGGGCTAAAAAAGGCATAAGCACTTGTGGCTTGACTCTTTGTCTCCAGACACCATCTTCACATTGCTTAATTCCTGCCTCCATCCATGTCCATTTTTCCTCTCGGGAGCACTTGCCTTGCATTGTTTGAAGGTCTCGTGTCAGAGTCCTGAGTGCTTTCAATCTGCACATCTGTGTTGGTTCTTCTGGAGGAACGCCCTGTGAGGCGGCATCTTTAGCTGTCTGGTCGGCTAGGGCATTTCCCTGTGCTTCCGTGGACTTCAGGATGGACACTTCCTGAGGTAATTGTATGGTCTCCAGTAAGTCTCGGACTTCTTTTCCATTTCGGCTAGGTGTAGCAGCAGCAGTGAGGAATCCTCTTTTCCGCCATAACATACCAAAGTCGTGAGCGACTCCAAAAGCATAACGCGAATCTGTGTAGACATTAGCTGTCTGTCCTTCTGCTATTCGATATGCTTCTGACAGGGCCCGTAACTCGGCCTGTTGTGCTGACGTTCCTGAGGGTAAACATCCTTTTGCCACTACCTCATATAAGGTTGGAACTGCCCATCCTGCTTTTCTGGTACCATTGTCAACAAAGGAGGAACCATCTGTAAACAGGATGAGGTCTGGGTTGTGCAGAGGCTCCTCTGCTGCTAAGGCTGCTTCTTCTGTTTCTTTTAAAATCTCCACGCAGTCATGCTCTTCACATTCTCCCCGCTCTTGCTCCCTCGATTCTGACATCGGGAGCATAGTTGCGGGATTAACCGGGCTGGCCCGGACGATATGGAGATTAGGAGCTTCCAAAACTGCTGTCCAGCGGGTCCATCTTGCTGCTGTCACCTGATACATTCTATTCATAGACAGCAAAGCGTGTACGGTGTGGGGACACTTGACAATCAGCTTTTGGTCGAGGACTAGACCCGCAGTGATCATTACCACTCGACATGTAGATTCCATGGCCCTTATGCAAGTTCCCCATCTGAGGGCTACCGCATCCAGTTTTGCCGAATAATAGCCAATAGGTCTTTGCCGATCCCCATGTTCTTGTGTCAGTATAGCTGTCATATATCCTTCTTTCTCATGAACAAACAGCGTAAATGGCTTACCACTGTCGGGGATTCCCAGAGCCAACGCCGAACACAAGGCCTTTTTCAAACTCAGGAAAGCCTCTTGCTGTTCTTTACTGAGGGTGATGGCTTCTTTAGAGGCACGTTTCCCCTTTAAAATATCATTCAGTGGCTGAGCAAGCTGTGTGAAGGAGTCAATCCAATTTCTGTTAAAGTTACACAATCCCAAAAAAGACCTTAGTTCCTGAATAGTGGTGGGTTTTTTAGCAGCTCGAATGGCTGCAGTTCTATCCTGGGTAAGTTCTCTCTTTCCTTGTGAAATCTTTTGTCCAAGGTATACAACCTCTTCTTGGGATATTTGTGCTTTGTCGATGCTGGCTTTATGTCCTTTCAGCCGAAGGTGATCCAGCAAAGCTCGTAAATCTTGTTCATGCTGTTCTTCCGTGTTTGAAGCTAGCAGGATATCGTCTACATATTGGATGACTGTGGATGACAGGGGAGGTAATTCTCGCAAATGACTTTGTAAAGCCATGTGGAATACCGTAGGGCTGTTGTGAAAACCCTGCGGTAACCGGGTCCAAGTATACTGTTGTCCTTGGACCGTGAAAGCAAACCACTGTCGAACCTCCGGTGCCAGAGGCACCGACCAAAATCCGTTGGCCATATCTATAACCGAGAAATATTCATGTTCCGGTTTGAGGGCATTAAAAATGGTGGAGGGATCTGCGACCAAAGGAGCTTTTTGATCAATACACTGGTTAGCTTTCCTATAATCGACAGTCATACGCCAAGTCTCATTAGATTTCTGTACCGGCCACACGGGGCTATTGGAGGAGCTATGCATTTTAATAAGCACCCCTTGTTTCTCCAATTACTGAATAACTGGTAAGATTCCTGCGATGGCAGTTGGACTGATGGGATACTGTTTCGTGCATGGAGTCTTGGTCCCGGTAAATAATGCAGGCTCCATCTGGAGTTGGCCACAATCGTTCTTATCTTTAGCTCATATCGGGTGTTCCTTCAATTCTTCTTTCTTCAAAGTTCTAATTGACCATGTCACCCGACCATCCTCGAAATGCAACGATGAATCTATTTGGATTAGAACGTCCATTCCCAAAAGGGGTTGATCTACTGGGCCTATCCAGACCGGCGTGGTTAGTTCATGTGGACCCAGCCCTATAAGTACTGGTGTTGTCCTTTTAATTTCCATTTTATGGCCCCCAACTCCATAGGCTGTAGGTGCCCTACCATCCAACGGCAAAAAGTCTCCATATTGTAGGGGTAAGCATGTTAATTCTGCCCCTGTGTCTAAAAGACAGTCCACATCCTTATCGCCCACCCTCACAGTTATATATAGTCCATCTCCCCTTTGTTGTATTAGTGCGAGGAGTGGGGCCAGGGCGGGCTCTCATCGTTTTTTGCTATCCCAAGTAAATCCTACTGTTGTTGTATTGTCAGTCGCTTAAATGCTTCTATGAGGCCGTTATCTTGTGACAAGCCTGGCTTGTTGGCTGAATTGTATCCCTGGCTGTGTCCTCTTCCCCAGCCACGACCTTGCTGTTTTGCCCTGCACGTCTTGGCCCAGTGACCTTCTTTCCCACAATAATGACATTTTCCGGGTAATTTTCCAAATGACTGTTTATCGGAATCCTGGGATTTCCATCTCATAGCCTGTACAGCTCGGACTTTAGCTCCCATATCCCGATCTAATTGGTTACATCGATCCACCAACGCTGCAAAGGTAGTTCCTCTACCTTCCCAGTCCGGTAACACGACCTTAAGCATTTTGGACAGTTCTGGCTTTAGACCTGCCATGAATGCTGCTTTCAGGGGTCCAAACACTTGTTCATCCATTTCCTCATCCGTATTATTCATACCCGAATGTTCTAGCCACGTGTATCTAAACCACTCGTCATACTCCAGGACCTCCTCTGTTCCTTTCTGTTGGCAGGTTGCAATTTTTCCCCAGTCTGTCTTAGCTGGACTGAAGGCTTGCAGCCAGTGTTTAATCGCCTCCCATCCTGCGTCTGATTCTTGCTCATTCTGCCCCAAAGCTTCATCTACCTTGTCGTGCAATTTTCTTCCTTGTGTTTTTGGCACCATTATGGTCAAAATTTGCACTCCGTCCCAGGGATGAAGTTGATATATATTTCTTAAGCGGTCCAATTGGTCCCACGTTTTTGCTCCCCCTTTCTTTGAATTGGGCAATTCCTTGGACCATTTAGCAATTTTCTCTGGGTCTGCCGGAGCATGAACTAAGTATTCTTCGTACACCCTTCTCTTTGTTTTTTTGGTTCCGCCCTCATCCGCAGTCTCTTCTGATTTGACTACAACTCGTCTTTTTTTAAACGGGGCAAAGCGCACCCCTAATTCTTCATCATCCTCCGACACTGTATTGTCGGAGGATTCAGAAACCGTATCTATTCCTCGGTCGTGTCTTCGGGTTTGCCCTTTTAATTTATCCAAACATGGGTACCCTGGGAATTGATCAATACATAATGATTTTTTCCATTCTTTAATTTCACCTTTAAGATCTTTAACTTCCGCTTCCAGCTTTTCAAGTTCAAGCTTTTTCTGTCGCAGCTGTGCACAAACAGCTTGCAATTGATCCTTTGTACTGGTCAGTTCTCAATCATGTTGGGAACGCATTATAATTTCATTCCGGTTTCGGATCTGGCCCATAACCGCTAGGGACCATCTAGTTCGCTCTTTATTTTTCATATGGGTCGTTTTTCCCCAGACCCTTTTAATCTCGTCCAAGGACCATTGTCCTTTGGAGGTTCCGTACTTTTGTTCGATCTTAATACAGGTTTTAGATAAGTTGAATTGTTGCTCTATGTATTCTTTCAACGGTTCGAGAATTAAATCTAGCGAAACTTCAGGTGGTGCCTGCCCACCTTTAACAGTTGTCGGCAATTCTTTGCCCTTATCTCCTGCTGCCATTATACTGAGTTCTTTACTGGGGTCTCAAGTCGTAGGCCTGCTAGCCGATCAATAGGTCGGTGATTAATTAACTAACACACCGCCGAAGTTTAGACGTCTATGGTACCTCGAGCCGACTACCAACCGGAGGGTTCGCAAACTGTAGGCTTTCGGAATCGCGTAGAAGGAGAGGCGAATTTAGACTTTTGACCGAGGACTTTTTTTTTAAAAAGAGGTGTCCTTACCTCAGTATGTAGGTCCGATGTCCAAAATTCAGTTTCTTTCCTCAGCGATCCTGTTCGCAGCGCCAAAATTGTTAGATCTCTTAACTTCCAATGAAATACGAATTCCGATGGTAGTTTTAACTTTTTAATCTTGGCAGAGAGTAACAAGCTGATGGCTGATTGCCAGTTTCTTTGTCTTACTAAAACCACATGGTCAAAATGGCTGTATTTATACCTGGATCAATTTACAGAAAAGAACTCACCTTCTTTGACCTTATTGGCTCAATTGAAAATCTTTGAACGTTTTAATTGGCTCGCTACCCAAGGTCCGAAAATGTCAAGTTGATTGATGACTTAATGCAATGTGGCCTGTGTTTTTTCACAGCCTGTCTAAATGCAGCCTGTTTGAATTCTCTATCAGTGACATTAGATTTGGGGATTTTGGGACAAGAACAGACAGATACAGTTGTTGCGCTGATTACATCTAATCATCAACCTGCCTGAAATAGACTTCTGCCAATAATCTGTCACCAGGCCCCACCAGTCGCCATGTGATTGCACCATCATATCCTCATTCATTACCCACCTTTCGCCCTAACTAGAGCTGCTTTCACCGGCATGGCCATTCCCCATACTGAGGCTCTCTAATTCCCGAGCAGAGCAGAAACCCCAGCATAGACTGGTTAGTCCGAACGGCTCATTTCTGTGCCGTATATCCCATGTAATTTTATAGCCTCAGTGTAAGTGGTCCCTGGATTTATTGTCACAGTATTAGCAATCCCTCAATTTTGTGTCATGATGTAATATGTTCTGGATTTGATGTCTCATTTTAAATGGTCCCTGGATTTGGTGTCATGGTATAAGCGTTTCTGGATTTGATGTCACCGTGTAAGGGGTCCCTGGATTTGATGCTTTAGTGTAAGTTGTCCCTGGTTTGGTGTCACAATGTAAGTGGTTTCTAAATCTGGTTTGTCAATGTAAGTGCTCCCTCAATTTTGTATCACAATGTAAGTGGACCCTGGATTTGGTCCATACTCTATGTGGTTCCTGGATTTGGTGTCTCAATGTATGTGGTCCCTGGATTTGTTGTGAACAGCACATCATCACTGGGACTGACGGCAAACCCACAGCTCAGCAACATGTTCAGCACAGAATGATCCCACACAAATCTATTCCCAATTAACACTACCCACATTAATTCACCAGAAACAGCCCGGTGCCCGCAAGGAACTGCAGCCCCACATCTAACTTCAGTGAAACACACAATACAAAATATTTTAAAGGAAAAATAAACCTCATTATAGTTCAACAGAGGCGATTAATGGACAGTAAATCCCCCTCACTCATATACCTCCTTTACCCCTATTCTCCCACTCTCCCTCCCCAACTCCTCTTTCAACTCTACTCTCCAAACCTCTTGTAATGACTCAAGAGTCTGGTTACTGTAAACTCACTCAGGTGCAACCTGATCCATCTTTATTTCAGCCCGAGATTGCCAGTGTGACAAAGACACCCAGTTTATATACAGGTGACCGAGCACACATGCCACATGCGTACAGCCTGATAAACCTGCAACCGTGGCGCCCTCTGGTGTCTGGTGACTCCTAAGCATTAATACATAACAACATCCCCTTTTAAAATCTTAACAACAGTCTTTTTACAAATTAAGACAGTCTCAGGCTTTCCTCTCACGAGTTGATCGTCTCAGTTCAACTTTGGCTCTGGGTGAGGGTTCTGAGTCCGTTGAGACTGAGGGCTGAGTAACCGATCTGATGGGAATGGTCATGACCACATCAGAGACTGAAGGTTCAGAGTCAGTAATGTCAGCAGAGTCCTCTGATGAGTGAACAATGGTTGGTTGATGACTGACTGCATCTTCCTCACTCGGTTCCAGTTCATCCATGTGCCGCAGTTTATCCTGGTCAAGGTGTTTCCTGCATGTTTGCCCATTCTTGTTAGCACTCCTTGGTCCTGGGAATAAAGTGAAAGTCAGAGTGACCGTGTCTGATATATCCATGCCTCGTGTGAGTTTGTAACAAGGTGCAGAGACACGACATTTGGCGACGAGAAACGGGAATCACCGAACCATGAGCAATGCCACCGGTGGCACAGAGGAACGTTACTGTGTGGGTGAGGCCTGGGACAACTTTGTGGAAAGACTCCAGCAGAGCTTTGTCACAAAGGACTGGCTGGAAGAGGCAGCGGCTGACTAGCGGAGGGCGCATCTACTGACCAGCTGTGGTCCACAGACGTATGCGCTGATGAAAGACCTGCTCGCACCCCGAAAGTCAGCGGACAAGTCCATCAAAGAGCTCAGCCAGCTGATCAGTGAGCATCTCAAGCCGGCAAGTAGCATACACATGGCCCGGCACCAGTTCTACTCTCACCAGCGTCGGGAGGGTCAAAACATTTCGGACTTCGTGGCGGAACTGCGGCGTTTGGCCAGTCTCTGTAAGTTCTCCGATGCCTGCAGGGGGGAGATGTTAAGGGACTTTTTCATCGATGGCATTAATCATGCCAGCATTTTCAGGAAGCTCATAAAGACTAAGGATATGACTTTAGAAGGGGCAGCATTGATAGCTCAGACCTTTATGGCAGGGGAAGGGGAGACCAAGCTAATCTATGCACACAGCCCTGGTTTCAATGTTGCGATGAACCAGGGAGTTAATGTTGTAAAAAGGACACAGGCAGGCAAGGGCAATTCGACACTGTCCAGGCAGGCAGGCAAGGGCAATTCACACCGTCCAGGCAGCAACTAGCTCCAGGGTGGGCCTGCAACAGGGACAATGGAAAGGGGATCGGCAATTCATGCCATCACGAGGAACAATGCATCGTGTGATGGGACGATTAACACCCTCCATCAGAGTGATTAGAAACAGCCAAACGGGCCATCAGAGAGGGATGCCTGGGAATAGTCCTTTTGTTAACAGCAATCTCAGCTCATGTTGGAGATATGGGGGAAGACACACTGCAAAAATCTGCAGGTTCCAATTTTACACCTGTAGGATTTGTAATGTCAAGGGACACCTGGCCAGGATGTGCAAAAAGGCAGTAGTGAGGCAGACGAACCAGATGAGGATGAGGCCTGGGGAACAACCATGGATGCTGAAGTTCAGAGAGTTCATTGGCCGACGTCCACAGCTCATACACCAAAACGCCACCCATGATGATGAAAGTCTTACTGAATGGCATCCCGGTGCACATGGAGCTGGATACCGGAGCTAGCCAGTCCCTCATGAGCACCCAACAATTTGAGAGACTATGGCCACACAGAGCTAGCAGGCCCAAACTGGAACGCATTGAGACGCAGCTACGGACATATACCAAAGAGATCATCCCAGTGCTGGGCAGTGCAAACTTGGTGGTAATGCATAATGGATCACAGAACCGGCTGCCACTCTGGATTGTTCCGGGAAATGGCCCCGCGCTCTTGGGGAGGAGTTGGCTAGATGAGATGAATTGGAAATGGGGAGCTATGCACACCATTTCATCCGTGGAGCGAAGTTCATGCTCGCAGGTATTGCAAAAATTCGAGTCACTCTTTCAACCCGGTGTTGGAACGTTCAAGAGCACCAAAGTAGTGATACACATCACTCCGAACACCAGACCAGTGCACCACAAAACCAGAGCGGTGCCGTACGTGATGCGTGAGAAAATTGAAAGTGAACTGGACAGGTTGCTCAGAGAGGGCATCATTTCGCCCATTGAATTCAGCGATTGGGCAAGTTCCATTGTTCCCGTCCTCAAAGCAGATGGCTCAGTTAGGACTTGTGGCGACTACAAAGCCACCATCAACCGAGTGTCGCTGTAAGACCAATACCCGCTCCCGAGAGCGGAGGACCTTTTTGCCACACTGGCAGGTGGTACGCTGTTCACGAAGCTGGACCTCACTTCGGCCTAAAACTCTGGAACTGGCTGAAGAATCCAAGTTTCTGACCACCATCACAACACACAAGGGATTATTTGTTTACAATAGGTGCCCGTTTGGCATTCGTTCGGCAGTGGCTATCTTTCAGCGAAACCTGGAAAGCTTGCTCAAGTCCATCCCTGGAACGATCGTGTTCCAAGACGACATCCTTACAATGGGTCGAGACACTGGAGGAGGTGCTACGTTGACTGGAATGGGTAGGCCTGCAGCTGAAAAAGGCCAAGTGCGTATTTATGGCCCCAGAAGTCGAGTTCCTGGGCAAGAGGGTTGGCGCAGATGGGATCCGGCCCACTAAATCAAAAACTGAGGCGATCCGCCGGGCGCTCAGGCCCGGCAACACGTCGGAGTTGCGATCATTCCTGGGGCTCTTGAACTATTTTGGAAACCTCCTGCCGAACTTAAGCACATTGTTGGAGCCATTACACACGCTCCTGCATAAAGGTTGTGAATGGTCTTGGAGGGATTGTCAAGAACGAGCTTTCAATAAGGCGAGGAACCTGCTGTGTTCCAACAAACTGTTGACTTTGGATGACCCCTGTAAAACACTGGTTTTAACATGCGATGCATCATCCTGCGAGGTTGGGTGTGTTTTACAGCAGGGTAACTGATAGAGTATTCAAACAGGCTCATTTCGACAGGCTGTGAAAATTCACAGACAACAAGTCAGAGATGCTACATGCATTTCAGCCACATTGCGTTAAGTCATCAATCAACTTGACATTTTCGGACCTTGGGTGGCGAGCCAATAAAACATTAAAAGATTTTCAATTGAGCCAATAAGGTCAAAGAAGGCGAGTTCTTTTCTGTAAATTGATCCAGGCATAAATACAGCCATTTTGACCATGTGTCTCAGTAAGAACAAAGACCTGACTTGAAGCCAAGCAGTTTGTTGCTCTCTGCTGAGATTAAAAAGTTAAAACTACCATCGGAGTTCGTATTTCATTGGAAGTTAAGAGATCTAACAATTTTGGCACTGCGAACAGGATCGCTGAGGAAAGAAACTGAATTTTGGACATCGGACCTACATATGGAGGTAAGGACTCCTCTTTTTTTAAAAAAGTCCTCGATCAAAAGTCTAAATTCGCCTCTCCTTCTACGCAATTCCGAAAGCCTACAGTTTGCGAACCCTCCGGTTGGTAGTCGGCTCGAGGTCCCATAGACGTCTAAACTTCGGCGGTGTGTTAGTTAATTAATCACTGACCTATTGATCAGCTAGCAGGCCTACGACTCGAGACCCCAGTAAAGAACTCAGTATAATGGCAGCAGGAGATAAGGGCAAAGAATTGCCGACAACTGTTAAAGGTGGGCAGGCACCACCTGAAATTTCGCTAGATTTAATTCTCGAACAGTTGAAAGAATACATAGAGCAACAATTCGACTAATCTAAAACCTGTATTAAGATCGAACAAATTATGGAACCTCCAAGGACAATGGTCCTTGGACGAGATTAAAAGGGTCTGGGGAAAAACGACCCGTATGAAAAATAAAGAACGAACTCGATGGTCCCTAGCGGTTATGGGCCAGATCCGAAATCGGAATGAAATTATAATGCGTTCCCAACATGATCGAGAACTGACCAGTACAAAGGATCAATTGCAAGCTGTTTGTGCACAGCTGCGACAGAAAAAGCTTGAACTTGAAAAGCTGGAAGTGGAAGTTAAAGTTCTTAAAGGTGAAATTAAAGAATGGAAAAATTATTAGGTCAAGAGACAGTAATAGGAAAAGGAAAATGTATTGATCAATTCCCAGGGTACCCATGTTTGGATAAATTGAAAGCGCAAACCCGAAGACACGACCGAGGAATAGATACGGTTTCTGAATCCTCCGACAATACAGTGTCGGAGGATGATGAAGAATTAGGGGTGCGCTTTGCCCCGTTTAAAAAAGACGAGTTGTAGTCAAATCAGAAGAGACTGCGGCTGGGGGCGGAACCAAAAAAACAAAGAGAAGGGTGTACGAAGAATACTTAGTTCATGATCCGGCAGACCCAGAGAAAATTGATAAATGGTCCAAGGAATTGCCCAATCCAAAGAAAGGGGGAGTAAAAATGTGGGACCAATTGGACCGCTTAAGAAATATATATCAACTTCATCCCTGGGACGGAGTGAAAATTTTCACCATAATGGTGCCAAAAACACAGGGAAGAAAATTGCACGACAAGGTAGATGAAGCTTTGGGGCAGAATGAGCAAGAATCAGACGCAGGATGGGAAGCGATTAAACACTGGCTGCAAGCCTTCAGTCCAGCTAAGACAGACTGGGGAAAAATTGCAGCCTGCCAACAGAAAGGAACAGAGGAGGTCCTGGAGTATGACGAGTGGTTTAGATGCATGTGGCTAGAACATTCGGGTATGAATAATACGGATGAGGAAATGGATGAACAAGCGTTTGGACCCCTGAAAGCAGCTTTCGTGGCAGGTCTAAAGCCAGAACTGTCCAAAATGCTTAAGGTAGTGTTACCGGACTGGGAAGGTAGAGGAACTACCTTTGCAGCGTTGGTGGATCGATGTAATCAATTAGATCGGGATATGGGAGCTAAAGTCCGAGCTGTACAGGCTATGGGATGGAAATCCCAGGATTCCGATAAACAGTCATTTGGAAAATTACCCGGAAAATGTCATTATTGTGGGAAAGAAGGTCACTGGGCCAAGACGTGCAGGGCAAAACAGAAAGGTCATGGCTGGGGAAGAGGACGCAGCCAGGGATACAATTCAGCCAACAAGCCAGGCTTGTCACAAGATAACGGCCTCATAGAAGCAATTAAGCGACTGACAATACAACAACAGAAGGATTTACTTGGGATAGCAAAAAACGATTAGAGCCCGCCCTGGTCCACCTCCTCGCTCTAATACAACAGAGGGGAGAGGGACTATATATAACTGTGAGGGTGGGCGATAAGGATGTGGACTGTCTTTTAGACGAAGGGGCGGAATGAACATGCTTACCCCTACAATATGGAGACTTTTTGCCGTTGGATGGTAGGGCACGTACAGCCTATAGAGTTGGGGGCCATAAAATGAAAATTAAAAGGACAACACCGGTACTTATAGGGCTGGGTCCACATGAACTAACCACACCGGTCTGGATAGGCCCAGTAGATCAACCCCTTTTGGGAATGGACGTTCTAATCCAAATAGATTCATCGTTGCATTTCGAGGATGGTCGGGTGACATGGTCAATTAGAACTTTGAAGAAAGAAGAATTGAAGGAACACCCGATATAGGCTAAAGATAAGAACGATTGTGGCCCACTCCAGATGGAGCCTGCGTCATTTACCGGGACCAAGCCTCCATGCACTAAACAGTATCCCATCAGTCCAACTGCCATCGTGGGAATCTTACCGGTTATTCAGCAATTGGAGAAACAAGGGATGCTTATTAAAATGCATAGCTCCTCCAATAGCCCCGTGTGGCCGGTACAGAAATCTAATGAGACTTGGCGTTTGACTGTCGATTATAGGAAAGCTAACCAGTGTATTGATCAAAAAGCTCCTTTGATCACAGATCCCTCCACCATTTTTAATGCCCTCAAACCAGAACATAAATATTTCTCGGTTATAGATATGGCCAACGGATTTTGGTCGGTGCCTCTGGCACCGGAGGTTCGACAGTGGTTTGTTTTCACGGTCCAAGGACAACAGTATACTTGGACCCGGTTACCGCAGGGTTTCCACAACAGCCCTACGGTATTCCACATGGCTTTACAAAGCCATTTGTGAGAATTACCTCCCCTGTCATCCACAGTCATCCAATATGTAGACGATATCCTGCTAGCTTCAAACACGGAAGAACAGCATGAACAAGATTTACGAGCTTTGCTGGATCACCTTCGGCTGAAAGGACATAAAGCCAGCATCGACAAAGCACAAATATCCCAAGAAGAGGTTGTATACCTGGGACAAAAGATTTCACAAGGAAAGAGAGAACTTACCCAGGATAGAACTGCAGCCATTCGAGCTGCTAAAAAACCCACCACTATTCAGGAACTAAGGTCTTTTTTGGGATTGTGTAACTTTAACAGAAATTGGATTGACTCCTTCACACAGCTTGCTCAGCCACTGAATGATATTTTAAAGGGGAAACGTGCCTCTAAAGAAGCCATCACCCTCAGTAAAGAACAGCAAGAGGCTTTCCTGAGTTTGAAAAAGGCTTTGTGTTCGGCACTGGCTCTGGGAATCCCCGACAGTGGTAAGCCATTTATCCTGTTTGTCCATGAGAAAGAAGGATATATGACAGCTATACTGACACAAGAACATGGGGATCGGCAAAGACCTATTGGCTATTATTCGGCAAAACTGGATGCGGTAGCCCTCGGATGGGGAACTTGCCTAAGGGTCACGGAAGCTACATGTCGAGCGGTAATGATCACTGCGGGTCTAGTCCTCGACCAAAAGCTGATTGTCAAGTGTCCCCACACCGTACACGCTTTGCTGTCTATGAATAGAATGTCTCAGGTGACAGCAGCTAGATGGACCCGCTGGACAGCAGTTTTGGAAGCTCCTAATCTCCATATCGTCCGGGCCAGCCCGGTTAATCCCACAACTATGCTCCCGATGTCAGAATCGAGGGAGCAAGAGGGGGGAGAATGTGAAGAGCATGACTGCGTGGAGATTTTAAAAGAAACAGAAGAAACAGCCTTAGCAGCAGAGGAGCCTCTGCACAACCCAGACCTCATCCTGTTTACAGATGGTTCCTCCTTTGTTGACAATGGTACCAGAAAAGCAGGATGGGCAGTTACAACCTTATATGAGGTAGTGGCAAAAGGACTTTTACCCTCAGGAACGTCAGCACAACAGGCCGAGTTACGGGCCCTGTCAGAAGCATGCCGAATAGCAGAAGAACAGACAGCTAATGTCTACACAAATTTGCGTTATGCTTTTGGAGTCGCTCACGACTTTGGTATGTTATGGTGGAAAAGAGGATTCCTCACTGCTGCTGGTACACCTAGCTGAAATGGAAAAGAAGTCCGAGACTTACTGGAGGCCATACAATTACCTCAGGAAGTGTCCATCCTGAAGTGTAAGGCCCATACCAAGGAAAATACCACAGAAGCTCAGGGAAATGCCCTAGCCGACCAGACAGCTAAAGATACCGCCTCACAGGGCGTTCCTCCAGAAGAACCAACACAGATGTGCAGATTGAAAGCACTCAGGACTCTGACACGAGACCTTCAAACAATGCAAGGCAAGTGCTCCCGAGAGGAAAAATGGATATGGATGGAGGCAGGAATTAAGCAATGCGAAGATGGTGTCTGGAGACAAAGAGTTACCGACAAGCCAGTCGTGCCACAAACGCTTATGCCTTTTTTAGCCCAACAGATCCACTTGTGGGGACACTTGGCCTCACAACAGATGACGGCACGGTTCCAGAAAAGCTGGTGGGGTCAGGGATTTAAAAAACATGACCAGCTGGTAACAGACCGCTGTGTGGTCTGCCAGAAAAATAATTCTGGACCCATCACGGTAATGCCCCAATTGAGGCCCCCTTCCCCTGTCGGATCATTCCAGCATCTGCAGGTTGATTATATATCTCTTCCTTCATGCCAAGGATACACTAACATTCTTGTCATGGTCGACAGATTCTCTAGATGGGTAGAAGCTGTCCCAACTAAAAGAGCCACAGCCAATCACACTGCAAAGGTCTTGTGTAAGGATTACATTCCCCGATGGGGAGTCCCGAGTAGCATTGACTCAGATCAGGGAACACACTTCACAGGTGCTGTCTGCCAAGAAGTCTGTAGGTTACTGAACATTACGTGGGATTTACACTGTCATCCACAATCATCAGGACAAGTAGAGCGAATGAATCGAACTCTGAAACAACAGCTTGCCAAATATCACCAAGAAGGAACACCATGGCCCCAGGCACTACCAATAGTGCTATGTAGCATTAGGGGAACCCCGAACAGAACTACAGGTCTAAGCCCATTTGAAATTATAACAGGAAGATCCATGTCGCTGCCAGGAACTATCGATTTACGGAAAGCTGATGTTCACTTAATGAGTGACACTTTGTTATCATACTGTCAGAACCTAACCAATGCTATTAGTTCTGTTTCCCGACAGGTATCGGCAGCTTGGGGTAATCGAAGGAGGACACGACATCATCCCGGGAGTCTGGGTCTATGTGAAAAAGTTGCATAAAGAACCTTTGGGTGCCAAGTGGGAGGGACCTTATGAAGTGTTATTGACCACCCAGGCAGCTATTAAAGTCCAAGGAAAGAAAGCCTGGATCCACGCTTCACATGTTAAACGAGCACCCGTAACTGAAGCTGAAATCTAATAAGGACAATTACATTTTGTGAAAATGTATAAATTTACTGCAGTATTGATTGTAGGTATTCTAGGCATAGGCCTACTTCTTACTAGCCGACCCTCTGCACCAAAGGGAAATAGTAGAGTACCAAGGGAATTACATGTAAATTTTTACTTTTGTATTGTTTGTTTATGTTGATTAAATGTTGTTGTGACCAGGCGGCTGTAGCTGCTGCTCCGCAGGTGAGACACCTTGCAGGTCCCAGCAGACCATCTGTACGTGGCACAGGGGTATGTTATGTTTAAGGGAAGGTTGTTTACTGGTTGAATTAAGATATTGATTTGGATTAAATTGGAATAATGTTAATTAACCTACTAAAACCAGACTTCCATTGTGGCCACGATGGAACTCGGGTTGGTGTAAATTTGTGTGGAAGCTACTAGACCGGACATGTGGTGAAACACATCAACAAATTTTAGAAGGAAACTCTATTAACATGTATGAAATTAATTTGTAGAATGTTTAACCAGTGATACCTGAAGTTTTATGATTCAGTTTGTGAAAGAATCAAAGGGGGGATTGATAGAGTATTCAAACAGGCTCATTGAGACAGGCTGTGAAAATTCACAGACAACAAGTCAGAGATGCTACATGCATTTCAGCCACATTGCGTTAAGTCATCAATCAACTTGACATTTTCGGACCTTGGGTGGCGAGCCAATAAAACGTTAAAAGATTTTCAATTGAGCCAATAAGGTCAAAGAAGGCGAGTTCTTTTCTGTAAATTGATCCAGGCATAAATACAGCCATTTTGACCATGTGTCTCAGTAAGAACAAAGACCTGGCTTGAAGCCAAGCAGTTTGTTGCTCTCTGCCGAGATTAAAAAGTTAAAACTACCATCGGAGTTCGTATTTCATTGGAAATTAAGAGATCTAACAGTAATGATGATGGCCGACTCCAATCGGTGGCTTATGCCTCCAGGTCGCACTCCCAGGTAGAACATGGATATGGCATGGTCAAGAAGGAGGCACTCGCATGTGTGTATGGTGTGAAAAAGATGCAGCAGTACCTTTTCGGTGGACGGTTCGAGCTAGAGACGGACCACAAACCATTAACATCCCTGTTGTCCGACAGCAAGGCTGTCAACGCTAACGCATCAGCTCGCATACAAATATGGGCCCTCATGCTGGCTGCATATGACTACACCATACGGCACCGGCCAGGCACCGAAAATTGCGCTGACACACTCAGCAGGCTCCCACTGGCCACCACCGAGGGGGCGTTGGAGCAGAGCGCCGAGATGGTCATGGCCATTGAGGCTTTTGACACCGCAGCCTCCCCCATCACAGCCCAACAGATCAAACTCTGGACCAACATCCCTGATGAAGAAATGTGTCCTGACTGGGGATTGGGCGCCCGCACACAGGGCGTGCTCCGAGGAAGTCAGGCAGTTTCAGAGACGGATGGATGAACTCTCCGTCCAAGCCGACTGCCTGTTATGGGGGAGCCGGGTAATCATGCCCCAGAAAGGAAGGGAAGCGTTCATCAGAGAACTCCACAGCGAGCACCCTGGCATCGTGTTAATGAAGGCCATTGCCCAGTCACACGTGTGGTCGGGGATTGACTCAGGCCTGGAACACTGGGTTCGCAGGTGCACGACGTGTGCCCAGCTGGGCAATGCCCCCAGGGAGGCCCCACTCAGCCAATGGCCCTGGCCCACCAGGCCATGGTCACATATTCACGTGGACTATGCGGGCCCGTTCATGGGAAAAATGTTCCTGATCGTTGTCGATGCATAAGCGAAGTGGATCGAGTGCATCGTATTGAACTCGTGCATGACATCCATCACCGTGGAGAGTCTGCGTACGGTTTTCGCGATCCACGGCTTGCTGGTCAGCGACAACGGCCCGTATTTTACCAGCCATGAATTCCAGGAGTTTATGTCGGGCAATGGGATCAAACACGTCCGGACAGCGCCGTTCAAGCCGGCCTCCAATAGCCAGGTGGAATGGGCGGTCCAAATCATAAAACAGGGCATGCTACACATCCATGTGACCCTCCCTTCAGTACCGCCCATCGCGCCTCCTGCCGGAGCGCTCTTCCAGGCCCCTGAGGTTGCCAGCTCTTTCCGCTTTCCCTCCGGTCGCTTTGGACGCTGTTTGCTTGGTCCTGACCAGCTTCTAAACGGATCTCAGCACAACCTGGGACACAAGGACTGGTAATGTGTCTGTGTCTGTGAGGGTCCGCCCCGCGGCTGTGATTACATAGAAACATAGAAAATAGGTGCAGGAGTAGGCCATTCGGCCCTTCGAGCCTGCACCGCCATTCAATAAGATCATGGCTGATCATTCCCTCAGTACCCCTTTCCTGCTTTCTCTCCATACCCCTTGATCCCTTTAACCGTAAGAGCCATATCTAACTCTCTCTTGAATATATCCAATGAACTGGCATCAACAACTCTCTGCGGCAGGGAATTCCACAGGTTAACAACTCTCTGAGTGAAGAAGTTTCTCCTTATCTCAGTCCTAAATGGCTTACCCCTTATCCTTAGACTGTGACTGATTCTGGACTTCACCAACATCGGGAACAATCTACCTGCATCTAACCTGTCCAGTCCCGTCAGAATCTTATATGTTTCTATGAGATCCCCTCTCATTCTGATAAACTCCAGTGAATACAGGGCCAGTTGATTCAGTCTCTCCTCATATGTCAGTCCTGCCATCCCAGGAATCAGTCTGGTGAACCTTCGCTGCACTCCCTCAATAGCAAGAACGTCCTTCCTCAGATTAGGAGGCCAAAACTGAACACAATATTCCAGGTGAGGCCTCACCAAGGCCCTGTACAACTGCAGTAAGACCTCCCTGCTCCTATACTCAAATTTCCCAGCAATCCCCGAACACAAACCCCAGTTACAGTGAGGCCTAGTCCGGACATCACATTCTCTGTGTGTTTTATTGCAGACACTGGGGGAGGGGTGGGTGCAGAAACTGGGGGGAGGGTGGGTGCAGACACTGGGAGAAGGGTGGGTGCAGACACTGGGGGAGGGTGGGTGCAGACACTGGGGGAGGGTGGGTGCAGACACTGGGGGAGGGTGGGTGCAGACACTGGGAGAAGGGTGGGTGCCGACACTGGGAGAAGGGTGGGTGCAGACACTGGGAGAAGGGTGGGTGCCGACACTGGGGGAGAGGGTGGGTGCAGACATTGGGGGAGAGGGTGGGTGCAGACACTGGGAGAAGGATGGGTGCCGACACTGGGAGAAGGGTGGGTGCAGACACTGGGAGAAGGGTGGGTGCAGACACTGGGAGAAGGGTGGGTGCCGACACTGGGGGAGAGGGTGGGTGCAGACACTAGGGGAGAGGGTGGGTGCAGACACTGGGAGAAGGGTGGGTGCCGACACTGGGAGAAGGGTGGGTGCAGATACTGGGAGAAGTGTGGGTGCAGACACTGGGAGAAGGGTGGGTGCCGACACTGGGGGAGAGGGTGGGTGCAGACACTGGGGGAGGGTGGGTGCAGACACTGGGGGAGGGTGGGTGCAGAGACTGTGGGAGGGTGGGTGCAGACACTGGGGGAGGGGGTGGGTGCAGACACTGGGGGAGGGGTGGGTGTGGATATTGGGGGAGGGGTAGATGTGGATACTGGGGGAGGGTGAGTGCAGACACTGGGGGAGGGTGGGTGCCGACACTGGGGGAGGGTGGGTGCAGACACAGGGGGAGGGTGGGTGCAGACACTGGGGGAGGGTGGGTGCAGACACTGGTGGAGGGGGTGGGTGCAGACACTGGTGGAGGGGTTGGGTGCAGACACTGGTGGAGGGGGTGGGTGCAGACACTGGGGGAGGGGGTGGGTGAGGATACTGGGGGAGGGGGTGGGTGCAGACACTGGTGGAGGGGGTGGGTGCAGACACTGGTGGAGGGGGTGGGTGCAGACACTGGTGGAGGGGGTGGGTGCAGACACTGGTGGAGGGGGTGGGTGCAGACACTGAGGGAGGGGGTGGGTGAGGATACTGGGGGAGGGGTAGGTGTGGATACTGGGGGATGGTGGGTACAGACACTGGGGGAGGGTGGGTGCAGAGACTGGGGGAGGGGGAGGGTGCAGAGATTGGGGAAGGGGTGAGTGCAGACACTGGGGAAGGGTGGGGGCAGCACTGGGGGAGGGAATGGGTGCAGACTCTGGCGGAGGGGGTGGGTGCAGACACTGGGAAAGGGGATGGGTGCAGACACTGGGGAGGGTGCAGATACTGGGGAGGGGGGGGGTGCAGACACTGGGGTGTGGTGTGGGTGCAGACACTGGGGGAGGGGTGGGTGCATACATTGGGGGAGGGTGCAGATAATGGGGGAGGGGCTGGGTGCAGGCACTGGGGGAGGGTGCAGACACTGGGGGAGGGGCTGGGTGCAGACACTGGGGGAGGGGTGGGTGCTGACACTGGGGGAGGGGGTGGGTGCAGACACTGTGGGAGGGGGTGGCTGCAGACGCTGGGAGGGGGTGGGTGCCGACACTGGGGGAGGGGTGGGTGCAGAAACTGGGAGAGGGGGAGGGTGCAGACAGTGGGGGAGGGGTGAGTGTAGACACTGGGGGAGGGGTGGGTGCAGACATTGGGGGAGGGGGTGGCTGCAGAGACTGGGGGAGGGTGCAGACACTGGTGTGTGGTGTGGGTGCAGACACTGGGGGAGGGGCTGGGTGCAGGCACTGGGGGAGGGGTGGGTGCAGGCACTGGGGGAGGGGGTGGGTGCAGACTCTTGGGGAGGGTGGGTGCAGAGACTGGGAGAGGGGGAGGGTGCAGACAGTGGGGGAGGGAATGGGTGCAGATACTGGGGGAGGGTGGGGGAGGGTGCACACATTGGGGGAGGGTGCAGATAATGGGGGAGGGGCTGGTTGCAGGCACTGGGGAAGGGGTGGGTGCAGACACTGGGGGAGGGGTGGGTGCAGACACTGGGGAGGCGGTGGGTGCCGACACTGGGGGAGGGGGTGGGTGCAGACACCGGGGGAGGGGCTGGGTGCAGATACTGGGGGAGGGGGTGGCTGCAGACTCTGGGGGAGAGGAGGGTGCAGACACTGGGGGAGGGGGTGGGTGCAGACACTGGGGGAGGGGGTAGGTGCAGACACTGGGGGAGGGGGTGGGTGCAGACACTGGGGGAGGGGTGGGTGCAGACACTGGGGGAGGGGTGGGTGCAGACACTGGGGGAGGGGTGGGTGCAGACACTAGGGGAGGGGTGGGTGCAGACACTGGGGGAGGGGTGGGTGCAGACACTGGGGGAGGGGAGGGTGCAGACACTGGGGGAGGGGGTGGGTGCAGACACTGGGGGAGGGGGTGGCTGCAGACTCTGGGGGAGAGGAGGGTGCAGACACTGGGGGAGAGGAGGGTGCAGACACTGGGGGAGGGGGTGGGTGCAGACACTGGGGGAGGGGGTGGGTGCAGACACTGGGGGAGGGGGTAGGTGCAGACACTGGGGGAGGGGGTGAGTGCCGACACTGGGGGAGGGGGTGGGTGCAGACACTGGGGGAGGGGAGGGTGCAGAAACTGGGGAAGGGGGTGGGTGCCGACACTGGGGGAGGGGTGGGTGCAGACACTGGGGGAGGGGAGGGTGCAGACACCGGGGGAGGGGTGGGTGCAGACACTGGTTGAGGGGAGGGTGCAGACACCGGGGGAGGGGGTGGCTGCAGACACTGGGGGAGGGGAGGGTGCAGACACTGGGGGAGGGGAGGGTGCAGACACTGGGGGAGGGGGTGGCTGCAGACACTGGGGGAGGGGAGGGTGCAGACACTGGGGGAGGGGAGGGTGCAGACACTGGGGGAGGGGTGGGTGCAGACACTGGAGAAGGGGGTGGGTGCAGACACTGGAGGAGGGGGTGGGTGCAGATACTGGGGGAGGGTGGGTGCAGACACTGGGGGAGGGTGTGGCTGCAGACACCGGGGGAGGGGCTGGGTGCAGATACTGGGGGAGGGGGTGGCTGCAGACTCTGGGGGAGAGGAGGGTGCAGACACTGGGGGAGGGGGTGGGTGCAGACACTGGGGGAGGGGGTAGGTGCAGACACTGGGGGAGGGGGTGGGTGCAGACACTGGGGGAGGGGTGGGTGCAGACACTGGGGGAGGGGTGGGTGCAGACACTGGGGGAGGGGTGGGTGCAGACACTAGGGGAGGGGTGGGTGCAGACACTGGGGGAGGGGTGGGTGCAGACACTGGGGGAGGGGAGGGTGCAGACACTGGGGGAGGGGGTGGGTGCAGACACTGGGGGAGGGGGTGGCTGCAGACTCTGGGGGAGAGGAGGGTGCAGACACTGGGGGAGAGGAGGGTGCAGACACTGGGGGAGGGGGTGGGTGCAGACACTGGGGGAGGGGGTGGGTGCAGACACTGGGGGAGGGGGTAGGTGCAGACACTGGGGGAGGGGGTGAGTGCCGACACTGGGGGAGGGGGTGGGTGCAGACACTGGGGGAGGGGAGGGTGCAGAAACTGGGGAAGGGGGTGGGTGCCGACACTGGGGGAGGGGTGGGTGCAGACACTGGGGGAGGGGAGGGTGCAGACACCGGGGGAGGGGTGGGTGCAGACACTGGTTGAGGGGAGGGTGCAGACACCTGGGGAGGGGGTGGCTGCAGACACTGGGGGAGGGGAGGGTGCAGACACTGGGGGAGGGGAGGGTGCAGACACTGGGGGAGGGGGTGGCTGCAGACACTGGGGGAGGGGAGGGTGCAGACACTGGGGGAGGGGAGGGTGCAGACACTGGGGGAGGGGTGGGTGCAGACACTGGAGAAGGGGGTGGGTGCAGACACTGGAGGAGGGGGTGGGTGCAGATACTGGGGGAGGGTGGGTGCAGACACTGGGGGAGGGTGTGGCTGCAGACACTGGGGGAGGGGAGGGTGCAGACACTGAGCCCGGTCCCGGGACAGGGATCAAATGGTTCTGGGATCAGCCCTTCTCTGGGAGGCGTGTGTAGCTCTGAGAAGAGCCTTTGGGTTCAGATATTTACAAGTTGCCCTTTTTATTTAATTTTTGGGCGTTGCTTTCTTGGTCTTTGCTGATTTGGACGTGGCCTTGGCCCTCGGTTTCTCCACCTTTTTGGCCGCCTTCACTTTTGAGCCTGTGGCCTTCTTGGTGCTGGTTTGCAAGGATCAAGGATGTCTCGGAGTGGGTGCAGGACATTCTGAAAAGGGAGAGTGAACAGCCAGTTGTCGTGGTGCATATAGGTACCAACGATATAGCTAAAAAAAGGGATGAGGTCCTACGAGATGAATTTAAGGAGCGAAATTAAAACGGAGGACCTCAAAAGTAGTAATCTCAGGATTGCTTCCAGTGCCACGTGCTAGTCAGAGTAGGAATCGCAGGATAGCTCAGATGAATACGTGGCTTGAGCAGTGGTGCAGCAGGGAGGGATTCAAATTCCTGGGGCATTGGAACCGGTTCTGGGGGAGGTGGGACCAGTACAAACCGGACGGTCTGCACCTGGGCAGGACCGGAACCAATGTCCTAGGCGGAGTGTTTGCTTGTGCTGTTGGGGAGGAGTTAAACTAATATGGCAGGGGGATGGGAACCAATGCAGGGAGACAGAAGGAAACAAAAAGGAGACAAAAGCAAAAGACAGAAAGGAGATGAGTAAAAGTGGAGGGCAGAGAAACCCAAGGCAAAAAACAAAAAGGGCCACTGAATATAAAGGGACTGCAGGCGCGGTCAAAACTAAAAATCATGGTTTAAAAACTAGGATTAAAACACTCTACCTAAATGCACGCAGCATTCAAAATAAAGTAAATGAGTTGACGGCACAAATCATTACAAATGGGTATGATTTGGTGGCCATTGCAGAAACATGGTTGCAGGGTGGCCAAGACTGGGAATTAAACATACAGGGGTATCTGACGATTCGGAAAGATAGACGAGAAGGGAAAGGAGGTGGGGTAGCTCTGTTAATAAAGGATGATATCAGGGCAGTTGTGAGAGACGATATTGGCTCTAATGAACAAAATGTTGAATCATTGTGGGTGGAGATTAGAGATAGTAAGGGGAAAAAGTCACTGGTGGGTGTAGTTTATAGGCCCCCAAATAATAACTTCACAGTGGGGAGGGCAATAATCAAGGGAATAATGGAGGCATGTGAAAAAGGAACGACAGTAATCATGGGGGATTTTAACCTACATATCGATTGGTCAAATCAAATCGCACGGGGTAGCCTGGAGGAGGAATTCATAGAATGCATACGGGATTGTTTCTTAGAACAGTATGTTACAGAACCTACAAGGGAGCAAGCTATCTTAGATCTGGTCCTGTGCAATGAGACAGGAAGAAAAAACGATCTCCAAGTAAAAGATCCTCTCGGAATGAGTGATCACAGTATGGTTGAATTTGTAATACAGATTGAGTGTGAGGAAGTAGTGTCTCAAACGAGAGTACTATGCTTAAACAAAGGGGACTACAGTGGGATGAGGGCAGAGTTGGCTAAAGTAGACTGGAAACACAGACTAAACGGTGACACAATTGAGGAACAGTGGAGGACTTTTAAGGAGCTCTTTCATAGTGCTCAACAAAAATATATTCCAGTGAAAAAGAAAGGCCGTAAGAGAAGGGATAACCAGCCGTGGATAACCAAGGAAATAAAGGAGAGTATCAAATTAAAAACCAATGCCTATAAGGTGGCTAAGGTTAGTGGGAAAATAGAAGATTGGGAAAATTTTAAATGACAGCAAAGAATGACTAAGAAAGTAATAAAGAAAGGAAACATAGATTACGAAGGTAAACTTGCACAAAACATAAAAACGGATAGTAAAAGCTTTTACAGATATATAAAACGGAAAAGAGTGACTAAAGTAAATGTTGGTCCTTTAGAAGATGAGAAGGGGGATTTAATAATGGGAAATGTGGAAACGGCTGAGATCTTAAACAATTATTTTGCTTCGGTCTTCACAGTGGAAGACACAAAAACCATGCCAAAAATTGCTGGTCACAGGAATGTGGGAAGGGAGGACCTTGAGACAATCACTATCACTGGGGGGGTAGTGCTGGACAGGCTAATGGGACTCAAGGTAGACAAGTCCCCTGGTGAAATGCATCCCAGGGTATTAAAAGAGATGGTGGAAGTTAAAGCAGATGCATTCGTTATAATCTACCAAAAGTCTCTGGACTCTGGGGAGATACCAGTGGATTGGAAAGCAGCTAATATAATGCCTATGTTTAAAAAAGGGGGCAGACAAAAGGCAGGTAACTACAGGCCGGTTAGTTTAACATCTGTAGTGGGGAAAATGCTTGAAACTATCATTAAGGAAGAAATAGTGGGACATCTAGATAGGAATAGTGCAATCAAGCAGACGCAGCATGAATTCATGAAGGGGTAATCATGTTTATAACTAATTTACTGGAATTCTTTGAGGATATAACGAGCATGGTGGATAGAGGTGTACTGATGGATGTGGTGTATTTAGATTTTCAAAAGGCATTCGATAAGTTGCCACACAAAAGGTTACTGCAGAAGATAGAGGTACGCGGAGTCAGAGGAAATGTATTAGCATGGATAGAGAATTGGCTGGTGAACAGAAAGCAGAGAGTCGGGATAAATGGGTCCTTTTCGGGTTGGAAATCGGTGGTTAGTGGTGTGCCACAGGGATCGGTGCTGGGACCACAACTGTTTACAATATACATAGATGACCTGGAAGAGGGGACAGAGTGTAGTGTAACAAAATTTGCAGATTACACAAATATTAGTGGGAAAGCGGGTTGTGTAGAGGACACAGAAAGGCTGCAAAGAGATTTAGATAGGTTAAGCGAATGGGCTAAGGTTTGGCAGATGGAATACAATGTCAGAAAATTTGAGGTCATCCACCTTGGGAAAAAAAACAGTAAAAGGGAATATTATTTGAATGGGGAGAAATTACAACATGCTGCGGTGCAGAGGGACCTGGGGGTCCTTGTGCATGAATCCCAAAAAGTTAGTTTGCAGGTGCAGCAGGTAATCAGGATGGCGAATGGAATGTTGGCCTTCATTGTGAGATGGATGGAGTACAAAAGCAGGGAGGTCCTTCTGTAACTGTATAGGGTATTGGTGAGGCCGCACCTGGAGTACTGCGTGCAGTTTTGGTCACCTTACTTAAGGAAGGATATACTAGCTTTGGAGGGGGTACAGAGACGATTCACGAGGCTGATTCCGGAGATGAGGGGGTTACCTTATGATGATAGATTGAGTAGACTGGGTCTTTACTCATTGGAGTTCAGAAGCATGAGGCGTGATCTTATCGAAACATTTAGAATAATGAAAGGGATAGACAAGATAGAGGCAGAGAGGTTGATTCCACTGGTTGGGGAGACTAGAACTAGGGGGCACAACCTCAAAATACAGGGGAGCTAATTTAAAACCGAGTTGAGAAGGAATTTCTTCTCCCAGAGGGTTGTGAATCTGTGGAATTCTCTGCCCAAGGAAGCAGTTGAGGATAGCTCATTGAATGTATTCAAGTCACAGATAGATAGATTTTTAGCCAATAAGGGAATTAAGGGTTACGGGGAGCGGGCGGGTAAGTGGAGCTGAGTCCACGGCCAGATCAGCCATGATCTTGTTGAATGGCGGAGCAGGCTCGAGGGGCTCGATGGCCTAGTTATGTTTCTAATTCTTATGTTCTTATGTTCAGAGAGACAGACACAGCATCAGTCTTACACTTTGTATCAGTGTCTCCATATTACGCTCAGTAACAGTACCACACCTTCACATATTGCACCAGAGAGAAACAGAGACATTATCAGTCTTACACCTCCAACAGTGTTTCCACATAACGCTAAATAACAGTGTCCCACCTTCACAACCAGGACAAGAGAGCGCGGATAGCAACAGAGAGACAGAGAGAGGGGAGAGGGCTGAGCGAGAGACAGGCGAGTGCGAGGTAGGGCGGGGAGACACAGAAAGACATGCACAGTATCAGTTCCAGACTGACCTGTGAAGTCCTGTTTTATTCTGAGAGTTCCCAATGGAGAGACAGAAGATGCAGTCTCCTCTCTCACTGACATTGTACCAGAGACAGACACATTATTAATGCACAATGCGGGACAGTGTCAGAGAGTGAGAGAAACAATGGCCCACATTTAACCCTCGCTTGCCTGGTGTACTCTCTGCAATCCTGCAGCTCAGGGCCGTTCGGTATTACTCTCAGTGACCGAGTGTTTGACTCTAATTAAACTGATCTCCGACTGTTTCTGTCAAATGTTACTCCTGCACGGTCCCAGCAAACGTCCCTCTGATGTTCTCCAGGGTTGCTTTGTGAAAACGGGCTGATGGAGAGAAACTCCCTGCACAGAATGATCCCACATTGAGCATCTCCAAGGGACAAGGCTCCCAGCTTTAATCATTCTCTGTCCTTCCCCCAGGCCCAGTTCCTTTGCTCAGAGTCTGATTAAAGTAAATTGGGAAAAGTGCACTTTGATTTTTACAGACTGAATTATTAGAGAGCCGCGCATGTGCGGATAAGCCCCGCCCCCTGTGTTGATTTCCAGTGAGCAGAAGAGCGCATGCGCCCTCCCCTCCCCTTCCCAGCCCTGCCTGTGATCGCCATTCACTCCGTGAGCGGAAGAAGATGGTTTAAAACAGCCGGGAATGGAGAGCCCGCGGCCCCGGGGTAAGGCAGCGAGCAGCAGCCTCCTTACAGCAGCAGCGCTCGGAGAGCGTGTCCGCAGATGGGCTCAGAGACCGGCACCGAGTCCGGGGGGAGTTCAGGGGGAGTCGGGGGCTGTGTGAAAGGGGCAGAGTGGACAAAGAACCAGTGTCAGTGCGTGGTGTGAGTGGGGGGAGGGACAGGCCATTCTCGGGCTGTGTGTGGACAGTGGAAGGTAACAGAGAAAGTAAACCACCTCGCTCTTTCACATCATTGCTGCTTTCTTTCCCATATCAGTAGTGAATGTTCCTGATTCACTTCCAATCTCACTGTGTCTGTTGTTCTTGGACAGTGAACAGTGGAAACACAGCCTGACAGTGAGGCTGTGGGGAGTTTCACAAAGTACATCTATTGCAGGCACCAGGAGAGGAGTGTGGGAGAATATATTTTAAAGACCGGTTGTATTGTTTCGGTGAGCTGAGTTCTCCAGAACCGTGTTGCTGGTGATCGAGAGCTACATTGTCGCTCCCTCAGATACACCATATTCTCCCCCGTATCCATATCTTAGAACTAAAAATGTTCTCGTATTATTCTCAGAGCAAAATTCTTTAACCAGCCAGAACAAATGTGATCTTTCCTCCAAGGAAACAGTGCAGGCAGCTCCTTCTCACATACAGTAAGTAGACTATCACTCGCAGAGACACAGAACTGGTCTCAATCCTATTGCCACAGGCAGCAGAAGCTGTCAGTCCCACAGTGATCCGAAGTGGCAGAGTAACATTGTGAGTCTTACAGCCACATGGAGCAGTCGAATCAGATGCTGTTTCACCACTGAAACAGATCACACTGACAGGTACATTAAACACCTACACTCACTTGCCAGAAACTGACAGGTACAGATTGTACCCCACACTCACATACCAGAAACTGACAGGTACATTGTAAATCATAAAACCATGTAGACTAATAGATACAAATTAAAGGCAGACTAACATACCAGAAACTTAGAGGCACAACTTAAACCACAACACACATAGCAAAACCTGTCCAGTACAGAATAATACACACGCTCACATATAAGAGCCTGACATATTAAAATCAATATTCCTATAACATAAATTGACAGAGTCAAATGCCAATACTCATTTCCCAGTAATTGACAGGTAGAGGGTAAAGACCTCTCTTCCATACCAGAAACTAACAGGTACAAATGAAAGCCCACTCTCAATTAAGCAGAAACTGGCAGGTACAGAGTATGGCCCATAATCACGTATCAGAACTTGACAGATAGAGAATAAAACCCAGACTCCCATAACAGAAATGGAGATACAGAGAAAGGCGCATACTCACATACCAGAGACAGATAGATACAGAGTAAAACTCAGACCCATTTATCAGAGACCGACAGATTCAGCATAAACACTCAGCTCCATAACAAAAATTGACAGTTAGATAGTAAAACAAATAGTCTATGAGGAATTGGTGGTGACAGTAAAACAATACTAATATACTGGAGAATGACGGGTATGGAGTAGAGCTCACATTCACACAACAGAGATGGACAGATACAGCACAAAACACACACTCACACACCAGGAATGGAAATATACAGAATGAAATCCACAGGCAATTACCAGAAATTGACAGGTACAGGATAAAACCCACGCTCTCAAATCAGAAACAGACATACATAGTAACACCCTCATTCACATACCAGATGGACAGAGTAAAATCCACACTCCCATACCAGACACCCACAATATTAATTCTATATTTACCTGTCAATGGATCAGAGAGTGAAAGTCTCCGTATCTATCCTCTAATCACCGGTCAGTCCCACACTGACACTGCACCGGAGATTGAAAGTGGCAGTGTCCATCCAACACTGACCTGTCAATCAGAATCTGTCACACAGTGTCAGAGAATGAGAGAGGCAGTATCGATCCAATGTTAACAAATATATCCCATACTGAGAGCAGTATCAGAGAATGAGAGGGACAGTGTCTGTCCCATATTCAGCAGTCAATCCGACAATCACACTCGCAGAGAGTGACAGTGGCAGTGTCTTTCCTATATTCTCCCTCAATCCCACACTGACACACTTTATCAGAGAGTAGCAGGTATATTATTTTTCCAAAAATGAACTATCAGTTGAATTGGTCACACTGTATTCGAGAGTGAGAGTTAAAGTATCTATACACTGTATTCAACTGACAATCAAACACTGCCACACAGTAACAGAGAGTGACAGGTACACTATCTATCCTATCGTCAACAATAATTCTCAAACTGATATATATGTATGACCAGAGAGTGAGTGGCAGGTATTTCTTATACACACCTGTCAATCACACACTGACACACAGTACCAGAGAGTGAGTGACAGTGTCTGTCCTATACACACCTGTCAATCACACACTGACACACAGTACCAGAGAGTGAGTGACAGTGTCTGTCCAATACACACCTGTCAATCACACACTGACACACAGTACCAGAGAGTGAGTGGCAGTGTCTGTCCAACACACACCTGTTAATCCTACACTGGCCACAGTACCAGAAAGTGACAAATAAAGTGTTTATCGACTTAACCAAGCAATTTAAAACTGTCCCATTTTACCAATGGGTGACAGAAATAATATCAATCCCTTTTCACCGGATCAGTGAGTGTAGAACTGAACCCAGCCAGAATCAGCACCTTCAGGGGAGGGGAACCAGTGAGTGTAGAACTGAACCCAGCCAGAGTCGGCACCTTCAGGGGAGGGTCAGAGAGGGAACCAGTCAGTATGGAACTGAACCCAGTCAGAGTCAGTACCTTCAGGGGAGAAGAGGGAGGGGAACCAGTGAGTGTAGAACTGAACCCTGCCAGAGTGAGTACCTTCAGGGGAGGAGAGGGAGGGGAACCAGTGAGTGTAGAACTGAACCCTGCCAGAGTCAGCACCTTCATGGGAGGGTCAGAGAGGGAACCAGTGAGTATGGAACTGAACCCTGCCAGAGTCAGTACCTTCAGGGGAGGAGAGGGAGGGGAACCAGTGAGTGTAGAACTGAACCCTGCCAGAGTCAGTATCTTCAGGGGAGGAGAGGGAGGGGAACCAGTGAGTGTAGAACTGAACCCTGCCAGAGTCAGTACCTTCAGGGGAGGAGAGGGAGGGGAACCAGTGAGTGTAGAACTGGACCCAGCCAGAGTCAGTACCTTCAGGGGAGGAGAGAGAGGGGAACCAGTGAGTGCAGAACTGGACCCTGCCAGAGTCAGTACCTTCAGGGGAGGAGAGGGAGGGGAACCAGTGAGTGTAGAACTGGACCCTGCCAGAGTCAGTACCTTCAGGGGAGGAGAGGGAGGGGAACCAGTGAGTGTAGAGCTGGACCCAGCCAGAGATGGTGATGATAATTAGGAGCCGAGGACAAGCTGCCTTCAGATGTGCGATATGTTTGAATTTCAGGACAGTGAGGGGGACGAGTGTATGGGATGGGGATTTACAGCTTTGGACAAACAAGAGAGGAAAGAATGTTCCATAGAATCTGGAATTCTCTGTTCTGAATTTCTGTCCTGTACTTGCAGTAATGATTTTTGCAAACTCCCTTTCCAGGGTTTCAGAAGGGCAGGATTTGCACACAGGAAACTCAAATCAAACATCACGTCAAGATCTGACGGAATCATTCAATTCCTCAGGATCTGAAAATCATCGGCCTTGGAATGTGGAAGGAGAAAAGTTTGTCTGTGGGAAAATATTTCAAACATCACTGTGACTGGAAAAGCACGGAGACACACACACCCGAGTGAGAGTGTTCCAGTGCACTGACTGTGGAAAGAGCTTCAACCAGTTACAAAGCCTGAAAAAACATCGCAGCATTGACAGCCGGGAGAAACTGTGTTCTGTGTGTGGACAAAGCTTCAACTGATCGTCCAACCTGGAGAGGCACAAGGGCACCCGCACCATGGAGCAACCGTGGGAATGTGGGGTCTGTGGGAAGGGATTCAATTACCCATCGCAGCTGGAAGTTCATCGACACAGTCACACTGGGGAGAGGCCGTTCACCTGCTCCGACTGTGGGGAGGGATTCACTCAGTCATCTGACCTGCTGAACCACCAGCGAGTTCTCACTGTGGAAAGGCCATTCACCTGCTCCGAGTGTGGGAAGGGATTCACTCAGTTATCCCACCTGCTGACACACCAGCGAGTTCACACTGGGGAGAGGCCATTCACCTGCTCTGAATGTGGGAAGGGATTCACTCAGTCATCCAACCTGTTGATACACCAGCGAGTTCACACTGGGGAGAAACCGTTCACCTGCTCTGAGTGTGGGAAGGGATTCACTCGGTCGTCCCACCTTCTAAATCACCAGCGAGTTCACACTGGGGAGAGGCCGTTCACCTGCTCAGAATGTGGGAAGCGATTCACTCAGTTATCCCACTTGCTGACACATCAGCGAGTTCACACTGGGGAGAGGCCATTCACCTGCTCTGAGTGTGGGAAGGGATTCACTGATTCATGCACCCTGCTGACACATCAGCGAGTTCACACTGGGGAGAGGCCATTCACCTGCTCCGAGTGTGGGAAGGGATTCACTGTGTCATCCCACCTGCGGACACACCAGAGAGTTCACACTGGGGAGAGGCCATTCACCTGCTCGGAGTGTGGGAAGGGATTCACTCAGTCATCCACCCTGCTGACACACCAGCGAATTCACACCGGGGAGAGGCCGTTCACCTGCTCCGTGTGTGGGAAGGGATTCACTCAGTCATCCACCCTGCTGACACACCAGCGAGTTCACACTGGGGAGAGGCCGTTCACCTGCTCTGAGTGTGGGAAGAGATTCATTGTCTCATCCGACTTACTGAGACACCAGCGAGTTCACACTGGGGAGAGGCCATTCACCTGCTCTGTGTGTGGGAAGGGATTCACTCGGTCATCCAACCTGCTGACACACCAGCGAGTTCACACTGGGGAGTGACCGTTCACCTGCTCCGTGTGTGGGAAGGGATTCACTTGGTCATCCAACCTGCTGACACACCAGCGAGTTCACACTGGGGAGAGGCCGTTCACCTGCTCTGAGTGTGGCAAGGGATTCACTCGGTCATCCAACCTGCTGACACACCAGCGAGTTCACACTGAGGAGTGACCGTTCACCTGCTCCGTGTGTGGGAAGGGATTCACTTGGTCATCCCACCTGCTGACACACCAGCGAGTTCACACTGAGGAGAAGCCGTTCACCTGCTCCATGTGAGGGAAGGGATTTACTCGGTCATCTGACGTGATGACACACCAGCGAGATCACACCGGGGAGAGGCCGTTCACCTGCTCTGTGTGTGGGAAGGGATTCACTCGGTCATCCCACCCTACTAACACACCAGCAAGTTCACAAGTGACTGCAGGTTTTGGATTCCGCCGTTATCCCAGACTGAATTGTGTCCATTCTGACATGCTGGGGTTGCTTTCTACTGATATTGATTCCCTTATAGCTGGGCTGGAGTTTAATATTCTGGATATTTGACCAAATAATCAATGGGAAAATGGTTAGACAAACGTAATGCTGATTGTTTTTGCGTTCTTAATTCACCCTTTAAAAAACATAAGAAATAGGAGCAGGAGTAGGCCATTGGCCACTAGAACCTGCTCTGCCATTTAATACGATCACGGCTGATCTGATCTTGGGCACAGCTCCACTTCCCTGCCCACTCTCCATAACCCTTCACTCCATTATCATTCAAAAATCTGTCTATCTCCACTTTAAATATATTCAGTGACCCAGCCTCCACAGTTCTCTGCGGTAGAGAATTCACAGATTTACAACACAGAGAAGAAATGTATTTTCATCTCAGTTCTAAATCAGCCACCTCTTATTCTTAAACTATGCCCCCTAGTTCCAGATTCCCTATGAGTGGAAACATTCTCTCTGCATCTGCCTTGTCGAGACACCTTTGTATCATATGTTTCAATAAGATCACCTCTCATTCTTTGAAACTCCAATAAGTATAGGCCCAACGTGCTCAACCTATCCCCATAAATCAACACCTTCATCTCAGGAATCCAACTAGTGAACCTTCTCTGAACTGTCTCCAATGCAAGTATATCCCTCATTAAATAAGGAGATCAAAACTGTACGAGAGTACTCCAGGTGTGGTCTCATCAATACCCTGTGCAGATGTAGCTTCTCTGCTTTTATACTCTATCCCCCTTGCAATAAAGGCCAACATTTCAATTGCCTTCTGTACCTGCATACTAACCTTTTTGTGTTTCATACATCAGGAACCCCAGGTCTCTCTGTACTGCAGCATTTTGTAATATCTCTCCATTTAAATAATAAATTGCATTTTTATTTTTCCTGCCAAAGTGAATAACTTCACATTTTCCCACATTATGCTCCATCTACAAAATATTTGCCCACTCCCTTAGCCTGTCTATATCCCCGAGCTGAATTGTTGTATCCTCCTCACAACTTGCTTTTCCACCATCTTTGTATCGTCAGCAAACTTGGCTACATTACACTCGGTCCCTTCATCCAAGTCATTGATATGATTGTAAATAGTTGAGGCCCCAGCACCGATCCCTTTGGCACCCCAGTAGTCACCTTTTGCCAACCGGAAAATGACCCATTTATCCCGACTCTCTGTTTTCTGTTCGTTAGCCCACCCTTTATCCATGCTAATATATTACCCACAACCCCATGAGCTCTTATCTTGTGCAGTAACCTTTTATGTGGCACCTTATCGAATGTCTTCTGTAAATCTAAATACACCACATCCACTGGTTCCCCCTTATCCACCCTGCTTATTACATCCTCAAAGAACACCAGCAAATTTGTCAAACATGATTTCCCTTTCATAAAACCACGCTGACTCTGCTTGGCTGTATTATGCTTTACCAAATGTCCTGCTACTGCTTCCTTAATAATGGACTCCAGCTTTTTCCCAACAGATTTTAGGCTAACTAGACTAATGTTTCCTGTTTTCTGTCTTCTTCCTTTTTTTTAAATAGCCATGTTACATTTGTGCTTTTCCAAACTGCTGGGACCTCTCCACAATCCAGGGAGTTTTGGGAGATTTAAACCAATGCATCCACTATCTCTGAGCCACTTCTTTTTAGACACTAGGATGCAGGCCATCAGGTCCAGGGGACTTGTCCACCTTGGGTTCCATTATTTTACCAAATGCTTTTTCTTAAGTGTCAGTGATAGTTTCAAGTTCCCTCTTCCCTATAGCCCCTTGATGATCTATTATTGGGTTGTATTTGGTATCTTCTACCGTGAAAACCGATAAAAAATATTAGAAAGGCTCTATTCAAAAAACTGAAAGCTGCAACAAATGGAGTTAAAGTTTGTTAAATAATTGATAACATGAATTGAATCTGTAGGTTGGTTTTGCATTTCTGTGGGATGGAGCCGGACGTGATGTGCCTTGAAATACCGCCGGTGTCCAGTAGATGACTTTCTCCCTCGAATTAATTTGGACTGATTGGAGTGTCACTGCCCCCTGGAGCAGGAGGAATGAGGGCAGATCTGGGTCAGACACTGAACATACTGCACCCCACAGGGACATCACACACTGTCCTCTCCCTGGGGTAGCTCAGGGGCAGACACTGAACATACTGCACCCCACAGGGACATCACACACTGTCCTCTCCCTGGGGCAGCTCAGGGTCAAACACTGAACATACTGCACCCCACAGGGACATCACACACTGTCCTCTCCCTGGGGCAGCTCAGGGTCAGACACTGAACATACTCATCATCATCATCATAGGCGGTCCCTCGAACAAGGATGACTTGCTTCCATGAGAGCTCACAGATGTTTCAATGAAGGACCCGATGTTCCAGTCCTGAACTCCAGTTGAAGGATGGAAGTTGCCTGTGCGTGAATTTTTTTAAACGTGTGGTGGCCATTGCACACCAGCCACCACACGGGCTTGACAGAGCTAGGCCTTTATCCAGTGGCAAGGATTAACCAGGACGACTGGAGACCTGCTCTGCTGCATGGACCTAGTGCGCTCACATATCACAGTGTGGGCTGGCCCGTGCTGCCCCTGGGCCCTGTACCCCCATTCGCTGCACCTCCGCCACGATGGTGTTCTCACACAGGCCCGGCACTCCAGCTCGATTTATAGCCCCGACCTGCGGTGGTGTTCTCACACAGGTCGGGGGTGGCCCAGCCCACAGGGACATCACACACTGCTCCCTCCCTGGGGCAACTCAGGGGCAGACACTAAACCTACTGCACACTATCGGGGATGCACGAACAGCCCTGTTGCTGCTGGAGGCTCCACAGACACAAGGGGATCTTCTCCATACCTGAGAAGCCACAAAGACCACGTGGGACCTCATGGACCATGGAGAAGCCCCCAGACCCCAGAGCTTTGGCTCACAGACCTCAGACACTGGGTCTCCACACACGGGGAGTGATCCCTCTGTCTCCCGCCCCCAGATCCCCCATGTTAGCACCACTGTAATTGTGAGTTTTGGGAGTTATATTGATCCACAGCAGCTCTCCTCCCCTGAAGATGCTGACTCTGGCTGGGCACAGAAATACACAACAATTATCTTCAAATCCCAGCACACACTCAGGAAATGTGCCCCACTTACCGGGCACTGTACAGGACTGGAGCAGATAATGCCTCCCTCAATTGTCCTGGTCCCAGTCTGACCCAGAACCAGACCACCGCCTCACCCTCCCCTGACCCAGAACCCCCTCGCCCTCCCCTCTCCCAGATCCCCCTCACCCTCCCCTGACCCAGAACCCCCTCGCCCTCCCCTCTCCCAGATCCCCCTCACCCTCCTCTGACCCAGACCCTCCCATGTCCCAGACTGACCCAGACCCCCCCACCCTCGACTGACCCAGACCCCCCTCACCCTCACCTGACCCAGATCCCCCCCACCCTCTCCTGTCCCAGACTGACCCAGACCCCCCTCACCCTCCCCTGTCCCAGACTGACCTAGACCCCCCTCACCCTCCCCTGTCCCAGACTGACCCAGACACCTCTCACCTTCCCCTGTCCCAGACTGACCCAGACCCCTCTCACCTTCCCCTGTCCCAGACCCCCCCACCCTCGACTGACCTAGACCCCCCTCACCCTCCCCTGTCCCAGACTGACCCAGACCCCTCTCACCTTCCCCTGTCCCAGACCCCCCCACCCTCGACTGACCCAGACCCCCCTCACCTTCCCCTGTCCCAGACTGACCCAGACCCTCCCCTGACCCCCCCCACCCTCCCCTGTCCCAGACCCCCCTCACCCTCCCCTGTCCCAGACCCCCCCTCACCCTCTCCTGACCCAGACCCCCCCTCACCCTCTCCTGTCCCAGATCCCCCTCAGCCCCCCCCCCTGTCCCAGACTGACCCAGACCCCCCCCCTCACCCTCCCCTGTCCCAGACTGACCCAGACCCCCCCTCACCCTCCCCTGACCCAGACCCCCCCACCCCAACCCATCACACTCCCCTATCCAGATATCCTAAAAGTTTTTGGTAAGATGCTGCATAAGGGGTTTTTCTATCAGAGTGAAGCCTGGAACATAAGAACATAAGAAATAGGAGCAGGAGTAGGCCATTTGGAACCTCGCATCTGCTCCGCCATTTACTATGATCACGGCTGATCCGATCATGGACTCAGCTCCACTTCCCTGCCCGCTCCCCATAACCCTTCACTCCCTTAATGCTCAAAAATCTGTCTATTTCCACCTCAAATATATTGAATGACCCCGTCTCCCCATCTCTCTGGGGCAGAGAATTCCATAGATTTATGACCCAATAAGAGAAACCATTTCTCCTCATCTCAGTTTTAAATGAGTGGCCCTTATTCTGAGACTATATCCCCGAGTTCTAGTTTCCCCTATGAGTGGAAATATCATTTCTGCATCAAGCTTGTCGAGACCCCTCATTATCTTATATGTTTCAATAAGATCACCTCGTCCTTCTGAACTCTAATGAGTACAGGCCCAACCTACTCAACCTATCTTCATAAGTTAACCCCCTCATCTCTGGAATCAACCGAGTGAACCTTTTCTGAACTGCGTCCAATGCAAGTATATCCTTCTTTAAATATGGGGACCAAAACTGTACGCAGTACTCTCGGTGTGGCCTCTCTAATATCCTGTACAGTTGTAGCAGGACTTCTCTGCTTTCATACTCTATCTCCCTTGCAATAAAGGCCAACATTCCATTTGCCTTCCTGATCACGTGCTGTACCTGCATACTAACTGTTTGTGTTTCATGCTCAAGGTCCCTCTGTACTGCAGCATTTTGCAATTTTTCTCCATTTAAATATTAACTTGCTTTACTATTTTTTCTGCCAAAGTGGATAACCTTACTTTTTCCCACATTATACTCTGTCAAAATTTTGCCCACTCACTTAGTCTGTTAACATCCTTTTGCAGATTTTTTGTGTCCTCCTCACAATTTGCTTTCCCACCCATCATTGTCTCATCAGCAAACTTGTCTACATTACACTCGGTCCCTTCATCCAATTCGTGAATATAGATTGCAAATAGTTGAGGCCCCAGCACGATCCCTGCGGCACCCCACTAGTTACTGTTTGCCAAACGGAAAATGACCCATTTATCCCGACTCTCTGTTTTCTGTTAGTTAGACAATCCTCTATCCATGCTAATATATCACCCCCAATTCCGTGAGCTTTTATCTTGTGGTGTAACCTCTTATGTGGCATCTTATCAAATGCCTTCTGAAAATTCTGCTCCACAAATCAATAGGATCATGGCTGAAGAGCCAAAACTCCAGGCGGTGTTTCTGACAAAGGAATCAAATGCTGGGCCCAGCAAGAGCAAGTAAAGTGGACAAGGTTTAATCGAGTAACACATTGGTTCAATTCAGAGCCAGCCACTCTATCTGTGAAAGGGCTGCTTACTGTCTGAAAAAACTGATCTATTGATCACAATCTTATCAGCGGTGCTTCAGTTGGTAGCTCTCTCGCCTCTGAGTCAGAAGGTTGTGGGTTCAAGTCCCACTCCAGGGACTTGAGCACAAAATCTAGTCTGACACACCAGCGCAGTAATGAGGGAGTGCTGCACTGCTGGATGTACCATCTGTCGGAAGAGACGTTAAACCGAGGCCGCTTCTGCTCTCTCAGGTGGACGGAAAGGATCCCACGGCTACTATTGTGAAGAAGAGCAGGTCAATTATCCCCGGTGTCCTGGCCAATACGATCAACATAAAACCAGAAGCTTTTAAATAAGGCCCAGTTACAATTAACAATCGAGAATAATCCCGCCGATATAATCCGTTCCCTGTCAATCTCAGACCTTATTCCATCTCCTTCCACAGACGGGTTCAGCAGTTTACAAACACCTTATTGCAGCTGGTTTGGAGAATCTGGTGTTTGGGATTTGAGTTGTGAGGCGGGGTATCGCCAGTATCAGAGACTCTGCCCCTGAATCTGTGAAATGACAATGACCAGGAACTGAGACTGGAGCCGAACACAAACCCCAGTTACAGTGAGGCCCGGGCCGGATATCCCATTCTCTGTGTGTTTAATTGCAGACACTGAGGGGGGGGGGGGGGGTGCAGACACTGAGAGGAGGGGGGGGGGGTGCAGACACTGAGAGGAGAGGGGGGGTGGGGTGGGTGCAGACACCGGGGGAGGGGTGGGTGCAGACACTGAGGGGTGGGGTGGGTGCACACACTGGGGGAGGGGATGGGTGCACACACTGGGGGAGGGGTGGGTGCAGACACTGGGGGAGGGGTGGGTGCAGACACTGGGAGAAGGGTGGGTGCACACACTGGGGGAGGGGATGGGTGCAGACACTGGGGGAGGGGTGGGTGCAGACACTGGGAGAAGGGTGGGTGCAGACACTGGGGGAGGGGGTGGGTGCAGACACTGGGGGAGGGGTGGGTGCAGACACTGGGGGAGGGGTGGGTGCAGACACTGGGGGAGGGGGTGGGTGCAGACACTGGGAGAAGGGTGGGTGCACACACTGGGGGAGGGGATGGGTGCAGACACTGGGGGAGGGGTGGGTGCAGACACTGGGAGAAGGGTGGGTGCAGACACTGGGGGAGGGGGTGGGTGCAGACACAGGGGGAGGGGTGGGTGCAGACACTGGGAGAAGGGTGGGTGCAGACACTGGGGGAGGGGGTGGGTGCAGACACTGGGGGAGGGGTGGGTGCAGACACTGGGGGAGGGGGTGGGTGCAGACACTGGGAGAAGGGTGGGTGCACACACTGGGGGAGGGGTGGGTGCAGACACTGGGGGAGGGGGTGGGTGCAGACACTGGGAGAAGGGTGGGTGCAGACACTGGGGAAGGGGTGGGTGCAGACACTGGGGGAAGGGGTGGGTGCAGACACTGGGGGAGGGGGTGGGTGCACACACTGGGGGAGGGGTGGGTGCAGACACTGGGGGAGGGGGTGGGTGCAGACACTGGGAGAAGGGTGGGTGCAGACACTGAGGAAGGGGTGGGTGCAGACACTGGGGGAGGGGAGGGTGCAGACAATTTTACCGAGTAACCAGGGATCCTGGGATCATTTTCACTGATTTCTATCTGGAATCTGAGCCCGGTCCCGGGACAGGGATCAAATGGTTCCGGGATCAGCCCTTCTCTGAGAGGCGTGTGTAGCTCTGAGAAGAGCCTTTGGGTTCAGATATTTACAAGATGCTCTTTTTATTTAATTTTTGGGCGTTGCTTTTTTGGTCTTTGCTGATTTGGACGTGGCCTTGGCCCTCGGTTTCACCTTTGCGCCTGTGGCCTTCTTGGTGCTGGTTTGCTTGGCTGGAGATTTCTTGGCTGGAGATTTTTTCACCTTCCTTCCCAATTCCCCCTGGGTTCCTTCTCAGCGACTTTGAAGGAGCCCGAGCCCTTGACCTGCTTGAGAGAGCCATTTGTCACATTCCTCTTGATACTGAACCTGATCTGGGTCCCGGGCTTCTCCACATCGCCGCCTTTGGCCGCCAGAGCCTCCTTTATCGCGGCCAGGGACATCCCCCTGCGATCGCTGCCATCGGCCACAACATTGAGGATCTGTTCGCCCAACTTGGGAGCGGCTGGCCTGGAGCGGGGAGCCGCCTTCTTGCTTTGAGCGGAGGCGGCAGGAGGAGCCGTGTCGGCGGCTGCACTCAGTCATGTCCGCGACTCTGTGGGAAATCTCCCCGACAGTCAGAGCTGGCTCAGAATGAAACGAGGGGCGGAGACATCCTGCTGATAGCTCCCGGCCTCTCCGTGTTTCTCTCTCCTCACTAACTCTCCGATTCCCATTCAACTCGGGCCCTCCAGATTCCCAGACTGGCCTCTTTCTGTCCCCAAGTCCGGGATGTTGGCTGTCGAGAAAGTTTCATCCGAATTGAAGGTAGCAATTTCGATTGAACCCGTTTCATTGCTGCACTGGTCGCTCTCTCAGCGCTGAGAGCGGACACACAAACACAATGGCGTTCGTCTAACCCGCCCGCCCCTTTAACACACTCTCGCTCACACAATGTTGAAATCTGCACATTCACACACAAAATGTTCCCAGATTTAGTTCCCAGCACAGGTTTTCCTCTCCGCTCGGCTGTGCTGCCGATTCTCGGGCCAGTTGTAGTTTCCCAGCTCAGTAAGTGTTAAACACTCCTGAGGCCGGCGCTCCTCACAGTCTGTTCCCAGATTCCGGGACAGGGGCCAATCTCAGCTGTGGCTGGCTTAACCCGTCTCTGCTTTAAGTTGTTGTATTGTTCGAATGCAGAAATATGTTTGACTAACATGAAAATACAAATGATGTGCTCACCGTCCCTGCAGCCTCTCTTTGTCTCTCTCTCTCCTCCGAAAATAAGGGACATATAACAGTAACTGGTGTCCTATACATCTCATACTCAACACCCAGAGATGGCTATCAGAGAGAGCGACAGAGAGACAGACACAGTATCAGTCTTAAACTCCCGAACTGTGTCTCCATATTACGCTCTATAATAGTATCACACGTTGATGTACAGCACCAGCGGAAAAGACAGAGAGACAGACACAGTATCAGTCTTACCCTTTGTATCAGTGTCTCCATATTACGCTCAGGAACAGTGCCACATCTTCGCGTATTGCACCAGAGAGAAAACAGAGACATTATCAGTCTTACACCTCCAACAGTGTTTCCACATTGTCATGTATCTTATATTATTATATATAACTGTATCCTAACATGCGATACATGACTGTAATAAGATATGACCTGTAACCACCAGCATACCTTACCACCAGGGGTGCACTTGCAAGAGACAGGTATATAAGGGCAGGTCTCAGGCCATTGCAGCATTCCAGAGCTGTGAAATAAAGGTGCAGGTCCAGAGTGACCTTGACTTCACTACATGCCTCGTGTGAATCTGTACTGAGGGGACAGGACTTTACAGTGGCGACGGGTTACCGGATTACAGAATCCACAGAATGGCGAACAACGGGTCAGATGAAAAGTACAATGCGGGAGACAATTGGGAGGACTTTATAGAAAGGCTCCAGCAAAGCTTTGTAACCAAAGACTGGTTAGGCGACGATAAGGCAGACAAGAGAAGAGCCCATCTCTTGACCAGCTGTGGCTCGAAAACATACGCTTTAATGAAGGATCTGTTGGCACCCAAGAAACCAACAAGCAAGTCGTTTGAAGAATTGAGCACACTGGTAAGAGACCACCTGAAGCCAGTGAGCAGCCTACACATGGCCAGACACAGGTTCTACAACTACAGACGCTGTGTGGGCCAGAGCATACCCGACTTCGTGGCGGAACTTCGGAGGTTGGCTAGTTTATGTGAGTTCTCCGATGAACCGAGGAGAGAAATGCTGAGAGACTTTCTCATTGAAGGAATAGGCCACGCAGGCATATTCCGAAAGCTCATAGAGACCAAGAACCTGACCTTAGAGGCAGCAGCACTGGTTGCACAGACATTCTTGATAGGGGAAGAAGAAACGAGGTTGATTTACAATGCAGGTACAACAACTAACGAAATATTGGAACAAGAAGTTAACAGCACTAAACAAGCTGCTACCCCCACACACAGACAAAACCGGGAGAACAGGTTCTCGACAGCAGGCAGAAGCCACCAAGGGCCACAGGAACGGCCGTTCACACCTCATCAACCCACAATGCGAGCAATCAACTACAAACTGAGAGAAGCTCAAGAGAGATCAGCCAGTTGCAGCTCATTCTTTGGAAACTCTTTGAACAATGGAACAGGTCTGTGTTGGAGGTGTGGGGGTGGGCATTCGGCAAGGGGATGTCGATTTCAGCAGGCTGTTTGTAGAAATTGTGAATATACAGGGCATTTGGCCCGCATGTGCAAAAAAACGGCAGCTCGGCTGGTATACGAATCGGATGGGTCGGAAAGCAGACCAGAAGGTGGTGGGGACAGTACCCGAGACACCGGTGTACAGCGGGTCAACACGATCAATGGCTGCTGCTCCGACAACAGGATGCCTCCTATAATGATGAGGGTCCTACTCAACGTGATATCTGTCAACATGGAGCTGGATACGGGAGCGAGTCAATCTCTCATGGGCGCTCAACAATTTGAACAACTGTGGCCGCATAAAAGAGACAGACCAAAACTCACAAGGGTCAACATCACACTAAGGACCGATACCAAAGAAATCGTACCAGTCCTCGGCAGCGCCATGCTCTCTGTCACACACAAAGGGACAGTGAACCGACTTCCCCTGTGGATTGTCCCCGGAGACCCCCCAGCACTGCTGGGGAGAAGCTGGCTGGCAAAACTAAACTGGAAATAGGATGATGTCCATGCCATGTCATTAGAGGAACAGACCTCCTGCTCAACAGTTATAAAGCGATTTAAACATCTCTTTCAGCCAGGTGTGGGCACTTTCAAATAGGCCAAAGTCAAAATCTACATCACACAGGATGCTAGACCGGTCCATCACAAGGCCAGAGCTGTACCCTATGTGATGAGGGAAAAGATTGAACACGCACTAGACAGGCTTCTGCGGAAAGGCATTATATCACATGTGGAATTTAGCGACTGGGCAAGTCCCATCGTCCCAGTCATGAAGCCTGATGGATCCGTATGAATCTGTGGGGACTACAAATCTACCATAAACAGAGTCTCCCTACAGGACCAATATCCGCTGCCCAGAGCGGAGGACTTATTTGCCACATTGGCTGGAGGTAAACTTTTCTCAAAATTAGACCTCACATCTGCGTATATGACGCAAGAATTGACCGAGGAATCCAAGCTACTCACCACCATCAACACACATCGAGGCTTTTTCATGTACAATCGATGCCCATTCGGCATCAGGTCGGCAGCTGCCATATTCCAGCGCAACATGGAGAGTCTGCTCAAGTCCATCCCGGGGACAATTGTATTTCAAGACGACATACTTATCACGGGCAGGGACACCGACTCCCATCACCGTAATTTGGAGGAAGTACTAAAGCGGTTGGATCGGGTAGGCCTACGAGTCAAAAAATCCAAGTGCCTGTTTCTTGCACCCGAGGTTGAATTTTTGGGCAGAAGGATTGCCGCTGATGGAATTCGCCCAACAGTGTCCAAAACAGAAGCAATTCGCCTGGCACCCAGGCCTCGGAATGTCTCAGAACTGCGCGCCTTTCTCGGGTTACTCAATTACTTTGGGAACTTTATGCATAACTTGAGCACGCTGCTGGAGCCTCTCCACATGCTACTCAGGAAGGGGTGCGATTGGTTTTGGGGGGACGCCCAGGAACGTGCCTTCAATAAGGCACACAACCTTCTGTGTTCCAACAGTGTTTTGACTTTCTTTGACCCAGGTAAAAAGCTAGTTCTCACATGCGATGCGTCAGCGTATGGGGTCGGGTGCGTTTTGCAACATGTCAATAGTGCGGGCAAATTACAACCCATAGCTTATGCCTCCAGGTCACTTTTGCGGGCGGAGCGCAGCTACGGAATGATAGAGAAGGAGGCCTCGCGTGCGTGTACGGTGTCAAAAAGATGCACCAATACCTTTTCGGGGCCAAGTTCGCATTAGAAACCGACCACAAGCCCCTCACATCCCTCCTATCCAAGAGCAGGGCAATAAACGCCAATGCCTCGGCGCGAATTCAACAGTGGGCACTCATGCTGGCGTCGTACGACTATACCATAAGGCACAGACCAGGCACAGACAACTGTGCCGATGCGCTCAGCAGGCTACCCCTGGCGACCACGGAAGGGTCTGACGAACAGGACTGTGAGATTGTCATGGCAATCAATGCCTTTGAGTCCACAGGTTCACCCATGATGGCTCGCCAAATCAGAGCCTGGACGGCCAGCGAACCCACGTTATCCTTAGTAAAAAGATGTGTCCTAACCGGTGACTGGGCAGAGGCTCGCGATGCCTGCCCCGAGAAATTCAAACCCTTTCACAAGCGCATGCATGAGCTATCACTACAAGCAGACTGCCTGATGTGGGGCAGCCGAATAGTCATGCCTCTGCAAGGCAGAGAGGCATTTGTCCAGGAGCTCCACTGCGAGCACTCGGGGATCGTTCTCATGAAGGCCATAGCCAGATCCCACGTCTGGTGGACTGGTATTGACGCGGACCTGGAGCTCTGCGTCCGAAGGTGCACCATTTGTGCCCAACTCAGCAATGCCCCCAGGGAGGCTCCACTGAGCCCCTGGCCCTGGCCTACCAAACCGTGGTCGCGGGTGCACGTAGACTATGCGGGCCCATTCATGGGCAAAATTTTCCTCGTAGTTGTAGATGCATTTTCAAAGTGGATCGAATGCACCATTTTAAGCTCAAGCACAACCTCCACCACTGTGGAGAGCCTCGCAACCACGTTTGCAACGCACGGAATCCCTGACATATTGGTCAGTGACAATGGTCTGTGCTTCACCAGCGCAGAATTCCAAGACTTTATAATTGACCACGGCATAAATCACGTCAAGACGGCACCGTTCAAGCCGGCCTCCAACGGCCAGGTGGAGAGAGCAGATCATTAAACAAGGCATGTTTAAAATCCAAGGTCCCACGCTGCAGGGTCGCCTCTCGTGACTGCTGCTGGCATGCAGATCTCGTCCGCACTCACTGACTGGGATCCCCCCCCCCCGCGCAACTGTTGATGAAAAGGACTTTAAAAACAAGACTCTCATTAATCCTTCCAGACATGCACAAAACCGTTGAGGCAAAGCGCCGTAAGCTGACTGAGTACCATGACAGAAATTTGAGGGGGAGATGGAATGAGATAGGGGACAAAGTGTTTGTACTAAACTATGGCAGGGGTCCCAAATGGCTTGCAGGGACAGTAACGGGCAAGGAAGGAAACAGGCTACTGGTAGTACAAATGGACAATGGCAAAACCTGCCGGAGGCATGTAGACCAAGTCAAAAGCAGATTTACCAACAACACTGCGGAACCAGAGGCAAACTACAATGTGGAACTCGCACCACACCTGGTGGACAGACAGAGGGAAGAACCTGAGGAAAGAGCAATCCCAACAGACAGCCCAGGTGAGTCAACAACAATCACACCAATCGATACAAACAGCCCAGGCGAGATACCAGCAACCACACCCAAAGAAAAACAGACACCAAGGCAAACAACTGAACCACAACTCAGACACTCCATGCGAGAGCGTAGACCACCTGAGAGACTGAACCTATAAAGACAATAAGACCGTGGGGGAGGGTGATGTCATGCATCTTACATTATTATATATAACTGTATCCTAACATGCTATACATGCTATACAAAGTCCCGGGTGGGGGGGAGGAGAGAGAGCGAGAAAGTCCCGGGGGGGGAGGAGAGAGAACGAGACAGAGTCCCGGGGGCGGAGGAGAGAGAGTCCCGTGGGGGAGAGCGAGAGAGAGTCCCAGGGTGGAGAGAGAGAGAGTGTGTCCCGGAGGGGTGGTGGGGAGAGAGAGAGAGAGTCCCGGGGGGGAGGAGAGAGAGAGAGAGTCCCGGGGGGGGGGAAGAAGAGAGAGAGAGAGAGAGTGTCCCGGGGGGGGGACAAGAGAGAGAGAGAAAGAGAGAGAGTGAGTCCCGGGGGGGGGGGGGGCAGGGGAGGAGAGAGAGAGAGAGAGAGAGAGAGTCCCGGGAGGGAGAGAGAGAGAGAGTGTCCCAGGGGGAGGGTGGGGAGAGCGAGAGAGAGTCCCGGCGGCTAGAGAGAGAGAGAAAGTCCCGGGGAGGGGGGGGGGGAAGGAGAGAGAGAGAGAGAGAGAGTCCCGGTGGGGGGGAGGAGAGAGAGAGAGAGAGAGAGAGTGTCCCGGAGGGGGGAGGAGAGAGAGAGAGAGAGAGAGAGAGAGAGTAAGTCCCGGGGGGGGGGAGGAGAGAGAGAGAGAGAGAGAGAGTCCCGGGGGTGAGAAAGAGAGAGTCCCAGGGGTGAGGAGAGAGAGAGTCCCGGGGTGGAGAGAGAAAGAGAGAGTCCCGGGGGGAGGAGAGAGAGAGTCCCGGGGGGGAGAGCGAGAGAGTGTCCCGGGGGGGAGGGGGGGCGGGAGAGAGAGAGAGAGAGAGGGGAGGGGGGGAGAGAGAGAGAGGGGGAGGGGGGGTGAGAGAGAGAGAGAGGCTGGGGAGGGGGAGAGAGAGAGAGAGTGAGGGGGGGAGGGGGGGAGAGAGAGGGGGGAAGCGAGAGAGAGAGAGAGTGTCCTGGGGGGGAGGGGGGTTGCAGGGAGAGAGAGAGAAAGAGAGAGAGGGGGGAGGGGGGGAGAGAGAGAGAGAGGGGGGAGGGGGGGAGAGAGGGAGAGAGAGGGGGGAGAGCGAGAGAGAGAGAGGGGGAGGGGGGAGAGAGAGAGAGAGAGGGGGGGGGATGGGGGGGAGAGAGAGACAGAGAGAGTCCTGGGAGCGAGAGAGAGTCCCGGGAGGGAGGAGAGAGAGAGAGAGACCCGGCGGGGGCGGGAGGGGAAGAGAGAGAGAGAGAGAGAGGGAGAAAGTCCCGAGGGGGAGGAGAGAGAGAGAGAGCGAGAGCGAGTCCCGGGGGGGGGGCGGAGAGCGAGAGCGAGTCCCGGGGGGGGGAGAGTGAGAGAGAGTCCCGGGGGGGGGGGAGAGAGAGAGAGAGAGTCCCGGGTGGGAGGAGAGAGAGCGAGAGAGAGTCCCGGGGGGTGGGGGGGGGGGGGCGGAGAGCGAGAGAGATGCCCGGGGTGGAGAGAGAGAGAGAGAAAGAGAGAGAGAGAGAGCGTGTCCCGGGGGAGCGAGGGGAGAGAGCGAGAGAGAGTCCCGGAGGGGAGAGGGAGAGTCCCGGGGGGGAGAGAGAGAGAGAGAAAGTCCCGGGGACGGGGGTGGGGGGAAGAGAGAGAGAGAGTCCCGGGGGGGAGAAGAGAGAGAGAGGGTCCCGGGGGGGAGGAGAGAGAGGAGAGAGAGAAAGTCCCGGGGGAGAGAGAGAGAGAGAGAAAAAGTCCCGGGGGAGAGGAGGAGAGAGAGAGAGAGAGAGATAGAGAGAGAGTCCCGGTGGGGGGGGGGGGTGGGATGAGAGAGAGAGAGAGAGAGAGTCCCGGGGGGGGGGGAGGAGAGAGAGAGAGAGTCCTGGAGGGAGGGGCGGGGGGGGGGGGAGAGAGAGAGAGAGTCCTGGGGGGGAGAATAGAGAGAGAGTCCCGGTGGGGGGGAGGAGAGAGAGAGTGACCCGGGGGGGGGGGGCGGGGGGAGGAGTGAGCGAGAGAGTGAGAGAGTGAGAGAGAGAGAGAGAGTCCCGGAGGGGGGAGGAGAGAGAGAGAGAGAGTCCCCGGGAGGGGGGAGGAGAGAGAGCGAGAGAGAGTCCCGGGGGGGGGTAGGAGAGAGAGAGAGAGAGAGAGAGAGAGTCCCGGGGGGGGAGGAGAGAGAGAGAGCGAGAGAGAGTCCCGGGGGGGGAGAGCGAGAGAGAGAGAGAGCGAGAGAGAGTTCCGGGGGGAAGGAGAGAGAGAGTCCCGGGTGGGAGGAGAGAGAGAGAGAGAGAGAGTCCCGGGGGGGGGCGGGGAGGAGAGAGAGAGAGTCGCGGAGGGGTTGTAGGGGAGAGAGAGAGAGAGAGAGTCCCGGGGGAGAGAGAGAGAGTCCCGGAGGGGTGGGGGGAAGAGAGAGAGAGAGAGTGAGTTTCCGGTGGGCGGGGAGGGGGGGAGGTGAGGAGAGAGAGAGTTCCAGGGGTGGGGGGGGGAGAGAGAGAGAGACAAAGAGAGACTCCTGGGGGCGGGAGGGGGGGGAGAGAGAGAGAGAAAGAGAGAGTCCCGGGGGGGAGGAGAGAGAGAGTCCCGGGGGAGAGAGCGAGAGAGTGTCCCGGGGTGGAGAGAGAAAGAGAGAGTCCCGGGGGGAGGAGAGAGAGAGTCCCAGGGGGGAGAGCGAGAGAGTGTCCCGGGGGGGAGGGGGGGGCGGGAGAGAGAGAGGGGGAGGGGGGAGAGAGAGAGAGAGAGGGGGAGGGGGAAGAGAGAGAGAGGGGGAGGGGGGAGAGAGAGAGAGAGAGAGGGGGGGAGGGGGGGAGAGAGGGGGGAGAGAGAGAGACAGAGTGTCCTGGGGGGGAGTGGGGACGCGGGGAGAGAGAGAGAGAGAGAGAGGGGGAGGGGGGGGGGGAGAGAGAGAGAGGGGTTGAGGGGGTGAGAGAGAGAGAGTGAGAGAGGGGGAGGGGGGGAGAGCGAGAGAGAGTTCCGGGGGGGGGGGGAGAGCGAGAGAGAGTCCCGGGGGGGAGAGCGAGAGAGAGTCCCGGGGTGGAGAGAGAGAGAGAAAGATAGAGAGAGAGAGAGAGAGCGTGTCCCGGGGGAGCGAGGGGAGAGAGCGAGAGAGAGTCCCGGAGGGGAGATGGAGCGTCCCGGGGGGGAGAGAGAGAGAGAGAGAAAGTCCCGGGGAAGGGGGGGGGGGGAGGAGAGAGAGAGAGAGAGAGAGAGTCCCGGGGGAGAGAGAGAGAGTCCCGGAGGGGTGGGGGGAAGAGAGAGAGAGAGAGAGATAGTTTCCGGTGGGCGGGGGGGGGGGGGGGTGAGGAGAGATAGAGTTCCGGGGGTGGCGGTGGGGGAGAGAGAGAGAGACAAAGAGAGAGTCCTGGGGGCGGGAGTGGGGGGAGGCGGGGGAGAGAGAGAGAGAAAGAGAGAGTCCCGGGGGGGAGGAGAGAGAGAGTCCCGGGGGAGAGAGCGAGAGAGTGTCCCGGGGTGGAGAGAGAAAGAGAGAGTCCCGGGGGGAGGAGAGAGAGAGTCCCAGGGGGGAGAGCGAGAGAGTGTCCCGGGGGGGAGGGGGGGGCGGGAGAGAGAGAGGGGGAGGGGGGAGAGAGAGAGAGAGAGGGGGAGGGGGTGAAGAGAGAGAGAGGGGGAGGGGGGAGAGAGAGAGAGAGAGAGGGGGGGAGGGGGGGAGAGAGGGGGGAGAGAGAGGGACAGAGTGTCCTGGGGGGGAGGGGGGATGCGGGGAGAGAGAGAGAGAGAGAGAGGGGGAGGGGGGGGGAGAGAGAGAGAGGGGTTGAGGGGTTGAGAGAGAGAGAGTGAGAGAGGGGGAGGGGGGGAGAGCGAGAGAGAGTTCCGGGGGGGGGAGAGCGAGAGAGAGTCCCGGGGGGGAGAGCGAGAGAGAGTCCCGGGGTGGAGAGAGAGAGAGAAAGAGAGAGAGAGAGAGAGAGAGCGTGTCCCGGGGGAGCGAGGGGAGAGAGCGAGAGAGAGTCCCGGAGGGGAGATGGAGCGTCCCGGGGGGGAGAGAGAGAGAGAGAGAAAGTCCCGGGGAAGGGGGGGGGGGGGGAGGAGAGAGAGAGAGAGAGTGTCCCGGGGGGGGGGGGGGGAGGAGAGCGAGAGAGAGAGAGAGAGAGAGAGAGTCCCGGGGGGGGAGAGAGAGAGAGAGAGAGTCCCGGGGGGGGGGGGGGGAGGAGAGCGAGAGCGAGCGAGAGAGAGAGAGAGAGCGTCCCGGGGTGGGGGGGAGGAGAGAGAGAGTCCAGGGGGGGAGAGCGAGAGAGAGTCCCGGGCTGGAGAGAGAGAGAGAAAGAGAGAGAGAGAGAGAGAGAGAGCGTGTCCCGGGGGAGCGAGGGGAGAGAGCGAGAGAGAGTCCCGGAGGGGAGATGGAGAGTCCCGGGGGGGAGAGAGAGAGAGAGAGAAAGTCCCGGGGAGGGGGGGGGGGGGAGGAGAGAGAGAGAGAGAGTGTCCCGGAGGGGGGTGGGGAGGAGAGCGAGAGAGAGAGAGAGAGAGAGGGAGTCCCGGGGGGGGGGAGAGAGAGAGAGAGAGAGTCCCGGGGGTGGGGAGAGAGAGTGAGAGTGTCCCGGGGGGGAGGAGAGAGAGAGAGAGAGAGAGAGAGAAAGTCCTGGGGGAGAGAGAGAGAGAGAGAGAGAGAGAGAGAGAGAAAGTCCTGGGGGTAAGAGGAGAGAGAGAGAGAGAGAGAGAGAGTCCTGGGGGGGAAGAGGAGAGAGAGAGAGAGAGAGTCCCGGAGGGGGCGGGGGGAGGAGAGAGAGTGTCCTGGGGGGGTGGGGGGGAAGAGAGAGAGAGAGAGTCCCGGTGGGGAGAGGGCGAGAGAGTCCCGGGGGGGAGAGCGAGAGAGAGTCCTGGGAGCGAGAGAGAGTCCCGGGGTGAGGAGAGAGAGAGAGAGACCCGGCGGGGGCCGGGGGGGAAGAGAGAGAGAGAGAGAGAAAGTCCCGAGGGGGAGGAGAGAGAGAGAGAGCGAGAGCGAGTCCCGGGGGGGGAGAGCGAGAGAGAGTCCAGGGGGGGGGAGAGCGAGAGAGAGTCCCGCGGGGGAGAGAGAGAGAGGGAGTCCCAGGGGGGAGAGAGAGAGAGAGAGAGAGAGAGAGTCTCGGGGGGGAGAGCGAGAGAGAGTCCCGCGGGGGAGAGCGAGAGAGAGTCCCGGGGTGGAGAGAGAGAGAGAAAGAGAGAGAGAGATAGAGAGAGAGCGTGTCCCGGGGGAGCGAGGGGAGAGAGCGAGAGAGAGTCCCGGAGGGGAGAGGGAGAGTCCCGGGGGGGAGAGAGAGAGAGAGAAAGTCCCGGGGACGCGGGTGGGGGGAAGAGAGAGAGAGAGTCCCGGGGGGGAGAAGAGAGAGAGAGGGTCCCGGGGGGGAGGAGAGAGAGGAAAGAGAGAAAGTCCCGGGGGAGAGAGAGAGAGAGAGAAAAAGTCCCGGGGGAGAGGAGGAGAGAGAGAGAGAGAGAGATAGAGAGAGAGTCCGGGGGGGGGGGGGGGGGGGGGATGAGAGAGAGAGAGAGAGAGCGTCCCGGGGGGGAGGACAGAGAGCGAGAGAGAGTCTCGGGGGGGAGAGCGAGAGAGTGTCCCGGGGTGGAGAGAGAGAGAGAGAGTATCCCGGAGGAAGGGGCGGGGGGAGAGAGTGAGAGAGAAAGTCCCGGGGAGGGGGGAGGAGAGAGAGAGTCCCGGGGGAGAGAGAGAGAGAGAGAGAGAGATTGTCCCGGGGGCGGGGAGAGAGAGAGAGAGAGAGAGAGAGTGAGTGAGTGAGTCCCGGGGGGGGGGGGAAGGAGAGAGAGAGAGAGAGAGAGAGAGAGTCCCGGGGGAGGGGGAGGAGAGAGATAGAGTCCCGAGGGGGGACGAAAGAGAGAGCGAGAGAGAGAGAGTGTGTCCCGGGGTGGGGGGGCGGGGGGAGAGAGAGAGAGAGAGAGAGTGAGAGTCCTGGGGGGGGGGAGGAGATAGAGAGAGAGAGAGAGAGTTCCGGGGGGGAGGGGAGAGGGAGGGAGAGACAGAGTTCCGGGGGTAAGGAGAGAGAGAGAGAGAGAGAGAGTGAGAGTGTCCCGGGGGGGAGGAGAGAGAGAGAGAGAGAGAGAAAGTCCCGGGGGGGAGGAGAGAGAGTCCCGGGGGAGAGAGAGAGAGAGAGAGTCCCGGGGGGGAAGAGAGAGCGAGAGATAGAGTCCCAGGGAGGGGGGGGGGAGGAGAGAGAGAGAGAGAGAGAGAGAGAGAGAGAGTGTCCCGGGGGGGTGGGGGGAGGGGGGAAGAGCGAGAGAGAGTCCTAGGGGGGAGAGCGAGAGAGAGTCCCGGGGGTGGAGAGAGTCCCGGGGGTGGAGAGAGAGCGAGAGAGAGTCCCGGGGGGGGGGAGAGAGAGCGAGAGAGAGTCCCGGGGGGGGGGGGGGGGGAAGGAGAGAGAGAGAAAGAGTCCCCGGGGGGGGGGCAGGAGAGAGAGAGTCCCGGGGGGGGGAACGAGAGAGAGAGAGAGAGAGAGAGAGTGTCCCGGGGGAGAGAGAGAGAGAGAGAGAGAGAGTCCCGGGGGTGGGGGGGAGGAGAGAGAGTGCCCCGGGGGGGGGGGAAGGAGAGAGAGAGAGAGTGTCCTGGGGGATGGAGGAGAGAGAGATTCCTGGGGTGGGGGGGTGGAGGAGAGAGAGAGAGTCCTGGGGGGGGAGGAGAGAGGGAGAGAGAGAGAGAGAGAGAGAGTTCCGGGGGAAGCAGAGAGAGAGAGAGAGAGAGAGAGTGAGTCCCGGGGGGGAGAGAGAGAGTGAGAAAGTCCCGGGGGGGAGGAGAGAGAGTGAGAGAGTCCCGGGGGAGAGAGAGTGTGAGAGAGAAAGTCCCGGGGGGGGAGGTGAGAGAGAGAGTGTCCCGGGAGGGAGAGAGAGAGAGAGAGTGTCCCGGGGGCGGGGGGGGGGAGAGCGAGAGAGAGTCCCAGGGGGGAGGAGAGAGAGAGAGAGAAAGTCCCAGGGAGCGGGGGGAGGAGAGAGAGAGAGAGAGAGTGTCCCTCGGGGGGGGAGGAGAGAGACGGAGTCCCGGGGGGGGGGCGGACGAGAGATAGAGAGAGTGTGTGTATGTCCCAGGAGAGAGATTGTCCCGGGGCGGGGGGAGAGAGAGAGAGAGTCCTGGGGCAGGGAGGGGGGGAGAGAGAGAGAGAGAGAGTGTCCTGGGAGTGAGAGAGTGTCCCGGGGGGGGAGGGGAGAGAGAGAGAGAGAGAGAGAGTCCCGGGGGGAGGGAGGAGGGGAGAGAGCGAGTGTCCCGGGGGGAGGGGGAGGTGGGGAGAGAGAGAGAGAGAGTCCTGGGAGGGGGTGTGGAGGAGAGAGAGAGAGTCCCGGGGGGGAGGAGAGAGGGAGAGAGAGTCCCGGGAGGGAGAGAGAGAGAGAGAGAGGGTGTCCCGGAGGGAAGGAGAGAGAGAGAGAGAGAGCGATAGTGTCCCGGGGGGGAGAGAGAGAGAGTGAGAAAGTCTCGGGGGGGAGGAGAGAGAGTGAGAGAGTCCCGGGGGAGAGAGAGAGAGAGGGAGAGAAAGTCCCGGGGGGGGGAGGAGAGAGAGAGAGAGAGAGTCCCGGGGGTGAGGAGAGAGAGAGCGAGTCCCGGGAGGGAGAGAGAGAGAGAGAGAGTGTCCCGGGGGTGGGGGGTGGGGGGGAGAGCGAGAGAGAGTCCCGGGGAGGAGGAGAGAGAGCGAGAGAGAGTCCGGGGGCGGAGAGAGAGAGAGAGAAAGTCCCAGGGAGCGGGGGGAGGAGAGAGAGAGAGAGTCACGGGGCGGGGGGGAACGAGAGATAGAGAGAGTGTGTGTGTGTCCCGGGAGAGAGATAGTCCCGGGGCGGGGGGGAGAGAGACAGAGAGAGTCCTGGGGGAGTGGGGGGGAGAGAGAGAGAGAGAGAGAGAGTGTCCAGGGAGCGAGAGAGAGTCCCGGGGGGGAGGAGAGAGAGAGAGAGAGAGAGAGAGAGTCCCGGGGGAGGAAGGGGGAGGGGAGAGAGCGTGTGTCCCGGGGGGAGGTGGGGGCGGGGAGAGAGAGAGAGAGAGTGCGTGTGTGTTTTTGTGTGTGTGTTTGTAAGTATGTGTGTGTGTGTTTCTTTGTGTGTGTGTGTGTTTCTGTATGTGTGTATGTTTCTGTGTGTGTGTGTGTGTTTCTGTGTGTGTGTGTGTTTCTGTGCGTGTGTGTTTTTCTGTGTGTGTTTTTGTGTTTCTGTATGTGTGTGTGTGTGTGTTTCTGTGTGTGTGTGTTTCTGTATATGTGTGTTTCTGTGTGTGTATGTTTCTGTATGTGTGTGTGTGTTTCTGTATATGTGTGTGTATTTCTGTGTGTGTTTGTGTGTGTTTCTGTGTGTGTGTTTCTGTGTGTGTTTGTGTGTTTCTGTGTGTGTGTGTGTTTCTGTATGTGTGTGTGTGTTTCTGTATTTGTGTGTGTGTTTCTGTATGTGTGTGTGTGTTTCTTTGTGTGTGAGTGTGTTTCTGTATGTGTGTGTGTGTGTGTTTCTGTGTGTGTATTTCTGTATGTGTGTTTGTGTTTCTGTATGTGTGTGTGTGTTTCTGTGTGTGTGTGTTTCTGTATGTGTGTGTGTGTTTCTGTGTGTGTGTGTGTTTCTGTGTATGTGTGTGTGTGTGTGTTTCTGTGTGTGTGCGTGTTTCTGTGTGTGTGTATGTGTTTCTGTGTGTGTGTGTTTCTGTATGTGTGTGTATTTCTGTATGTGTGTGTGTTTCTGTGTGTGTGTTTGTGTTTTTGTATGTGTGTGTGTGTTTCTGTGTGTGTGTGTGTGTTCTGTATGTGTGTGTGTTTCTGTATGTGCGTGTGTTTCTGTGTGTGTGTGTGTATGTGTATGTGTGTGTGTTTCTCTATGTGTGCGTGTTTCTGTGTGTGTGAGTGTGTTTCTGTATGTGTGTGTGTGTTTCTGTGTGTGTGTGTTTATGTGTGTGTGTGTGTTTCTGTGTGTGTGTGTTTCTGTATGTTGAGTGTGTGTTTCTGTGTGTGTGTGTTTCTGTATGAGTGTGTGTGTTTCTGTATGTGTCTGTGTGTTTCTGTGTGTGTGTTTCTGTGTGTGTGTGTTTCTGTATTTGTGTGTGTGTTTCTGTGTGTGTTTGTGTATTTCTGTATGTGTGTGTGTGTGTTTCTCTGTGTGTGTGTTTCTGTATGTGTGTGTGTGTTTCTGTGTGTGTGTGTGTGTTTCTGTTTATGTGTGTGTGTTTCTGTATGTGTGTGTGTATTTCTGTGTGTGTGTGTTTGTGTGTGTGTGTGTTTGTGTGTGTGTGTGTGTTTCTGTATGTGTGTGTGTGTTTCTGTATGTGTGTGTGTGTTTCTGTGTGTGTGTGTGTTAACTATGTGTGTGTGTGTGTTTCTGTGTGTGTATTTCTGTATGTGTGTGTTTCTTTGTGTGTGTGTGTTTCTGTATGTGTGTGTGTGTGTTTCTTTGTGTGTGTATTTCTGTATGTGTGTGTGTGTTTCTGTATGTGTGTGTGTGTTTCTGTATGTGTGTGTGTATTTCTGTGTGTGTGTGTGTTTGTGTGTGTGTGTGTGTTTCTGTGTGTGTGTGTGTGTTTCTGTATGTGTTTGTTTGTTTCTGTATTTGTGTGTGTGTTTCTTTGTTTGTGTGTGTTTCTGTATGTGTGTGTGTGTTTCTGTATGTGTGTGTTTCTTTGTTTGTGTGTGTTTCTGTATGTGTGTGTGTGTGTTTCTGTGTGTGTGTATGTGTTTCTGTATGTGTTCGTGTGTTTCTGTGTGTGTGTGTGTGTGATTATGTGCGTGTGTGTGTTTCTGCGTGTGTGTATGTGTTTCTGTATGTGTTCGTGTGTTTTTGTGTGTGTGAGTGTGTTTCTTTATCTGTGTGTGTGTTTCTGTGTGTGTGTCTTTGTGTGTTTGTGTGTTTGTGTGTGTGTGTGTGTGTGTTTCTGTATGTGTGTGTGTGTTTCTGTGTGTGTGTGTGTGTTTCTGTATGTGTGTGTGTGTTTCTGTGTGTGTGTGTTTCTGTATGTGTGTGTGTTTCTGTGCGTGTGTTTGTGTTTCTGTGTGTGTTTCTGTGTGTGTGTGTTTCTGTGTGTGTGTGTGTGAGTTTCTGTGTGTTTTTCTGTGTGTGAGTGTGTTTCTCTGTGTGTGTGTGTTTCTGTATTTGTGTGTGTGTTTCTGTGTGTGCGTGTGTTTCTGTATGTGTGTGTGTATCTGTGTGTGTGTGTGTGTTTATGTGAGTGTGTGTGTGTTTCTGTATGTGTGTGTGTTTCTGTATGTGTGTGTGTGCTTCTGTGTGTGTGTGTTTCTGTGTGTGTGTGTGTGTTTCTTTGTGTGTGTGTGTTTCTGTATGTGTGTGTGTGTTTCTTTGTGTGTGTGTGTTTCTGTATGTGTGTGTGTGTGTTTCTTTGTGTGTGTATTTCTGTATGTGTGTGTGTGTTTCTGTATGTGTGTGTGTTTCTGTATGTGTGTGTGTATTTCTGTGTGTGTGTGTTTGTGTGTGTGTGTGTGTTTCTGTGTGTGTGTGTGTGTTTCTGAATGTGTTTGTTTGTTTCTGTATTTGTGTGTGTGTTTCTTTGTTTATGTGTGTTTCTGTATGTGTGTGTGTGTGTGTTTCTGTATGTGTGTGTTTCTTTGTTTGTGTGTGTGTGTGTTTCTGTATGTGTGTGTGTGTGTTTCTGTGTGTGTGTATGTGTTTCTGTATGTGTTCGTGTGTTTCAGTGTGTGCGTGTGTGTTTATGTGAGTGTGTGTGTTTCTGTGTGTGTGTATGTGTTTCTGTATGTGTTCGTGTGTTTCTGTGTGTGTGAGTGTGTTTCTTTATGTGTGTGTGTTTCTGTGTGTGTGTCTTTGTGTGTTTGTGTGTTTGTGTGTGTGTGTGTGTGTGTTTCTGTATGTGTGTGTGTGTTTCTGTGTGTGTGTGTGTGTTTCTGTATGTGTGTGTGTGTTTCTGTGTGTGTGTGTTTCTGTATGTGTGTGTGTTTCTGTGCGTGTGTTTGTGTTTCTGTGTGTGTTTCTGTGTGTGTGTGTTTCTGTGTGTGTGTGTGTGTTTCTGTGTGTTTTTCTGTGTGTGAGTGTGTTTCTCTGTGTGTGTGTGTTTCTGTATTTGTGTGTGTGTTTCTGTGTGTGCGTGTGTTTCTGTATGTGTGTGTGTGTATCTGTGTGTGTGTCTGTGTTTATGTGAGTGTGTGTGTGTTTCTGTATGTGTGTGTGTGTTTATGTATGTGTGTGTGTGCTTCTGAGTGTGTGTGTTTCTGTATGTGTGTGTGTGTGTTTCTGTGTGTGTGTGCTTCTGTATGTGTGTGTGTGTTTCTGTGTGTGTGTATGTGTTTCTGTATGTGTTCGTGTGTTTCTGTGTGTGTGAGAGTGTTTCTTTATGTGTGTGTGTGTTTCTGTGTGTGTGTCTTTGTGTGTTTGTGTGTGTGTGTGTGTTTCTGTATGTGTGTGTGTGTGTTTCTGTGTGTGTGTGTGTTTCTGTATGTGTGTATGTTCCTGTGTGTGTGTGTATTTCTGTGTGTGTTTTTGTGTTTCTGTATGTGTGTGTGTGTGTTTCTGTGTGTGTGTGTGTTTCTGTATATGTGTGTTTCTGTGTGTGTATGTTTCTGTATGTGTGTGTGTGTTTCTGTATGTGTGTGTGTATTTCTGTGTGTGTGTGTGTTTCTGTGTGTGTGTTTCTGTTTGTGTGTGTGTGTGTTTCTCTGTGTGTGTGTTTCTGTATGTGTGTGTGTGTTTCTGTGTGTGTGTGTGTGTGTGTTTCTGTTTATGTATGTGTGTTTCTGTATGTGTGTGTGTATTTCTGTGTGTGTGTGTTTGTGTGTTTGTGTGTGTGTGTGTGTGTTTCTGTATGTGTGTGTGTTTTTCTGTGTGTGTGTGTGTTTCTCTATGTGTGTATGTTCCTATGTGTGTGTGTGTGTTTCTGTGTGTGTGTGTGTTTCTGTGTGTGTGTGTGTTTCTGTGTGTGTGTGTATTTCTGTGTGTGTTTTTGTGTTTCTGTACGTGTGTGTGTGTGTTTCTGTGTGTGTGTGTGTTTCTGTATATGTGTGTTTCTGTGTGTGTATGTTTCTGTATGTGTGTGTGTGTTTCTGTATGTGTGTGTGTATTTCTGTGTGTGTGTGTGTGTGTTTCTGTGTGTGTGTTTCTGTTTGTGTGTGTGTGTGTTTCTCTGTGTGTATTTCTGTATGTGTGTGTGTGTTTCTGTGTGTGTTTGTGTGTGTGTTTCTGTTTATGTATGTGTGTTTCTGTATGTGTGTGTGTATTTCTGTGTGTGTGTGTTTGTGTGTGTGTTTGTGTGTGTGTGTGTGAGTTTCTGTATGTGTGTGTGTGTTTCTGTATGTGTGTGCGTTTCTGTATGTGTCTGTGTGTTTCTGTGTGTGTGTGTGTTAACTATGTGTGTGTGTGTGTGTTTCTGTGTGTGTATTTCTGTATGTGTGTGTGTTTCTTTGTGTGTGTGTGTTTCTGTATGTGTGTGTGTGTTTCTTTGTGTGTGTATTTCTGTATGTGTGTGTGTGTTTCTGTATGTGTTTGAGTGTTTCTGTATGTGTGTGTATTTCTGTGTGTGTGTGTGTTTGTGTGTGTGTGTGTGTTTCTGTGTGTGTGTTTCTGCATGTGTTTGTTTGTTTCTGTATTTGTGTGTGTGTTTCTTTGTTTGTGTGTGTTTCTGTATGTGTGTGTGTGTGTGTTTCTGTATGTGTGTGTGTTTCTTTGTTTGTGTGTGTTTCTGTCTGTGTGTGTGTGTTCTGTATGTGTGTGTGTTTCTGTATGTGTGTGTGTTTGTGTATATGTGTGTGTTTCTGCATGTGTGTGTGTGTTTCTGTGTGTGTGAATGTGTTTCTGTATGTGTGTGTGTGTTTCTGTGTGTGTGTTTATGTGTATGTGTGTGCGTTTCTGTGTGTGTGTGTGTTTCTGTATGTGTGTGTGTTTCTGTGTGTGTGTGTGTGTTTCTTTGTGTGTGTGTGTTTCTGTATGTGTGTGTGTGTTTCTTTGTGTGTGTGTGTTTCTGTATGTGTGTGTGTGTGTTTCTTTGTGTGGATTTCTGTATGTGTGTGTGTGTTTCTGTATGTGTGTGTGTTTCTGTATGTGTGTGTGTATTTCTGTGTGTGTGTGTGTTTGTGTGTGTGTGTGTGTTTCTGTGTGTGTGTGTGTGTTTCTGTATGTGTTTGTTTGTTTCTGTATTTGTGTGTGTGTTTCTTTGTTTGTGTGTGTTTCTGTATGTGTGTGTGTGTGTGTTTCTGTATGTGTGTGTTTCTTTGTTTGTGTGTGTTTCTGTATGTGTGTGTGTGTGTTTCTGTGTGTGTGTATGTCTTTCTGTATGTGTTCGTGTGTTTCAGTGTGTGTGTGTGTGTTTATGTGAGTGTGTGTGTTTCTGTGTGTGTGTATGTGTTTCTGTATGTGTTCGTGTGTTTCTGTGTGTGTGAGTGTGTTTCTTTATGTTTGTGTGTGTTTCTGTGTGTGTGTCTTTGTGTGTTTGTGTGTGTGTGTGTGTGTTTCTGTATGTGTGTGTGTGTTTCTGTGTGTGTGTGTGTGTGTTTCTGTATGTGTGTGTGTGTTTCTGTATGTGTGTGTGTTTCTGTGCGTGTGTTTGTGTTTCTGTGTGTGTTTCTGTGTGTGTGTGTTTCTGTGTGTATGTGTGTGTTTCTGTGTGTTTTTCTGTGCGTGAGTGTGTTTCTCTGTGTGTGTGTGTTTCTGTATTTGTGTGTGTGTTTCTGTGTGTGCGTGTGTTTCTGTATGTGTGTGTGTGTATCTGTGTGTGTGTGTGTGTGTTTATGTGAGTGTGTGTGTGTTTCTGTATGTGTGTGTGTGCTTCTGTGTGTGTGTGTTTCTGTATGTGTGTGTGTGTGTTTCTGTGTGTGTGTGCTTCTGTATGTGTGTGTGTGTTTCTGTGTGTGTGTATGTGTTCTGTGTGTGGGTGTTTCTGTACGTGTGTATGTGATTCTGTGTGTGTGTGTGTGTGTGTTTCTGTGTGTGTGTGTTTCTGTGTTTGTGTGTGTTTTTCTGTGTGTGTGTTTCTGTGTGTGTGTGTTTCTGTGTGAGTGTGTTTCTGTATGTGTGTGTGTGTTTCTGTATGTGTGTGTCTGTTTCTGTGTGTGTGTCTTTCTGTGTGTGTGTGTCTGTATGTGTGTGTGTGTTTCTGTATGTGCGTGTGTGTTTCTGTGTGTGTGTGTGTTTCTGTATGTGTGTATGTTCCTGTGTGTGTGTGTGTGTGTTTCTGTGTGTGTGTGTATTTCTGTGTGTGTTTTTGTGTTTCTGTATGTGTGTGTGTGTGTTTCTGTGTGTGTGTGTGTTTCTGTATATGTGTGTTTCTGTGTGTGTATGTTTCTGTATGTGTGTGTGTGTTTCTGTATGTGTGTGTGTATTTCTGTGTGTGTGTGTGTGTTTCTGTGTGTGTGTTTCTGTTTGTGTGTGTGTGTGTTCCTCTGTGTATGTATTTCTGTGTGTGTTTTTGTGTTTCTGTATGTGTGTGTGTGTGTTTCTGTGTGTGTGTGTTTCTGTATATGTGTGTTTCTGTGTGTGTATGTTTCTGTATGTGTGTGTGTGTTTCTGTATGTGTGTGTGTATTTCTGTGTGCGTGTGTGTGTTTCTGTGTGTGTGTTTCTTTATGTGTGTGTGTGTTTCTGAGTGTGTGTGTGTTTCTGTATGTGTGTGTGTGTTTCTGTATGTGTGTGTGTGTTTCTGTATGTGTATGTGTGTTTCTGTATGTGTGTGTATGTTAACTATGTGTGTGTGTGTGTGTGTTTCTGTGTGTGTGTTTTTGTATGTGTGTGTGTGTTTCTGTGTGTGTGTGTTTCTGTGTGTGTGTGTGTATGTTTCTTTGTGTGTGTGTGATTCTGTATGTGTGTGTGTGTTTCTATATGTGTGTGTCTGTTTCTGTGTGTGTGTGTTTCTGTGTGTGTGTGTGTATGTTTCTGTGTGTGTGTGTGTGTTTCTGTATGTGTGTGTCTGTTTCTGTGTGTGTGTGTTTCTGTGTGTGTGTGTGTTTCTGTATGTGTGTGTGTTCTGTGTGTGAGTGTGTTTCTGTATGTGTGTGTGTGTTTCTGTGTGTGTGTTTATGTGTATGTGTGTGTGTTTCTGTGTGTGTGTGTGTTTCTGTGTGTGTGTGTGTGTTTCTTTGTGTGTGTGTGTTTCTGTATGTGTGTGTGTGTTTCTTTGTGTGTGTGTGTTTCTGTATGTGTGTGTGTGTGTTTCTTTGTGTGTGTATTTCTGTATGTGTGTGTGTGTTTCTGTATGTGTGTGTGTTTCTGTATGTGTGTGTGTATTTCTGTGTGTGTGTGTTTGTGTGTGTGTGTGTGTTTCTGTGTGTGTGTGTGTGTTTCTGAATGTGTTTGTTTGTTTCTGTATTTGTGTGTGTGTTTCTTTGTTTATGTGTGTTTCTGTATGTGTGTGTGTGTGTGTGTTTCTGTATGTGTGTGTTTCTTTGTTTGTGTGTGTTTCTGTATGTGTGTGTGTGTGTTTCTGTGTGTGTGTATGTGTTTCTGTATGTGTTCGTGTGTTTCAGTGTGTGCGTGTGTGTTTATGTGAGTGTGTGTGTTTCTGTGTGTGTTTCTGTGTTTCTGTATGTGTTCGTGTGTTTCTGTGTGTGTGAGTGTGTTTCTTTATGTGTGTGTGTGTTTCTGTGTGTGTGTCTTTGTGTGTTTGTGTGTGTGTGTGTGTGTGTGTGTTTCTGTATGTGTGTGTGTGTTTCTGTGTGTGTGTGTGTGTTTCTGTATGTGTGTGTGTGTTTCTGTGTGTGTGTGTTTCTGTATGTGTGTGTGTTTCTGTGCGTGTGTTTGTGTTTCTGTGTGTGTTTCTGTGTGTGTGTGTTTCTGTGTGTGTGTGTGTGTGTTTCTGTGTGTTTTTCTGTGTGTGAGTGTGTTTCTCTGTGTGTGTGTGTTTCTGTATTTGTGTGTGTGTTTCTGTGTGTGCGTGTGTTTCTGTATGTGTGTGTGTGTATCTGTGTGTGTGTGTGTGTTTATGTGAGTGTGTGTGTGTTTCTGTATGTGTGTGTGTGTTTCTGTATGTGTGTGTGTGCTTCTGTGTGTGTGTGTTTCTGTATGTGTGTGTGTGTGTTTCTGTGTGTGTGTGCTTCTGTATGTGTGTGTGTGTTTCTGTGTGTGTGTATGTGTTTCTGTATGTGTTCGTGTGTTTCTGTGTGTGTGAGAGTGTTTCTTTATGTGTGTGTGTGTTTCTGTGTGTGTGTCTTTGTGTGTTTGTGTGTGTGTGTGTGTTCCTGTGTGTGTGTGTGTGTGTTTCTGTGTGTGTGTGTATTTCTGTGTGTGTTTTTGTGTTTCTGTATGTGTGTGTGTGTGTTTCTGTGTGTGTGTGTGTTTCTGTATATGTGTGTTTCTGTGTGTGTATGTTTCTGTATGTGTGTGTGTGTTTCTGTATGTGTGTGTGTATTTCTGTGTGTGTGTGTGTTTCTGTTTATGTATGTGTGTTTCTGTATGTGTGTGTGTATTTCTGTGTGTGTGTGTTTGTGTGTGTGTGTGTTTGTGTGTGTGTGTGTGTGTTTCTGTATGTGTGTGTGTGTTTCTGTGTGTGTGTGTGTTTCTGTATGTGTGTATGTTCCTATGTGTGTGTGTGTGTGTTTCTGTGTGTGTGTGTGTTTCTGTGTGTGTGTGTGTTTCTGTGTGTGTGTGTATTTCTGTGTGTGTTTTTGTGTTTCTGTATGTGTGTGTGTGTGTTTCTGTGTGTGTGTGTGTTTCTGTATATGTGTGTTTCTGTGTGTGTATGTTTCTGTATGTGTGTGTGTGTTTCTGTATGTGTGTGTGTATTTCTGTGTGTGTGTGTGTGTGTTTCTGTGTGTGTGTTTCTGTTTGTGTGTGTGTGTGTTTCTCTGTGTGTATTTCTGTATGTGTGTGTGTGTTTCTGTGTGTGTTTGTGTGTGTGTTTGTGTGTGTGTGTGTGAGTTTCTGTATGTGTGTGTGTGTTTCTGTATGTGTGTGCGTTTCTGTATGTGTATGTGTGTTTCTGTGTGTGTGTGTGTTAACTATGTGTGTGTGTGTGTGTTTCTGTGTGTGTATTTCTGTATGTGTGTGTGTTTCTTTGTGTGTGTGTGTTTCTGTATGTGTGTGTGTGTTTCTTTGTGTGTGTATTTCTGTATGTGTGTGTGTGTTTCTGTATGTGTTTGAGTGTTTCTGTATGTGTGTGTATTTCTGTGTGTGTGTGTGTTTGTGTGTGTGTGTGTGTTTCTGTGTGTGTGTGTTTCTGCATGTGTTTGTTTGTTTCTGTATTTGTGTGTGTGTTTCTTTGTTTGTGTGTGTTTCTGTATGTGTGTGTGTGTGTGTTTCTGTATGTGTGTGTGTTTCTTTGTTTGTGTGTGTTTCTGTCTGTGTGTGTGTGTTCTGTATGTGTGTGTGTTTCTGTATGTGTGTGTGTTTGTGTATATGTGTGTGTTTCTGCATGTGTGTGTGTGTTTCTGTGTGTGTGAATGTGTTTCTGTATGTGTGTGTGTGTTTCTGTGTGTGTGTTTATGTGTATGTGTGTGTGTTTCTGTGTGTGTGTGTGTTTCTGTATGTGTGTGTGTTTCTGTGTGTGTGTGTGTGTTTCTTTGTGTGTGTGTGTTTCTGTATGTGTGTGTGTGTTTCTTTGTGTGTGTGTGTTTCTGTATGTGTGTGTGTGTGTTTCTTTGTGTGGATTTCTGTATGTGTGTGTGTGTTTCTGTATGTGTGTGTGTTTCTGTATGTGTGTGTGTATTTCTGTGTGTGTGTGTGTTTGTGTGTGTGTGTGTTTCTGTGTGTGTGTGTGTGTTTCTGTATGTGTTTGTTTGTTTCTGTATTTGTGTGTGTGTTTCTTTGTTTGTGTGTGTTTCTGTATGTGTGTGTGTGTGTGTTTCTGTATGTGTGTGTTTCTTTGTTTGTGTGTGTTTCTGTATGTGTGTGTGTGTGTTTCTGTGTGTGTATGTCTTTCTGTATGTGTTCGTGTGTTTCAGTGTGTGTGTGTGTGTTTATGTGAGTGTGTGTGTTTCTGTGTGTGTGTATGTGTTTCTGTATGTGTTCGTGTGTTTCTGTGTGTGTGAGTGTGTTTCTTTATGTTTGTGTGTGTTTCTGTGTGTGTGTCTTTGTGTGTTTGTGTGTGTGTGTGTGTGTGTTTCTGTATGTGTGTGTGTGTTTCTGTGTGTGTGTGTGTGTGTTTCTGTATGTGTGTGTGTGTTTCTGTATGTGTGTGTGTTTCTGTGCGTGTGTTTGTGTTTCTGTGTGTGTTTCTGTGTGTGTGTGTTTCTGTGTGTATGTGTGTGTTTCTGTGTGTTTTTCTGTGCGTGAGTGTGTTTCTCTGTGTGTGTGTGTTTCTGTATTTGTGTGTGTGTTTCTGTGTGTGCGTGTGTTTCTGTATGTGTGTGTGTGTATCTGTGTGTGTGTGTGTGTTTATGTGAGTGTGTGTGTGTTTCTGTATGTGTGTGTGTGTTTCTGTATGTGTGTGTGTGCTTCTGTGTGTGTGTGTTTCTGTATGTGTGTGTGTGTGTTTCTGTGTGTGTGTGCTTCTGTATGTGTGTGTGTGTTTCTGTGTGTGTGTATGCGTTTCTGTATGTGTTCGTGTGTTTCTGTGTGTGTAAGAGTGTTTCTTTATGTGTGTGTGTGTTTCTGTGTGTGTGTCTTTGTGTGTTTGTGTGTGTGTGTGTGTTTCTGTATGTGTGTGTGTTCCTGTGTGTGTGTGTGTGTTTCTGTGTGTGTGTGTATTTCTGTGTGTGTTTTTGTGTTTCTGTATGTGTGTGTGTGTGTTTCTGTGTGTGTGTGTGTTTCTGTATATGTGTGTTTCTGTGTGTGTATGTTTCTGTATGTGTGTGTGTGTTTCTGTATGTGTGTGTGTATTTCTGTGTGTGTGTGTGTGTGTGTTTCTGTTTATGTATGTGTGTTTCTGTATGTGTGTGTGTATTTCTGTGTGTGTGTGTTTGTGTGTGTGTGTGTTTGTGTGTGTGTGTGTGTGTTTCTGTATGTGTGTGTGTGTTTCTGTGTGTGTGTGTGTTTCTGTATGTGTGTATGTTCCTATGTGTGTGTGTGTGTGTTTCTGTGTGTGTGTGTGTTTCTGTGTGTGTGTGTGTTTCTGTGTGTGTGTGTATTTCTGTGTGTGTTTTTGTGTTTCTGTATGTGTGTGTGTGTGTTTCTGTGTGTGTGTGTGTTTCTGTATATGTGTGTTTCTGTGTGTGTATGTTTCTGTATGTGTGTGTGTGTTTCTGTATGTGTGTGTGTATTTCTGTGTGTGTGTGTGTGTGTTTCTGTGTGTGTGTTTCTGTTTGTGTGTGTGTGTGTTTCTCTGTGTGTATTTCTGTATGTGTGTGTGTGTTTCTGTGTGTGTTTGTGTGTGTGTTTCTGTTTATGTATGTGTGTTTCTGTATGTGTGTGTGTATTTCTGTGTGTGTGTGTTTGTGTGTGTGTTTGTGTGTGTGTGTGTGAGTTTCTGTATGTGTGTGTGTGTTTCTGTATGTGTGTGCGTTTCTGTATGTGTATGTGTCTTTCTGTGTGTGTGTGTGTTAACTATGTGTGTGTGTGTGTGTTTCTGTGTGTGTATTTCTGTATGTGTGTGTGTGTTTCTGTGTGTGTGTGTGTTTCTGTATGTGTGTATGTTCCTATGTGTGTGTGAGTGTGTTTCTCTGTGTGTGTGTGTTTCTGTATTTGTGTGTGTGTTTCTGTGTGTGCGTGTGTTTCTGTATGTGTGTGTGTGTATCTGTGTGTGTGTGTGTGTTTATGTGAGTGTGTGTGTGTTTCTGTATGTGTGTGTGTGTTTCTGTATGTGTGTGTGTGCTTCTGTGTGTGTGTGTTTCTGTATGTGTGTGTGTGTGTTTCTGTGTGTGTGTGCTTCTGTATGTGTGTGTGTGTTTCTGTGTGTGTGTATGTGTTTCTGTATGTGTTCGTGTGTTTCTGTGTGTGTGAGAGTGTTTCTTTATGTGTGTGTGTGTTTCTGTGTGTGTGTCTTTGTGTGTTTGTGTGTGTGTGTGTGTGTTTCTGTATGTGTGTGTGTGTTTCTGTGTGTGTGTGTGTGTGTTTCTGTATGTGTGTGTGTGTTTCTGTGTGTGTGTGTTTCTGTATGTGTGTGTGTTTCTGTGCGTGTGTTTGTGTTTCTGTGTGTGTTTCTGTGTGTGTGTGTTTCTGTGTGTGTGTGTGTGTTTCTGTGTGTTTTTCTGTGCGTGAGTGTGTTTCTCTGTGTATGCGTGTTTCTGTATTTGTGTGTGTGTTTCTGTGTGTGCGTGTGTTTCTGTATGTATGTGTGTATCTGTGTGTGTGTGTGTGTTTATGTGAGTGTGTGTGTGTTTCTGTATGTGTGTGTGTGTTTCTGTATGTGTGTGTGTGCTTCTGTGTGTGTGTGTTTCTGTATGTGTGTGTGTGTGTTTCTGTGTGTGTGTGCTTCTGTATGTGTGTGTGTGTTTCTGTGTGTGTGTATGTGTTCTGTGTGTGGGTGTTTCTGTACGTGTGTATGTGATTCTGTGTGTGTGTGTGTGTGTGTTTCTGTGTGTGTGTGTTTCTGTGTTTGTGTGTGTTTTTCTGTGTGTGTGTTTCTGTGTGTGTGTGTTTCTGTGTGAGTGTGTTTCTGTATGTGTGTGTGTGTTTCTGTATGTGTGTGTCTGTTTCTGTGTGTGTGTCTTTCTGTGTGTGTGTGTCTGTATGTGTGTGTGTGTTTCTGTATGTGTGTGTGTGTTTCTGTGTGTGTGTGTGTATCTGTATGTGTGTATGTTCCCGTGTGTGTGTGTGTGTGTTTCTTTGTGTGTGTGTATTTCTGTGTGTGTTTTTGTGTTTCTGTATGTGTGTGTGTGTGTTTCTGTGTGTGTGTGTGTTTCTGTATATGTGTGTTTCTGTGTGTGTATGTTTCTGTATGTGTGTGTGTGTTTCTGTATGTGTGTGTGTATTTCTGTGTGTGTGTGTGTGTTTCTGTGTGTGTGTTTCTGTTTGTGTGTGTGTGTGTTTCTCTGTGTGTGTGTTTCTGTATGTGTGTGTGTGTTTCTGTGTGTGTGTGTGTGTGTGTGTTTCTGTTTATGTATGTGTGTTTCTGTATGTGTGTGTGTATTTCTGTGTGTGTGTTTATGTGTGTGTTTGTGTGTGTGTGTGTGTTTCTGTATGTGTGTGTGTGTTTCTGTATGTGTGTGCGTTTCTGTATGTGTATGTGTGTTTCTGTGAGTGTGTGTTAACTATGTGTGTGTGTGTGTGTTTCTGTGTGTGTATTTCTGTATGTCTGTGTGTTTCTTTGTGTGTGTGTGTTTCTGTATGTGTGTGTGTGTGTTTCTTTGTGTGTGTATTTCTGTATGTGTGTGTGTGTTTCTGTATGTGTTTGAGTGTTTCTGTATGTGTGTGTGTATTTCTGTGTGTGTGTGTGTTTCTGTGTGTGTGTGTGTGTTTCTGTGTGTGTGTGTGTGTTTCTGTATGTGTTTGTTTGTTTCTGTATTTGTGTGTGTGTTTCTTTGTTTGTGTGTGTTTCTGTATGTGTGTGTGTGTTTCTGTATGTGTGTGTGTTTCTTTGTTTGTGTGTGTTTCTGTATGTGTGTGTGTGTGTGTGTTTCTGTGTGTGTGTATGTGTTTCTGTATGTGTTCGTGTGTTTCTGTGTGTGTGTGTGTGTGTGTTTATGTGAGTGTGTGTGTTTCTGTGTGTGTGTATGTGTTTCTGTATGTGTTCGTGTGTTTCTGTGTGTGTGAGTGTGTTTCTTTATGTGTGTGTGTGTTTCTGTGTGTGTGTCTTTGTGTGTTTGTGTGTGTGTGTGTGTGTTTCTGTATGTGTGTGTGTGTTTGTGTGTGTGTTTCTGTGTGTGTGTGTGTGTTTCTGTATGTGTGTGTGTGTTTCTGTGTGTGTGTGTTTCTGTATGTGTGTGTGTTTCTGTGCGTGTGTTTGTGTTTCTGTGTGTGTTTCTGTGTGTGTGTGTGTTTCTGTATGTGTGTGTGTGTTTCTGTATGTGTGTGCGTTTCTGTATGTGTATGTGTGTTTCTGTGAGTGTGTGTTAACTATGTGTGTGTGTGTGTGTTTCTGTGTGTGTATTTCTGTATGTGTGTGTGTTTCTTTGTGTGTGTGTGTTTCTGTATGTGTGTGTGTGTGTTTCTTTGTGTGTGTATTTCTGTATGTGTGTGTGTGTTTCTGTATGTGTTTGAGTGTTTCTGTATGTGTGTGTGTATTTCTGTGTGTGTGTGTGTTTGTGTGTGTGTGTGTGTTTCTGTGTGTGTGTGTGTGTTTCTGTATGTGTTTGTTTGTTTCTGTATTTGTGTGTGTGTTTCTTTGTTTGTGTGTGTTTCTGTATGTGTGTGTGTGTGTTTCTGTATGTGTGTGTGTTTCTTTGTTTGTGTGTGTTTCTGTATGTGTGTGTGTGTGTGTTTCTGTGTGTGAGTATGTGTTTCTGTATGTGTTCGTGTGTTTCTGTGTGTGTGTGTGTGTGTTTATGTGAGTGTGTGTGTTTCTGTGTGTGTGTATGTGTTTCTGTATGTGTTCGTGTGTTTCTGTGTGTGTGAGTGTGTTTCTTTATGTGTGTGTGTGTTTCTGTGTGTGTGTCTTTGTGTGTTTGTGTGTGTGTGTGTGTGTTTCTGTATGTGTGTGTGTGTTTGTGTGTGTGTTTCTGTGTGTGTGTGTGTGTTTCTGTATGTGTGTGTGTGTTTCTGTGTGTGTGTGTTTCTGTATGTGTGTGTGTTTCTGTGCGTGTGTTTGTGTTTCTGTGTGTGTTTCTGTGTGTGTGTGTGTTTCTGTGTGTTTCTGTGTGTTTTTCTGTGTGTGTGTGTGTTTCTCTGTGTGTGTGTGTTTCTGTATTTGTGTGTGTGTTTCTGTGTGTACGTGTGTTTCGGTATGTGTGTGTGTGTATCTGTGTGTGTGTGTGTGTGTTTATGTGAGTGTGTGTGTGTTTCTGTACGTGTGTGTGTGTTTCTGTATGTGTGTGTGCTTCTGTGTGTGTGTGTTTCTGTATGTGTGTGTGTGTGTGTGTTTCTGTGTGTGTGTGCTTCTGTATGTGTGTGTGTGTTTCTGTGTGTGTGTATGTGTTCTGTGTATGCGTGTTTCTGTATGTGTGTATGTGATTCTGTGTGTGTGTGTGTGTGTGTTTCTGTGTGTGTGTGTGTTTGTGTGTGTGTGTGTGTTTTTCTGTGTGTGTGTTTCTGTGTGTGAGTGTTTCTGTGTGAGTGTGTTTCTGTATGTGTATGTGTGTTTCTGTATGTGTGTGTCTGTTTCTGTGTGTGTGTCATTCTGTGTGTGTGTGTTTCTGTATGTGAGTGTGTGTTTCTGTGTGTGTGTGTGTTTCTGTATGTGTGTATGTTCCTGTGTGTGTGTGTGTGTTTCTGTGTGTGTGTTTCTGTGTGTGTGTGTGTTTCTGTGTGTGTGTGTATTTCTGTGTGTGTTTTTGTGTTTCTGTATGTGTGTGTGTGTGTTTCTGTGTGTGTGTGTTTCTGTATATGTGTGTTTCTGTGTGTGTATGTTTCTGTATGTGTGTGTGTGTTTCTGTATGTGTGTGTGTATTTCTGTGTGTGTGTGTGTTTCTGTGTGTGTGTTTCTGTTTGTGTGTGTGTGTGTTTCTCTGTGTGTGTGTTTCTGTATGTGTGTGTGTGTTTCTGTGTGTGTGTGTGTGTGTGTTTCTGTTTATGTATGTGTGCTTCTGTATGTGTGTGTGTATTTCTGTGTGTGTGTGTTTGTGTGTGTGTGTGTTTGTGTGTGTGTGTGTGTGTTTCTGTATGTGTGTGTGTTTTTCTGTGTGTGTGTGTGTTTCTGTATGTGTGTATGTTCCTATGTGTGTGTGTGTGTGTTTCTGTGTGTGTGTGTGTTTCTGTGTGTGTGTGTGTTTCTGTGTGTGTGTGTATTTCTGTGTGTGTTTTTGTGTTTCTGTATGTGTGTGTGTGTGTGTTTCTGTATATGTGTGTTTCTGTGTGTGTATGTTTCTGTATGTGTGTGTGTGTTTCTGTATGTGTGTGTGTATTTCTGTGTGTGTGTGTGTGTGTGTTTCTGTGTGTGTGTTTCTGTTTGTGTGTGTGTGTGTTTCTCTGTGTGTATTTCTGTCTGTGTGTGTGTGTTTCTGTGTGTGTTTGTGTGTGTGTTTCTGGTTATGTATGTGTGTTTCTGTATGTGTGTGTGTATTTCTGTGTGTGTGTGTTTGTGTGTGTGTTTGTGTGTGAGTGTGTGTGTTTCTGTATGTGTGTGTGTGTTTCTGTATGTGTGTGCGTTTCTGTATGTGTATGTGTGTTTCTGTGTGTGTGTGTGTTAACTATGTGTGTGTGTGTGTGTTTCTGTGTGTGTATTTCTGTATGTGTGTGTGTTTCTTTGTGTGTGTGTGTTTCTGTATGTGTGTGTGTGTTTCTTTGTGTGTGTATTTCTGTATGTGTGTGTGTGTTTCTGTATGTGTTTGAGTGTTTCTGTATGTGTGTGTATTTCTGTGTGTGTGTGTGTTTGTGTGTGTGTGTGTGTTTCTGTGTGTGTGTGTGTGTTTCTGCATGTGTTTGTTTGTTTCTGTATTTGTGTGTGTGTTTCTTTGTTTGTGTGTGTTTCTGTATGTGTGTGTGTGTGTGTTTCTGTATGTGCGTGTGTTTCTTTGTTTGTGTGTGTTTCTGTATGTGTGTGTGTGTGTGTTTCTGTGTGTGTGTATGTGTTTCTGTATGTGTTCGTGTGTTTCTGTGTGTGTGTGTGTTTATGTGAGTGTGTGTGTTTCTGTGTGTGTGTATGTGTTTCTGTATGTGTTCGTGTGTTTCTGTGTGTGTGAGTGTGTTTCTTTATGTGTGTGTGTGTTTCTGTGTGTGAGTCTTTGTGTGTTTCTGTGTGTGTGTGTGTGTGATTCTGTATGTGTGTGTGTTTCTATATGTGTGTGTCTGTTTCTGTGTGTGTGTGTTTCTGTGTGTGTGTGTATTTCTGTGTGTGTTTTTGTGTTTCTGTATGTGTGTGTGTGTGTTTCTGTGTGTGTGTGTTTCTGTATATGTGTGTTTCTGTGTGTGTATGTTTCTGCATGTGTATGTGTGTTTCTGTATATGTGTGTGTTTCTGTATGTGTGTGTGTGTTTCTGTCTGTGTGTGTGTTTCTGTATGTGTGTGTGTTTCTGTGTGCATGGGTGTATGTTTCTGTGTGTGTGTGTGTTTCTGTATGTGTGTGTGTGTTTCTGTGTGTGTGTGTGTTTCTGTATGTGTGTGTGTTTCTGTGTGTGTGTGTATTCCTGTATGTGTGTGTGTGTTTCTGTGTGTGTGTTTGTGTTTCTGTATGTGTGTGTGTTTCTGTATGTGTGTGTGTGTTTCTGTGTGTGTGAGTATGTTTCTGTATGTGTGTGTGTGTTTCTGTGTGTGTGTTTATGTGTGTGTGTGTGTTTCTGTGTGTGTGTGTGTGTATGTTTCTTTGTGTGTGCGTGATTCTGTATGTGTGTGTGTGTTTCTATATGTGTGTGTCTGTTTCAGTGTGTGTGTGTTTCTGTGTGTGTGTGTGTGTGTTTCTGTGTGTGTGTGTGTTTCTGTATGTGTGTGTGTGTTTCTGTATGTGTGTGTCTGTTTCTGTGTGTGTGTGTTTCTGTGTGTGTGTGTGTTTCTGTATGTGTGTGTGTGTTCTGTATGTGTGTGTGTTTCTGTATGTGTGTGTGTTTGTGTATATGTGTGTGTTTCTGCATGTGTGTGTGTGTTTCTGTGTGTGTGAGTGTGTTTCTGTATGTGTGTGTGTGTTTCTGTGTGTGTGTTTATGTGTATGTGTGTGTGTTTCTGTGTGTGTGTGTGTTTCTGTATGTGTGTGTGTTTCTCTGTGTGTGTGTGTGTTTCTTTGTGTGTGTGTGTTTCTGTATGTGTGTGTGTGTTTCTTTGTGTGTGTGTGTTTCTGTATGTGTGTGTGTGTGTTTCTTTGTGTGTGTATTTCTGTATGTGTGTGTGTGTTTCTGTATGTGTTTGAGTATTTCTGTATGTGTGTGTGTATTTCTGTGTGTGTGTGTCTGTATGTGTGTGTGTGTTTCTGTATGTGTGTGTGTGTTTCTGTGTGTGTGTGTGTATCTGTATGTGTGTATGTTCCTGTGTGTGTGTGTGTGTGTTTCTGTGTGTGTGTGTATTTCTGTGTGTGTTTCTGTGTTTCTGTATGTGTGTGTGTGTGTTTCTGTGTGTGTGTGTGTTTCTGTATATGTGTGTTTCTGTGTGTGTATGTTTCTGTATGTGTGTGTGTGTTTCTGTATGTGTGTGTGTATTTCTGTGTGTGTGTGTGTGTTTCTGTGTGTGTGTTTCTGTTTGTGTGTGTGTGTGTTTCTCTGTGTGTGTGTTTCTGTATGTGTGTGTGTGTTTCTGTGTGTGTGTGTGTGTGTGTTTCTGTTTATGTATGTGTGTTTCTGTATGTGTGTGTGTATTTCTGTGTGTGTGTGTTTATGTGTGTGTTTGTGTGTGTGTGTGTGTTTCTGTATGTGTGTGTGTGTTTCTGTATGTGTGTGCGTTTCTGTATGTGTATGTGTGTTTCTGTGAGTGTGTGTTAACTATGTGTGTGTGTGTGTGTTTCTGTGTGTGTATTTCTGTATGTGTGTGTGTTTCTTTGTGTGTGTGTGTTTCTGTATGTGTGTGTGTGTTTCTTTGTGTGTGTATTTCTGTATGTGTGTGTGTGTTTCTGTATGTGTTTGAGTGTTTCTGTATGTGTGTGTGTATTTCTGTGTGTGTGTGTGTTTGTGTGTGTGTGTTTCTGTGTGTGTGTGTGTGTTTCTGTATGTGTTTGTTTGTTTCTGTATTTGTGTGTGTGTTTCTTTGTTTGTGTGCGTTTCTGTATGTGTGTGTGTGTTTCTGTATGTGTGTGTGTTTCTTTGTTTGTGTGTGTTTCTGTATGTGTGTGTGTGTGTGTTTCTGTGTGTGTGTATGTGTTTCTGTATGTGTTCGTGTGTTTCTGTGTGTGTGTGTGTTTATGTGAGTGTGTGTGTTTCTGTGTGTGTGTATGTGTTTCTGTATGTGTTCGTGTGTTTCTGTGTGTGTGAGTGTGTTTCTTTATGTGTGTGTGTGTTTCTGTGTGTGTGTCTTTGTGTGTTTGTGTGTGTGTGTGTGTTTCTGTATGTGTGTGTGTGTTTGTGTGTGTGTTTCTGTGTGTGTGTGTGTGTTTCTGTATGTGTGTGTGTGTTTCTGTGTGTGTGTGTTTCTGTATGTGTGTGTGTTTCTGTGCGTGTGTTTGTGTTTCTGTGTGTGTTTCTGTGTGTGTGTGTGTTTCTGTGTGTTTCTGTGTGTTTTTCTGTGTGTGTGTGTGTTTCTC